>NC_136904.1:20050512-20370512 GCF_949606895.1 Notothenia rossii
TAGCGAAATGCTTACTTGAACTGCAACCCTGTTCACAAACATGTGTCTGTAATATCCTGTTTTTGTCTTGCAGCCAACAAAGAAGGTTACAGCGTTCCCCAGCTTTGTCGATGGTAAGTTAATCTGTCTGCACACCTGTTTGTTGATGAAATCAAAATATTGTAATTGCATGGAGCCAGTCCAAGTATTACTTAGCCATCAGTCTATCATTTCATAGGCCTGCTATAACTCTTTCAGTGCTCTTTCTCTGCCTCTGGGCAGATGCTAGGCCTAATAATGTATGAGGGGCTTAGCTGCCTGTCTGCTGCTTCAGATCATGACAGCACATTGTGTCCCTGGGTGGGTGTCTGCAAGTCCACATCTACATATCACAGACGCAGATTAATCTCAGCCCAGCCTCCCACCAGCACAGCACCTCCATCAGCCCCCAGCCAGTGGCCCTCTCACTGCTGATTCCCATCCAGCCTGCTATCACTATATCTCCATGTCCAGAGCAACAGCGTTTGGCTCTATTTCTCCACACAGCACATTGACTGCAGTGATTACAATACGCTCTCTGCTGCACGCTGACTCTTTCCGTCCCGTGTCTCCGTGCTAATCACAGCCCTCTCTGCTTCTCCATGGCCCAGTCCCAGGACCCTGTGAACCAGAGGACCTGATTGATGGAATTATATTTGCTGCTAACTACTTGGGCTCCACCCAGCTGCTGTCTGAGAGGAACCCCTCCAAGAACATTCGCATGATGCAGGCCCAGGAAGCTGTCAGCAGGGTCAAGGTATTTAGACACACACATACAAACAAACCCACACACACACACACACACACACACACACACACACACACACACACACACACACACACACACACACACACACACACACACACACACACACACACACACACACACACACACACACACACACACACACACACACACACAGAAAGACACACACAGATATTTAGAAGAAGTATAGATATAGATATATACTATATCAAAAAGCTTTTGATAAACCTCTTAGGGTAAAAAACAAAACGTAATTAATAGGCAATTTTTTTCAGTCATGACATTTTCTCAGGAGGAGTTGCAAACATTGCAATGACCAAGACATCTTAGTAGTACTGTCCTGTCCACGAGTTAAGGAAGTATTGTAGGTTACGTTTTATTTATTGGACAAACACAGATACTGCTCCAATTTATTTGCAGCTTAATTTGTAAAATAACAAAGAGTTTGTTCCTTTTTCATCAGCGAAGAGAGCAAACAGAACGAGGAAGTACAAGAATTAGAGCAAGAAAAACACATCTTAGTTTGCTACATTTCGTGCTTTTTGTGTTTTTTCAATATCCTCTTCATTCATTAATTACACCAAACTAAAATATCAACAAACAGCAGGAGAGCTGTGTGCTGTTTGATCCTGGGGTGAGAAAATGGCATCCTAGTTTTTGATGAAGGCGGTTCTTTCTGTTCTCCCCAGAGGTGCCAGTATAATGTTACAGTCGTGTTGTTGGTCAGGCTGCGTTGAAAGCACTTGAAGTGTCAAAATGTACAGAAGCCCTGCAGGGAGCAGCTTAACATAAATATGTTTGATCGCATTAACCATACAGTGTATGAATTCATTTCTGTACATATCTTTAAGGGAAAATAGGTCTAGGAAATTGAGCATACCCTGTTATTTCATACATCAATTGTAGTCAATTCATGATTTATTTAGTTTTACATCTTAACCAGATTGCTGCCACTAAAATGTAAACTGACCCTAGTGGTTGTTTGCGTCTAGAGCAAAGAAATATAGTCACATATATAAGGCATGATGGGTCTTTGGGAGCAGCTGGATTGGGTCACAGGACTCGTAGTTTGACACATCTGGTTGGATAATGGGACTCCTGGCATGTGAACCTGATATTCGCATGTTAACATTTGCTCCATGCTGTTCACTAATGTTGTGGTGATGATGATGGTGATGACCATTGCACTTTGAGAGAAATGTAGGTAGCTGTGCAGCACAGAGGACCTCAGCTATTATTTTTCATTAGCTTGATTGCTTTGTTCATCACTGTTACCCAGAGTGCTTGTGTCTGAGTTTAAAGTAGCTGCTACTCAAAATCATAAACATCCAGCATTTCGTATGTAACATTTCGAAGTTAGTGTGATCAAACAACATTGCTTCGTGATGACATAATGCGGCCCTGAAGTTTTTTTGTTGCAGACTTGCTACACAGACATCAGTTTCTTTCATCTTCCTCTCATGTGAACACAAGCTTGGCTGTTTTTCTAAATATTAAATAACCTCCCGGGTAGCAGTCTTCTTTTAGAATGTTACATGCTGTGTGTTAGTCCAGTGAGGATAAGTCAGGAATTTAAAGTAGAGAGACGGAAACTTGCTCTACTGTTTGTTTGAAATATAAGATGTGGTTTCCTGATCCAGCTCCTGGTGAAGGATAGTAGCAAACACCAAGATGGCATGAAAAAGTAAATAACTGCCTGTTATAATTAATTCTAATGGGTGCCACTAAGAGATTGGTTTGTGCACTAAAATTGTTCTAATTGTCTTTATTTTAGACACAGTTAGTGGGTACCTTATGATTGGTAACTCTAGGTTAATAAACACCTACTTTGGGGCCTTAATTAAAAGACAGACTCGGATGATTAAGACAATTCCTTCAATAATTTCCCCACTCAGCCTTACCCTTTTAATTTCACGTGCTTCAATTTAATGTAATTTGTTCCACCTTTACTAAGAAGTAAAGGTTAGTGGTCCTTGTGCAGGCGCACCGATGAGTCTTAATGAATATCTCATGGTGACTGAAGGAGACTACACATGGATACTGATGCCTGCAGGTATTTATATTATAATATATATGCAAATAATTGCCTCTAATCTCTAATAATACGATACATCTAAGCCAATGCAATACCAGTATTTGTTGAAGACACCAAAACAATACTTGTTTTTTCAATTCCTTTATTCGAGGAATATACAGATGTTTTTCAAACGTTAAACGTCTTCAGAAAAGAACATACAGTAGCCTGACAACTTTTGGTCCACACTCTTTGAGGCACTTTTCTGTCCATTTAAAAAATGTGTTGGATTTTTAAATGTAGCAATAATCTTTACGGACATTGTAAACATTAAAAAGCTTTAATGTGCCATGAAAGACTACCGGCTTAAGTCTGTGATGATGTTTCTGTGATCTGCTAGTGCAGGCTTAAACCACTGGAATCTTGTTTTCCATTTAAAGATTAATTCCCAAATCCCTAATAAGACTCTGAAGGGTCTCAACCCAAACATAGCGCCTTCTTGGAAAAAAGAAGAGTGACAGGAAAGTGATGGCGTAGAATCTGAAAGTCTTTTAGCCCGTTGGCTAGTTTCAATCTAAAAGCCCTTTTCACCACAATAAGGATGTCTAGTGGCATCATTTCACATCCATCCAATCTATGTTTGGTTCTTCTCTCACTCACTCTCTGTCATGCCTAAATTCCTTCCCTGCAAAACGTCTTGTCAGGATGAAACCATGGCAACTGTGTGCTATCACCTTTTAGTGCTTTCCCCTGCTTGGAACAGGTCCATTGAACAAGAAGTCATCCATTATCTCCTCCATTTGTTTCTCGTTGACGAATAAAAAGCTGCACAGCAAACAACGTTTCATGTTCTGACATTGACATGGACACAGCCAACTGCAAACCTACACATGCAATAACATGCAGCCATATTTGTATGTTTTATATTTGTATATTTGCTCTGGATTAACCCAAACAAGCACACAGTTAGACCATGTAGTGCCGTAGGGAGCAAAACAAAGTTTGCCAGGTGAAGAGCAGCAAGGAAGACTGTAAAGGTTATTTATGCAGATCTTTTTGGCACGATGTTCTCTCCGTAATAATGTAATATTTATGCTGCTTCACCCCCCACTCACTCTTTCCTGCCGTCTATCCCCCCCTGCTCAGCTCCTCCTCAGCAGAGCAGTAGATGCTGCTGAAAGCCTCAGATGTCTGACTTGCGTGAGAGAAGATCACGGAGAAGGAAACTTTGTTAAGCGAGAAAAAAAAAAAGACTGCTCTTATTTATTATTCCTTTTCACTAATACTGTCTTAGTGGTTAAAGCTCTGCAAGGTGGCTCAGGCAAACTTAAAGTCTCACAATCTGAAATGTAACCAGGTTCAAGATCATTTCCTCTGGTTGATTTCGGAAGGAGAGAGGGGCAGAAAGAGAGTTGATTCTTCTTGAAGATTACTAAATGCTAAGAGTACCCTAAACGATTACCAGATTACATTTGAGCTCTTGTGGAGTCCAGAATTGCTGATGAACTAATCAGACACATTAGCCGTGTCAAACTTCCTCCGAGCTGTTATTCCAAACATAGTGACTCGACCTTGTCAGTTTGTGATTTTCTTTTCAATGCAGCGAAGAGAACAAACCCCAAGCGCGCAGTTTAAATCCTCGCTCTGGGCTTTATCCGGTCCCCTGCCTCTGAGTGTTGATTGTTTTCCAGCATGTCTTTCCCAGTAATAGTGTTTAGACTGTGACATGAGCATAAGATGTGGTAAGAACAGTGTTTATACACACAACCTGAGCTATCAACATAATTGTCTTCGTAAGCTGTAGTGCTTTTGGCAATGTCTTTCTTTGGGGAAATGTTCTGACCACAAAACTGACACTTGCAATGTTAACACTAATAAGAAAAACATGTAAAAAATAACTATTAGACTCTTCAAATAGATGTTTATATGCCTACATTGCAGGAACAGTGTCAATGAATATCTGCATGCTTTTGATTTGATGTGTTTTGGAGAGAAACAGCAATTATTATCCTCCATAATTGCTGTTTTCATTTGTATCAGATAACCAACACGGCTGTGTGAACGCTATTTCCAGAAACACACACAGTCACACACACACACACACACACACACACACACACACACACACACACACACACACACACACACACACACACACACACACACACACACACACACACACACACACACACACACACACACACACACACACACACACACACACACACACACACACACACACACACTCCCTCTGTCTGTTTCTGAGAGCAGCGATAGCACACCTGCTGTTTGGTTTGAGGCTTAACTGTCTTACCTTTCTTTTATTTACCTTCTTTATTTCCTCCTCCTCTTCCTCCTGTTTTTGTGCTCCTGTATGCGCTGACCTTGTCCTGTCCCACCGTCTGCCTGCCTGCCTGCCAGAGGGTACAGAAGGCTGCAAAAGTCAAGAAAAAGGCGGTGTGTAAAAACAGAGTAAAAGGAAGAATCTTAGGCCACTTTCCCCTCCACCTTCACCTTTTTTTCATTTCATTTGTGCCTGTTAGTTTCTGTGAATCGTCCCCATCTGTGTCTTTGTCACATTTTAGTTGAACCAGTATTTATCAGTTTTTGGATAAGACAAACATGTTTTGTTGTCACACACTTTGTCTGTGAGATTCTTTTATAAGCCTCAGGGTTGGCTGTAAGGCAAAACACTGAGAACTGCTGAGACAAATTAGATAACAGCCCATTAACACCGATCTATATGCCACCCCTGTGACCACGGTAACAGAAAACATGTCAGCAGAAGACTAAGAGAGAAGCTTTAGGATTGTATCATGGGGTTTCTCCTAATACAGTGCCATAACAATGTAATAACCTGCGCAATTTTTTCATGAAATCATAAATGTATGTTTAAGAGTCTACAATTCTCAAGTGATTAAATTAATACAAGTGTTATTAATGACATTTAAAAGTTAAACTAAGGTTATTCTATACTCTTAAACTGAAATATCCGAAGCCTTGGGTGATTTGGTGGTTTATAGTGGAGGGCTTGATAGAGTAGAAAATGTCTAACAACCAGTTTACTAACAAATACAAAGATA
This sequence comes from Notothenia rossii, assembly GCF_949606895.1. Classification (NCBI taxonomy): domain Eukaryota; kingdom Metazoa; phylum Chordata; class Actinopteri; order Perciformes; family Nototheniidae; genus Notothenia; species Notothenia rossii. The sequence goes on from NC_136904.1 coordinate 20,056,394, forward strand.
AAACAGCAAATTGAAATACTCTAGTTTATGTGTTGCTGACTAAAACAAGCACAACATACTAAATGGTTATACAATAACCCTTTGCGTTAGATTCAAGGGCATACAACGTAATATCAGTTAAGAGGACAGTGAGAAACATTTCTGAACCTAATAGAGTGGCGAAGTCACGCCCATCTACTTCTGCCCCATGGGACCTTATTTCTGAAAAATTATGTATTGAAGTCAATGGGGAGAGAAAACTTATCTTTCGATCCCGTTTGAATTGTGCCATGAATTACACATATGATGTTTGTCAATCTTAAAAAATCTTTTCCAAGTCAAAAAAGTCACAGTTTGTCATAAAACTCTTGAAATATAAGACTATGAAAAATACGCAACTAGAAAGACTACAAATCCCAGAGTCGCGTAAGTGATGTCATTAACGTTACACATTACACTCGTGTTTCTCACTGCAACCTTGTAAAGCCGGTCCCGCATGCTGGCTCTTACGGAACCGACTAACTAGCTCTCAACATGCCCAGACTTGTAGTGATTTTCAGCTCTTTTAATACTTTTCGCCTCATTCTGAAAGAAAGAGGTGACATGTGCCAACGTGACGGCCATCTTGGTGACGTGTGCGAGACCAGAGATGTAGTTCATTGAGCGCTTCACACAAACAAATTGTAACTTCACAGTTTTAAGAAACATTTTAATTTTTTTGACTTGCAAAATTATCTTTTAAATTGACAAACATCATATGTGTAATTCGTTGCACAATTCAAACGGAATCAAAAGATAATCTTTCTCTCTCCATTGACTTCAATACATGATTTTTCCGAAATAAGGTCCCATGGAGGTCCCCCGGAAGGGGAGGGACTTCGCCACTCTATGCACAGCTCATGTCACCAGCAGCAACTCTAAATGCAGTTATGTTTCATATTCTCTACTTACAGTCCCGTTACTATCAAATATGTTAAATTATTTATTGGGGAGATTACAATCCAGTGCACGCCTAATTGTTTGTGTGATTAACTCAGCCTTCACCAGTGAGCAGAACATGATTCTTGCTATAATTCACTTTCCACTCCACTATTCTGTAGAGTGGAGACAAGGATGTTATGAAAAACCTAGGGAGAAGAAAAACGGTACAATCCAACAGTCCTTAAGGGGAAGGGGCTGGGAGTTGGATGCTGTACATATCTGGTCCCGTTTTGTTGTTTGGTTTTATATTCCCTTTTATTCTTTCATTTTTGTATGGCTTGACAGAATAGTGATGCTGTTATCAGACATTTGAGAGATACACATCAGGGAATCGAAAAGGCTGATGTCGTTCATAGAAGAGCATGATTGTCATTTGTAGAAAACCGTTCTGTAAACCGTTATGCATTAAATATACAAAACAAGTTGGATTAAGAATTGGGAGTATAGCTGCAATTATAAATGCACAAAATGATAGATTGGAAGAAGTTGACCTTTTAATCTTTAATTGGTTTCCATGCTGCTTCAGACACTCGGTAGGTAGGATAAGAATGAACGTACTAATAAGTGTTACAATCCAAACTCTCCTCCCGTGAAATATTAATTACATCTATATGTTTTGAATCAATATTTTTCCACCAGGCAATTTTAATTAAGCACAATCAGATGTAATGTTATTAGTCTGCACTGCACAGTGATTAGAGGGAAGTGTGTGCAGGCTTGTTATGTGCTGTAGTTGGTAAAGCAGCCAGCTGGTTAGGGTTTAATGTTAAGCTGTTTGTTGTTTCCGTGCCAACTCGCTGTCCTCGTGCCAGGACAGTTGATGTAAACAAACACCACTGCCAACCGCTTTCTGTTTCTGCCTTTTCAACCTCACCTTTAGACAACAACCAATCCATCTAACAAGCATTCCCCTAGCTGAACACTGAATTAAACCTCCATGCATTTTTAATATCTTAACATCAAACACAGAACATTCAGGCAGTTGTAAATAACCATAACACCGGCAAGTTTTCCTCAAAGATCTTGAACAATCAGATTCCAAGAACACAATTTGACCAACTCTTTTGTTTTTTGTTCTTATTCTCGCTGCAGGGTTCAGACGGAGATGCTCAAACCCTCACCGAGGTCGATCTGTTCATCTCCACCCAGAGGATCAAAGTCCTCAACGCAGACTCACAGGTGAGTTCCAGCAAACAAACACACCACGTTTTTGTTCAATTTCTATTCTCACCTGTGGGAGTATAAGCTGTTTACCATGACAGTCACTCAGCCACTATCCTCTCATGTGTAGTTATACAACGCATTGGGAGGGAGTTCCGTCATAAATGCAGCTTAACAGAGACACAAATGGCTTCTTTTGAAACCCAATTCAATTATTGCTATTTATTTGTTTGTTTAATCCCACAATGTCACAATTCTCATTGTTTGAGGATATAAATAGACACAGCAAAGCCGAGAACAAGCCCCACAAACATCTGTGCATGGAGATCACGTACTCTGTCAGCTGTATGACTGCAGCACAATCTACCGTCCCTGTTTTCATTGTTTCCTCATAGTATAAATATTCAAGTCATGACCATACTAGTACTCAACAACCATTTGTTTAAGGGCTGTCTAAGTTACAATATGGCCTCTTCTTTAATTGTTCTACAGACAGACAGAATGCAAACATTCATACTATAGTTTGACTTTCCGGATGTTTTTCTGGATGAAAAATCCCATTAATCTTCAAAGCTTCTCTCCACTCTTGCTGAGGCTTTGTCAAAAGTTTTCTTGCCTTTTAGCTTAACAACAAGCAGCGGTGTGAAGTGGCACTGGAAGTCTTTACAGGAGGGGGAGCTTTGATAGAAGTAGAAATGCTTCTCAAAATGTGCAGCTTCATCTCTTCAAATGTTCTCAATCCCTTTCAAAGACCCCAGGACACACTCAAGACTGAATCAATGACATTATAACCTCCTGAAAGTGAAAGCTAGGTGACGTATATATTATTTAATAAAGAGAGAATGTATAAACTTAACTGCCCTAAAGGCTAGGCAGAGGCTTTAAGATGTTTTATGTTTAGAGCATGGATTGATTTGAGAATATATTCATCTTCGATATGTATGTGGCATACTGTTCTGCTGCTCTGGACCGAAGTTTAACTATCCCACTTCACATTCAATAAAACCCCCATGTGTGACTGGTGCAAGCAGAACCTAGCCACTTAAATTCACATGTTTTGGGATCGCCCTAAATTATTTAATGTTTGGCGATTAATCATTCATTTGCCTTCAAGATCTACTGATCGGAGCGGAGCATGGCTTTGCAAGCATCGTGAGCATCAAAAGTTGAGCAATGTTCAACTTTTGATGCTCCCAATGCTTGCGAAGCTGGCATCAGCCAATCAAATCCCATTTATGCAAATCCCGCCAGTGCAAGCGCTAGCCAATCAAACCGCGTGCAAGCTGGGAGAGCCAGAGAGCCAGTTACTTTCCTCATATTCCAAACGAGAAATTACGGTAGCAAATCACCCGGTTCTTTACGACCAGAACTATTTACCGGGATACAAACCGGAGGAACCAGGCATGGAGGGAGGTGGCAGAGACAGTGGGTGAAACTGGTATGTTTTCGCCTGTTTGGGGAGTTTATATCCAGTTTACTTAGTTTTAACATTGCTATTGCTTTATATGTCGGGGGCGGGAGATTCATGTGATTGGTTGTTGGTCTCGTTGTTCGCAAAAGATCGCCAAGCTTCAGACACGCCCAGCATCAAGATTTTTCAAGATTTTTTTCATGCCTGTGTGTGGACGGGCCGTTAGTGTTGTAACATAACATCTTACTTTTGATAACAATAAACTCAACTTTTGTTAACTTTTTCACACTGTCGGGCAAAATGATGGTTACAAAAGGTGATTGATGATGGATTGGTTGTATTTTATTGATTTGGAGAAGAGGGTTTCATTATCAGGTTTATTATTTCCTCTGACTAGTCTAACCCTTTCAGCTCTATCTTTGTTTTATGTTTATTCAACAAAGAATGTTAGAAATTAAACTATTATTTTGAAAAATTAGATTTTTTACATTATTTGTATGTTTATTTATTTTCTTAATGTTATTGCCTAGTTTTAGTTGTTTACCCTGTAAACATATCTATCAGTCCAAATGTGTTTATTAAGAGTTGTATAACCAAAAATCACGCACTGAAAGGAACTTTTTTACAGTTTTGGGATTTCAGAAAGAGATTTCTGCTCACACTACAAGTGAAATGTGTATATGATAGATGATTCATGTGCACTATTTCAGTCTGAGCTGAGTTTCAAAGTGTGTGTGTGTGTGTGTGTGTGTGTGTGTGTGTGTGTGTGTGTGTGTGTGTGTGTGTGTGTGTGTGTGTGTGTGTGTGTGTGTGTGTGTGTGTGTGTGTGTGTGTGTGTGTGTGTGTGTGTGTGTGTGTGTGTGTGTGTGTGTGTGTGTGTGTGTGTGTGTGTGTGTGTGTGTGTGTGTGTGTGTGTGTGTGTGTGTGTGTGTGTGTGTGTGTGTGTGTGTGTGTGTGTGTGTGTGTGTGTGGGAGGCCGCCTGGCAGAAATTGACGTGCTGCAATGCAGTTTATATCTTCCTCCCTTTTCCATCTGGTTGCCACTGATCCTGGCACTCTTTAGAGAGAGAGAGAGAGAAAGAGAGAGAAAGAGAGAGAGAGAGAGAGAGAGAGAGAGAAAGAGATTCTGAGTATAAAAGCCTTCCTTTTGCATTTAAAAGACTCAGTGCAGCTTGCCATCGTTTCTGACATTGATTCATAATATGAACCACTGCAAAGGTGGGCTGGAACAACAGGATTAATTAGGATACTGTATTAAACCCATCAGACACAGTTAATAAGGGAAGTTAACTAAACTGAAATTATATTGATTTAGCATATGTTAAAACATGAACAAAAACAAGTTTTTCTCAGCAAACCTTCAGAATCTCCTACAATTGTAAATCTAAACTGCTATTCCATATTTGCGTTCAGAAACAATGCTTCATATCAGCTACATCTTAACATACGGTAATTATTTGGCTGAGTAAACAAACATATCATTTTCTTTTCTTCAACACAAACACTGACATCCAAATCAAGTTTTTTGTACACCTGTTCATTATTATCCGATGAAATGTACTCAAGATCAAATTCTTCGGGTCGTTATTTTGCTATAATCACATCATACAGTTTTTAATTCATTCAAAATAAGGCGTGTATTTTTCTATCAACATTACTTTCATCTCACTCTCTGCCCTAAAGAATCCGGCAGCTTTGACAAAGACAGGAAACAAGTCTGCTGCACACTGGTGTTTTAATCATCAAATATTACCGATCAAAGGAAGCCAACTGTTAAGTGAAACAGGATCATTACCAGTAATTGTTACAAAATATTGCTCAAAGCTAAGTTAGTTTTTGAGACACACTAACAGCAAGCTCACTGTGGAAAGATGTAATGACGTAAATGTGTCATTTAAAAGGCCTTATCGTGATGTAAGTATTGTGTCTTTTTATTGGCTCCAGCATGGTCTCTCTGGCACCCACGTATATTATATCAATACCCAATGTAAGTCATGGTCCAAAATGTAGTTTACTTTTTGTAGTTCCATGGTCAGGTTGAGAGAGAGGAAGGGGGGTGTGGTGGATGCATAGCATTAATAATAATAGCTCCTTCAAAATATGACAAATAATATAAATGGTAGCAGTGTGTATAGCAAGCAAAACCACAGCAGCAGGCGAAGCAACAATCCATGATCCAAGGCAACACAACACAGCACAAAGACATTGTGATTCCCCATGAAGGCAGACAGATAGAGAGGAAGAGGAGGAGAGAGGAGCTTCGTATAGGTCTCCCAGCAGTATAAGCCTATAGCAGCATAACTAAAGGATGGTTAAAGCTTTAGAAAAAGGCCTTTAATGTGGAGTGGACGATTCTCCACAATTCTGTGGTCTCGTTTCAGCCTTTTTAACCCCGTCATCTGAGTTGGTTTGGAGACACTGAATTATGAAATAACTCTGTGTATATATTTTTGTTCTGATGTGAGGTCCACATAATCAAAATTATTTGATTAAACACCTGAATCTTCATATATTACTAAATGATAGCATATAAATACAGTCGTTGCTGTCATATGGCTATACAAGTTGAACATTTGACTTAACTGTAGAGCAAAATATGTTGCCTCTTATACATTTTGGTTGATGTCTCTACAGGAAACGATGATGGACAACGCGCTCCGAACTATATCCTACATTGCCGATATTGGGAACATCGTGGTCCTGATGGCGAGACGCCGCATGCCACGCACAGCCTCTCAGGACTGCATCGAAACTACACCCGGAGCCCCAGAGGCGAAGAAGCAGTATAAGATGATTTGCCATGTCTTTGAGTCTGAGGATGTAAGTACTTTGTGATTTTTTAATATCACAAACCGGCTGCTTATGAGAAACAATGAAAAACTTGAAATTCCTTGTGAGCAGGTGATAGGTCACACAGAGGTCACACTGTTGTGTTTTCCTGTTATTATGTAAGAGGACTCTTGTTGATGCTTGTTTTTGCTTTGTTATTGTTATTTGGTTGTCAGATTCAATTTTAGCTTCCAAATATGAGCGCTTTTCACTCAATTTGGCTCAAAGACATCCTGATATTTGTTCCTGTTTTTCATCTTTCCTCCACATAATTGGAAATAGTTTTCGTTATATTTAGAAATTCTGAGAAGTGTAGCTTTGGGACCTTTAACAAGCGTTCAGAGGATCTCTCTGACAGGAAATGAATTAAATTGGCTGGCCATTTATAACTCACAGAGCTGCTGCTTGTCTTGTTGAAGCAGATTAAGCAAGACTTGGCATCATGAACAATGTGGAGCCAGCAGTCCAGAGTGTGTGCCAGTCGCTCTAAAGGCTGCTCTCCAGTCTGTCCTCTCTTCAGCTAACTTTTGCTGCCAGCTTTTAAAGGCCTGCTGGAGTTATAATGGAGCCGTTCAGCCGCTCATCCATCAACTTAGAAACCGTTTCCGTTGTTGCTCTGCTTGACGTATGCAGCGTTTGGCTATTTTTGACTTTTTTTTATTGCCCTGCAAAACTAATTCTCAGTGTATTGATTTGGAGAGTTTGGGTTCATGAATGTCTGCAACAACAGCAAGAGATTTATATTCAATTACAGAATTCAATTAAAGAGGAATTCAGCGAGAATAGGGTCTGCAAAATACCGCACCCTCAATATTCTCTAGATCTATCTTATCTCTCTCAGCCGAGACCAAGCTTTGGATTCTCAGTCTGCTTTATACGATTTGCTAATTACAAGTTTTTTTACAAGTTTTTCCTTCCTTGGTATTAAATGTATGTGTGTCTTGATGGAGGGGGCTTTAAAGCTGCAGTTCCATATCTTTGTGTACTAGATCTTTGTACTTACAGCCCAAACAGATATGCTTAAAACCCTTCATCATTACCACCTGAGATGACACCGAGATTTTAAACTGGATGCATGCTGATCCTGGGAGTGTTGATGTTTGGATCTCTCTCTCCCAGGTTTGCTTACTTAAGAGTGGGTGGCTTAAGCAGCACAATTCAATCATTTATCCTTTGAGCGATATATTTCTGTTGTTACAGGTCACCCAGGTTATTCCGACGTATTTTGTAGTTTATAGGTTATTTCACAGCTATACCAAAGAAAAAACTCAAACGTAATCTTAATACTATTGTTGTGCTTATTTTCCCCTTCAATACAACCACAGCCCATGTGGATGAATCGCTTTTCTCACCCAATGATGGTCAAATCCAGATGTACCTCATGCGTGTCAGAGAGCCCCTGGTTGGGAATGGCTAGTCTAAAGTGATGGATTTGTGCAGAATACTATAGCTGACCATTTATAAGCTGAAATATTTACAACAGTGTTGTAAAGGCCAAAAATAAACTTTGTATGGATTTATTTTTCTGCCGATTATCTTCAGGAATATTCTCATGGAAGCCAGAGCAGGAACTTTTTTCCTTCCCTGCTCAAGGTTCAAGGTTCAAGGTTCTTTATTTACTCATACGAACATAGCTACAGTGTGAAAATCTTAGGTCACAGGCTTCTCCAACAGTGCAACACAATAAAACAGATAAACAGAAAAATATAGTGCAAGTAAATAGTAAATACAAAAAGAAAAATAGTTTAAAAAAGTGAAATGGTGAAATAGTGCAATAAGAGTCTATAAGCAAGTTATTGGAATATTATTAGGTAAATAGATAAATATTTTTTAAGTTGCAGCCAGATGAATATTAAGGATGTTGTTACAACATTTCAGGTGTTCAACAGTCTTATGGCCTGTGGGATGAAACTGTCTCTGAATCTAGTGGTTTTTGTCTGGATGCTGCTGTAACGCCTGCCAGACGGCAGCAGACTGAACAGTTTGTAGCTGGGGTGATGGGGGTCTTTTATAATACTGAGGGCTTTCTTCCTGAGCCGCTGGGAGTAAAGGTCCTCCATGGATGGCAGCTCCGTCCTGGTGATGTTCTGTGCAGTTTTCACCACCCTCTGTAAAGCCTTACGATTGAGGGAGGTGCAGCTGCCGTACCAGGCCGTGATGCAGCCAGTCAGGATACTCTCTATGGTGCACCTGTAGAAGTCCTCAATGAGGACAGATAGCTTTTGACAGGGAAAATCAATTTTTATTAAGCCTTAACATATTCTTGGCACCCTCAATGGCACTATTGTGCGATACCACCGTATGCTTTTTTTTCGCACTGTATTGTTATTTATATTCAACTCAGTCAAGATAAGCGTCGGTGGACTTAACACAACAACATAATTTCTGCTTTTTGTGTGTAAAGGCCCAGCTCATCGCTCAGTCCATCGGCCAGGCGTTCAGCGTCGCTTACCAGGAGTTCCTGAGAGCAAACGGCATCAACCCAGAGGACCTGAGTCAGAAGGAGTACAGCGACATCATCAACACCCAGGAGATGTATAACGACGACCTCATCCACTTCTCCAACTCTGAAAACTGCAAAGAGGTTGGTATTTGTACAGCCTGCAGTGCGCACACATGGCCCTATTTCTGCAAATGTTTGTGTTTTGCAGGAGAAAAAACAAGAACGATAAAACAGTGATTTTACATGCGTGCTGCAGGGCCGTTACAGAAACACACAAATGTACAGGAGCTGTTCACTAATTAGACAGATTAAGAGGCAGATGGTACAGTGAAATCTACTCTCAGCATGTCAACGATAGCTGTGTTTTTTTCATTTGGACTTTTTCATTTCCTCTTTAGCTAACACTTTGCCCTGAAAGCATTACTGAAAGCTTTTGGAGAATTAAAAACCGTGAAACACTTTCTGCCGTCCGAGCACAGAGGCGGCGAGGGCCCCATTTTTAAAGATGGGGAAACGGCTTTCCTCTAGCACTCTCGCTTCCTCGCCGACTGTGTGCAGGACAAATTAGTTTCCCATGGCTTCCTGTGCAGGCTGGTAGCATCTGCTGCTCTGAAGAGTCTGAGCTCTTTTCTATATCAGGGCAGTGTTTAGATGTGCAGAGTAACTCAGATTCTGGTGTAATAATAGGATCAGATTGTGTCTTTTTGTGTAATATGGAACATAAATAATACAGTATAGGCAACCCAAATACAGCTTGGTTGTGCTGTACAAGTGTCACTGCCCCTCTGTGTGTTCACTTAGTGGAGATTTGTGGTGCTGATTCAGAAGTATTCATTAAGATGCTGAGGATATATGTCTGATATACATGTAGCATTACATAAGAATAATAATGTAGTACTTTTTACGTCTTAGTGCTTTACAACATACTGTATAGTTCAAAGACTAAATACGAATCTATAAATACTACTTACTCTACTATTACTACTACTACTACTATTACTACTCTTTCTATACAAACATCTGTGCAGGGCCTCAGTAAAAAACGTTACAGTAGTAACTAGACTAACTAGACTTTTTAACATTTGAAAAGATCTGGGAAAATAATGAAAATGATATGTGATTTGATATTTGATATCGATTTTTAAAACGCATAATCATAATTTATTGCAGCTTATTGATTTATATAGTTTAAGGCAGCCAGAGATATGAAAGGGATAGGTATTTCGATATATACAGTAAGACATGGTTGATCATTTTTAATAGACTCATATATATATCATGATATTTCCCAGCCCGACCCTCTGAAATCCAGGCTGCTGTTAGACCACAGATGTCTGCTTGGTTTCATGGTACTGTAGCTAGGAGTAGTCAGTTTGTCTATGACTGACCATGAAAATGAGCAACAGACGTTCTCCTCTCACAGCTGCAGCTGGAGAAGAGCAAAGGGGAGATCCTGGGCGTGGTGATAGTAGAGTCCGGCTGGGGCTCCATCCTGCCCACCGTCATTCTGGCCAACATGTTGAACGGGGGGCCAGCGGCGCGCTCTGGAAAGCTGAGCATCGGAGACCAGATCATGTCCATCAACAACACCAGCCTGGTGGGGCTGCCCCTCGCCACCTGTCAGGGAATCATCAAGGTACACACCGAGGCCATCATGATCATCTACAATTGTTCCAATTCATTTCTGTGAAACCAATGTATACGTGTTTCTCTCTAAAAGGGCTTGAAGAACCAGGTGCAGGTGAAGATGAATATCGTCAGCTGCCCTCCTGTTACCACCGTCCTCATCAAGAGACCGGATCTGAAGTATCAGCTGGGGTTCAGCGTGCAGAACGGCATTGTGAGTTTCAAGCTGACGTCTGGGTTTGAGATTTGTAATACTGTCAAAACTGTGTCATCCAAAGTGTTGTTTTTCAAAACTTTATTTAAACTTACTTTGTATTTTCATGAATAAAGATTGGATTCATTAGTTTAGATCAGGGATGGGCAAATGGCGGCCTTTTTTGCGGCCCCAATTTGTTATTGTTTTACTTGTAGTACTGATACTGTCCACTAGACTCCTAGTTACGTCTCGAGCTGCGTACATGATTTAGTTTGGCAGCCAAATACCGCAAAATAATCTGTGACGCGTTTGTGTTTATTGTGTTTGTTTCCCGGAGAAACACTCACAAGAAACACCGGCTGTTGTTATTCCTGCTGTGACGTTAAGTTACAGCTTGTAATTGTGCCGTTACAAGCTTAACAAATATATTTATCATCTGAATTTGGCGAAACAAATTTAATATTCTAAAAACCAAGACTTTGTTTATTTGAAATCAGATGAAAACAAATTGTCACGGACCCTGCCGTGTTATCTATGATTACTATACGCTTTTCATTCATAATTTCAGCGGGAGGGAGGGGGAGCGGCGCTGAGGAACAGCAGAGTGCGGGTTGACACGAGGGGCCAACTTGTGGCCCCACGCAAAGTTTTATGACGAGGCCCTCAGTGTACAGTATGCTTTCCAATAGTTTAAAATAGTTTTATTCCACTGTTAAATAACCTTTTCAATACATACTGTACATGCCACTTGTAAACATTTAATAACATTTCTGTGAACTGATATTTGTTTAGTGAGCTTATTAGAGGATGTTCCCTGAAAGATTGTAAAATGTTAATGAAGATGTCAGACTTCGTATATTTGTTAATAATTACATACAATACATGGAATTTGTGTGTGTGTGTGTGTGTGTGTGTGTGTGTGTGTGTGTGTGTGTGTGTGTGTGTGTGTGTGTGTGTGTGTGTGTGTGTGTGTGTGTGTGTTTGTTCCAATTTAATCTGCGGCCCCCTGGTGGCCAGTACATACATTATGTGGCCCCCATCACCATCAAGTTGCCCATAGCTGGTTTAGATGAATCTTCAAATGTGTCTATGTGTTTGGAATTTGCAGTGATAAACTGCTGTTCTGCCTCGAACAGCATTGTCCACAAAATACAATCCTTGATTAAAAACATAACTCAAATTATCTTCAGTGAGGATGTAATGTGAAGTTTATCTCTTGGCCGTTACAGTTTTTGTTTCAGGTGTCTTCAAAGTATCCCCGCAGACATGTCACCTTTCCAGTGGCCTTGTTTTTGCATATTACTCAGTATTTTCTCCCAAAATGCTTATAACTTGACGACCTTTTGTGTGTTTGTCAGATCTGCAGTCTGATGCGCGGCGGCATTGCTGAGCGAGGGGGGGTCCGTGTGGGTCACAGGATCATAGAGATCAACGGGCAGAGTGTGGTGGCCACTGCACACGAGAAGATCGTCCAGGCCCTCTCCAACTCTGTCGGCGAGGTGAAACTGAAGAACATAAACACACACACATTAGAAAGCAGAGGACACTAACATTGGGATGTACAGATTTGCATATATGTAGAAAAACATGTGTTTTTATTTCACTACCACTATCGGCATGAAGTAAATAACACTGTACATAAAACTGTTGAGAGAGTTGTGTGGCCCTCCCTGGGAACACACAGACACACAGCTGCGGACTGTTTATGGGGACAATAGGTTGGGACGTGGGCTGGACGTTGCCAGGAGTTCAATGTAAAGCCAGCCCATATGTTCGATTTGACGTCAAGTCCGCAGCAAATCTGGATCAGCTCCGTTGTACCCCTGTTTTTAGAGGTTTGGGTAAGGAGGAAAAGTGTTTCCGGACACTTTCTGAGGTTCCTTACACACCGGGGACACATTATTATTAAGGCTATTAAGTTAACGCGTTAACGTGTTAACACATTTTTTTTAACGTCACTAATTATTTTAACGTGCAATTAACCCATGTGTATTTGTCCTCGGCCCGCCCCGTAGTTTCATAGCCCAAAGGCTTGACATTGTGGTTGTTGTTAGTTGGATGGTGGGAGATTCTAGCGAGATATGGATACAAGAAAAGGTGTTTTAAACAGCAAGCCAAGCACACCGCTCCTGGCGCCGGGGAGACGCCTGGACAACAACAGCGATAGCTAAATGGGTGGCTACAGTTTAACATTGTGGAGGACGAGGGGCTACGTTAGATAATTCGGATTGCATCCAACATGTCGACTGCACATCACAGCGCATTATTTTGACCCACAGTGGAACTTCAGTCTCATGCTTTGACTGAAGATGAAGACAGAGGAGCAGCATTTCGCCGACAACTGTAAACAGGCTTGTCTGTTTGAGCAACTGGCTCAGTGCAAAGAAGTAGACAGGGTTGGGAGAGAGTGTAAGAGAGAGAGAGAGGTTCCAGGTTGTTGTGTTGAGAATATTCAGGAGAATATTTGTCATTGTTCCAATGATAATAAACAAACATTTGCATAAAGGATATTTGTCCACTCATATGTTGATAAGAGTATTACAAACTTGAAAAATATTCCTCTAAGGTAAATTTAGAACAGATACAAAAGTGTTTTTTTAATTGCGATTAATCGCAATTAAATATTTTAATCGACTGACAGCCCTAATATTTATGTATAAAAGACATCAACAAGTTCATTTTGCATAATAGGTGAACTTTAATATAGTGAGGAAAATCCCCCTGATTGGTTATCTAAGGTGAAGCAAGGCGACCACACATTCCTAATAGAAATTGTTACATTTGAATCACCTTGGCATTACCAGGCAGGAATAATCTAACAAAAGATACAGTTCAGTAGCTTTATGTGAAATTGTATGATCCAGTTTGAGAAGATATTTCAAAGTGTTCTGAGCCAAACATGTCAGAACTAAAATATTAAACAAATACAGATCAGGTTTTTTCTGTTGTTGCAGAAGGTTAGATTTATCAAGTTCATTTCTGTGGAGCATAACGGTCTGAAGCTCTGTTTGAGATGATTTACTACTCACTGTAGAGGGGACTCGGTGGAGTGCATAAGATGGCAGAATCAAAACCTTCACCGAGGTCATTCCTCTCACCCGGCTGCAGTCTAAATGCATCTGTTTAAAAAAAAATTCTCACTTTACTCAATATATCTTGTTCATGGCCATTGATTTTACATTGCTTTTTATCCTGCATTTGGGGATAATATAAGTCTGCTATTTAAAGTGAACCTGGATTTAAATCATATGAAAGAAGAGTCCCAAGAAAAGAGGACGTATCAGTGTTGCAGTTTCTAGCTTTTGGTTTTACTTTTAAAACTTCCATCTGGAGCAGGTACAAGTTACAGTATAAATACCTGAGTGGGCTCTGTAGTGTTTGTATCACTAACATGTAAGAGCATTTTAATGCGGCAGTTTTCAATGTTTAGCCAATTTTCGATTATTTGTATCCTACTGGGTACATTTGCAGTACTGTGTTATACAGGACTGTCTCAGAAAATTAGAATATTGTTATAAAGTTCTTTATTTTCTGTAATGCAATTAAAAAAACTAAAATGTCATACATTCTGGATTCATTACAAATCAACTGAAATATTGCAAGCCTTTTATTATTTTAATATTGCTGATTATGGCATACAGCTTAAGAAAACTCAAAAATCCTATCTCAAAAAATTAGAATAGTTCCTCAGACCAAGTAAAAAAAAAAGATTTATAACAGCAAAACACAATCAAACATTTGAAAATGTCCATTAATGCACTCAGTACTTGGTTGGGAATCCTTTTGCACGGATTACTGCATCAATGCGGCGTGGCATGGAGGCAATCAGCCTGTGGCATTGCTGAGGTGTTATGGATGCCCAGGATGCTTCAATAGCGGCCTTTAGCTCATTAGCATTGTTGGGTCTGGTGTCTTTCAGCTTCTTCTTCACAATACCCCACATATTCTCTATGGGGTCCAGGTCAGGGGAATTTGCAGGCCAATCGAGGACAGTAATGCCATGGTCAGTACACCAGTTACTGGTGGTTTTGGCACTGTGGGCAGGTGCCAGATCATGCTGGAAAATGAATTCCTCATCTCCATAGAGCTTTTCAGCAGACGGAAGCATGTAGTGCTCTAAAATCTCTTGGTACACAGCTGCATTTACTCTGGGCTTGATGAAACACAGTGGACCAACACCAGCAGCTGACATGGCTCCCCAAACCATCGCTGACTGTGGGAACTTCACACTGGATTTCAAGCAACTTGGATTTTGCTCCTCTCCAGCCTTTCTCCAGACTCTGGCGCCTTGACTTCCAAATGAAATACAAAACTTGCTTTCGTCTGAAAAGAGGACTTTGGACCACTGTGCAACTGTCCAGTGCTTCTTTTCCTTAGCCCAAGTCAGACGCCTCTTCCGTTGTCTTGAGTTCAGAAGTGGCTTGACCATGGGAATACGGCTATTGTAGCCCATTTCCCGGACACGTCTGTGAACAGTGACTTTTGATACCTGGACTCCAGCTTCAGTCCACTGTCTTTGAAGCTCCCCCAAATTCTGGAAGCGACTCTTCTTCACAATGCTGTTAAGGCTGCGGTCATCTCTCTTGGTTGTGCAGCGTTTCCTGCCACATTTCCCCCTTCCAACAGACTTTTTGTGGATGTGCTTTGAAACTGCACTCTGTGAACAGCTTGCTCTTTGAGAAATTTCTTTTTGTGTCTTACCCTCCTGATGGAGGGTGTCAATGACGGTCCTCTGGACAGCAGTCAGATCAGCAGTCTTCCCCATACTTGTGATTTAGTTTACTGAACCAAGCTGAGTGTTTTTCAAGGCTCAGGAAACCCTTGCAGGTGTTTCGAGTTAATTAGACGATTCAAGTGATTCGTTGAACACCCTACTAGTATACTTTTTCATGATATTCTAATATTTAGAGATAGGATATTTGAGTTTTCTTAAGCTGTATGCCATAATCAGCAATATTAAAATAATAAAAGGCTTGCAATATTTCAGTTGATTTGTAATGAATCCAGAATGTATGACATTTTTGTTTTTTTAATTGCATTACAGAAAATAAAGAACTTTATCACAATATTCTAATTTTCTGAGACAGTCCTGTACAGTGCTGTTTGTCTTTCTTTATAAAAAGGGAAACTAACAACTGTAAGTGTCGAATAATTGCAAACTAATAATTGTACAAACCGTACATTATTTACCTCTGAAATGTAGAGGGGTAGAAGTATCAAGTAGCATTTAGCAGGAATAAGTTAATCACCTCAGAACTTCTACGTGTTTGAACATACACACAATGCAGTAAATGGACTTTAGATTGGCTAGCGCAGGATTTTGTACACGGCAACAATGAGTTTTATGGTTAAAGCTCAAACCTTTTATCATGGAACCAGAAAATAATACAGACAATATTCTACAGCATTAAACATGAAGACAAGATCTAAATATCTGGACCTTTAATTGAGATTTTTGTTGTTGTTTTTTTTGCCAGATTCACATGAAGACCATGCCGGCGGCCATGTTCAGACTCCTCACAGGACAAGAGACACCTATGTACATATAGACGATGTCCAGGGACTGTCCAATTAGGTTACGGGACAAACCAAGCTGACCAGTGAGCGGGGGAGGAGGCTTCTCCCTGACAATTCATCTCTTATCATTTCTTTCTTTGAGCTGATGACTATAGCTCTTCATCAATCTCCTCCTGTCTGTGCTTCACATGAAATTCCCATTTGATTGACATGAGATGCTTTTTCCATCTGACCAGCTGAAGAAAGTGTGTGTGTGTGTGTGTGTGTGTGTGTGTGTGTGTGTGTGTGTGTGTGTGTGTGTGTGTGTGTGTGTGTGTGTGTGTGTGTGTGTGTGTGTGTGTGTGTGTGTGTGTGTGTGTGTGTGATATTTATCCTGTCTTTGCTTTCCCGTGTCACTTCAGTGAGATCGTGCGGGCGGACTTATCGAGCGAATGCGTCACAATTTATTTTTTTATATTCATGTAATGCAATATGATACTTCTACTATACTTCTTGTATAGTTTCATTTTCTTCTCTGTTTATTTATTTATCATGTAAATAAATATTTTGCTAATATTGCGAGGGAAGGTGTCGGAGGATTGTAAATATGAATTGAATCTGGCTGTTGAGTAAAAATGGACCGAGATGTTGGCAAAAACAAAATGAAATGCCGGATATCAAAAAAGTCGCCAGTGAACAGGGGAATGTGTTTTGAAATGTTTAAATATGCTACGTTGCTATAATGTACATGTGAATCAAACCAATGCTCGCAGCAGGGGTTTATGGGAGAAATGCCATATCCTTTTGATTTTCTTCATTTTAACGGCAATACACGAGTTCAACCTCTGAAGACTTTTCTAGATCTCATGTACAAACACTCACACACATTTAAATAACAAGCAACCAAGTAAAGCTATTAACATGCATCAAGTATGCTTTTGATATCAAAGTCACATGTATGAAAAATGATGTTTATTTTGTGTGCTACCGTTCGTTCATCTTTAGTGTTCCTGACTGACACTCATGCATACTGAGTGGATTGTGAATGTAACTGTGTTGTGTGAGCTGTCCCATTGCCATAAGCAGTATTAGAATGTGTGTACATAAAGAGAAACTTGTCTAGTATTGTGCTCATTTAAAAAACAAAAAACACACACAGGTTTAGTCACGGCAAACTTTCAGCTCTGAGAGGGAGAGAGAGAGAGAGAACTGTGAATCACACACTGTGACGGAAACGAGCCTTACCGCCGGGTAAAGGTTTACCATGCATTGTAGTACATTTTAACCATATGAACATTATCTGTGTGCATGCCTCGTAAAGTAGTTTCATGTCATTGTGGCAAGATAATAAAATCTGAGTTAAACCTGACTGGTTTTGGTATTTGACAGAATATGCTGAGTGGGGGTGCAGTGATTTCTTTATCCTTTTACGTTCATGACTAGATTGTTTTGTGTAGAAGCCCATTGCTGCCAGGAAAAGAAAACAATCGGTGAGGAAAAGTATCTTATGGTATGTCAACGTTTTTACCTATTGTTTCTTACTTTAAATCGATCCCATGAAAGTTAATACTACTATTTTGAAATGAACAGTTCATTTATTTTTTCTCTTAATCATTTACCTTTCAGTCAAAATCAAAATTCACTCTTATTATTGTAATAAGAGTTACTAGATGTGTCTTAAAAAAGTACATACCAATGTTAGTAAAAGTAAATAAACATTAAACGTGTGAATGGAGGAGCTTGAATTAATAAATGTTCTTTCTCTAGTCAAGACCTAGCATTGTATTATATTCATTGGATATTTCCCTGTAATGTACATTGGTTTATTTTTTACTAACTACAAAAATAGGAAAGCACAACATTTAGTATGCTGTAAATATTCTATGCTTGAACTATTGTTTGTGGAGTTGTGGCACACATCTCTGTCCCAGTTCCATAACTGTAGGCATGTCTTGAATATGTTGTGCTCATGCTGGAAAGTAGAGGGCATGTATACAAAAACAAAGAAGTAGAATGTTATGTCATAGGATTGGGACGAAAACACTGATATGCGTTTTCACTCTGAGCCTCTAGTACCCCCTGATGTCTGAAATTAGGTAGTGCAGGAAAAAACACAAAAAGCCATCTAACATTTTATTTAAATTGTATGTTTTATTGATTTTCTTTCACTACAGTAGCCATATGTACCATTCTAAAAAATGTATAATGGAATAAATGATAAACAACCATAAACCATTTAAAAATGCAATAATGTCTCGTACCACTTGATGCAGTTTGTCTCTTTGAACTCTCTGTTATCTATTCCAGGGTCAACGTCCAGCCTGTGTTTGTGTCTGTTTATCACGCTCAGTGGCTCTCGGCTCTGGTCTGTTTCCCTGCAGTGGGTCAGGGCTTCTGGTCGTTCTGGTCACACTTTAACATGACCTTTATCGCGAGACCCTGACGTGAGGTCTCGAAGGCCTGCACCGCCTGCTCCAGGGGGAAGCGGTGTGTCACCAGGGGCTTCACATTCACTTTACCTGACGCCAACATGGCTACTGCCCTCGGCCAGCTGCAACACAGTGAGACAAGCATTTTATTCACGAGTTCAATCCAGTCTTGTGATACGTAATTATTACTTTGAGCTTCAACCAAGGCATCTCATTAACGCTCTCAGGTGAAACTGCCTGAAGTGTTGCTTAAATGTCTACTTATCGAAGGGCAACTGAGTGGTTATTCTCTTACGTGTTGCAGTAGCGGAAAACTCCTCTGATGTCCACTTCTCTCACAGCAGCATGGATCAGAGGAATATTGGCCATCTCAGCGCCAAGACCCACCAGCGTCACCACTCCACCTGGTCGCGTGGCCTGACAGGGAAAAGTAAATATAAAATGACTATACTGAAGCTCATTAGCATTATGCTTCATAGAGGTACATTGGGATCAAAATGTATGCAAGTATTACCGGCAAAATGTATTAGAAGCATCAAACTAGAAGTAACAAGTAACTGTGAGTGTTGTATATTATCTAATAGAATACTATTACTGATGTATTAGGATGTAGGTAGCATTTATATGTTGTAGTATGATGAGGTGGAGATAATTGCAACCATTTAATAAAGTGTTGGGTTGTTAAAGCTATACCATCACCAACTAGTAGCTATAAGTTATAGCGGAGAAGTAAACGTTGCATGTCTATAGTTTCCCCAGACTTTCTAATTTATTCCTAATACAACTGAGCAGTCACATACATAGATGGCGGTTTGAATGCTGCTCTCCACTCCAGAGCATTCAATAGAAACGTGCGGCTGAGCGCCCAGCTTCTCCTCGACGCTCTCTGCGAGCTGCCGGGGAGCGTCTCCTCTCTTCACCGTCAGCTGGAAGTCTGCTCCCAACTCTTTGGCCATGGTCAGACGCTCAGGGGCCAGATCTGAGCAGCAGAGGAGCATTACAGGCAAAAAGAGAAGACCGAACAGGAGATGATGTTGTGTCACTTCGGTTAAGATACAGTAGATGTTAACTGTGTATATAAATGGTTTGTGTTACCTGTGATGACGACCTGCGAGGCCCCCATCGCCTTGGCCACTAGCAGGCAGACCAACCCAATAGGCCCTGTGGGAAGAGAGAAAGAGGCCTATTTTAGAGACCGTTTTAAATATTGGTTTCAAGCATGACATTTTCTAAAGTAAAAAGAGTCAATGTTATAATGAGTTTGCAGCTGTCACAAGTACTGTGTAACATTAGCCTCAAAGGACTGTCAGCTTCATGTAATGAGTGGACTGTCAGCTTCATGTAATGAGTGGCTTGAATGAGAATTAGCTTGTTTTTGCAACATAAGGGATTTGTTAAATATTAGGCCTCTACACGTTGTGTAAGGGTTCAGTAGTTTTCCCTTACCCAAGTTCAGTCGAGTCAGTTATATATTTGTGACTGCACCCACTGATGTGTGTTAAGATGTCTTGCTTGCAACACAAACACAGTACAATTATCTCTTTGTATGTGGGGCACTTCCTCAAATTTAGCTGCAGCATCTTGCTAATGGAATTGTCCTACTAATAGTGGTGACATGTTTTATTGTCTGAGTTTAAGGTCTTGGCTCATTGTTACCTGCACCACAGATGAGCACGGTGGTGCCCAGGGTTACACCGGCTCTGCGACAGGCATGGATCCCCACAGACAGAGGTTCTATTAGAGCTCCCTCCTCAAATGTCACATTATCAGGCAACCTGGGTATTTCAAGATAAACAGAAGAAAAAAAAAAAGATTTATGCAAAGGTTAGGCAATAGAGTCAGTTTGTAGTCAATATCAGGCAGTTGTTGGGCAATCTCTTGTGTAAAGCCATGCAATCCTTAAAATAAGCTCTCACTTGTAGCAGAAGTTGGCACTGTGCTTGTAGTATTGGCACAGATTGCCATCATCAGGAGGTGTGGCGCAGAAGAAGATGGTAGGAGACAAGTTATATCTTCCGGTTTTAAATAACTCGTCCATCTCGCGGGGCACGCCTGGCTCAATGGCTACTCTGTCACCTACAAAATACACAATGCAATTTGTCCAGGTAACTCTATTACACTGTGGCCAAGTGAGAAATGTATTTCAATACCATACACATTTAAGGATTAAGTAAGACTTCCTGATGTATACTGTATGAAGTTACAGTGCCATGACTGTGTATGTGTATTGCTGTTAAAGTACTGTAGGTACTAACCAGATTTGACAAAGTAACTTAATCCTTTTGAATGACAAATGTAGTTTAAAATAAGAGTGTTCAGTTTTTAAACAGAATGGCGGATTCTTACATTGCTTGCCCACTTACCTACTTTAAGATGCTTGACTTCTGATCCGACCTTCATCACACGCCCTGCTGCCTCGTGTCCCAACACCATCGGTTTGGTGAGGACAAAGTCCCCGATTCGGCCGTTCTGCCAGTAGTGGACATCTGAGCCACAGATTCCTACAGAGTGCATCTGCAGCAAAACCTCTGGGTGCAGAACACGACACTTACTCATAAGAGGGTGTGCATGTTTTGTTACCTAACTAAAAGACACTACGGACCAGCCTGATTCCAGACCTCTGAATTCCCTCTCCTTCCTACATCTAAATTTGTTCAGCAGATACAATTAATGAATGAAGTAAAATAAAATGGCTATTCAGCTGAATTTTTAGCCAACTAATGACAAAAGTAAAAATAAACATGTTGCGAGTTTTTTTTAATTATTCACTTGCAAGTCACAAAGATGTTCAGAGGAAACAACACTACATTTTAAAACGTTCAAAGCAATGACTAGTTTCTCCACAGTTTGAACTATATTCCTTTGCAACAAATGTAAAAAGTTGGCAATTGTTATGCATTTTGATATGCAGCAGATTTTAAATTGAGAAAGACATTTGTGCAAAATATTTGCGCATTGACTATTATTTAAATCCTTTCAGTCATAAAACCCTACGTAACATGCACACATACTATATATTATATTTAATTGTATGATGTATCATACCATTAGGCCCTGGCTCTGGGATAGGGCGATTTTCCTGTGAGAAATCGGCAAAAAACAAACAAGAAAAGAGGTTGCACTCATCTTAATTCATACTAATCGTCTGCTACAGGTTGGATGTGGTCTCCTACCAGCCGGAGGTCTCCCTTGGCGTGCAGCACGACCGACAGATTTCCCCCCGCCATGACAGACGCAGCACTGAACAGACCTTACAGGGTGAAGAAGAAGCTACACAATAACAGAGTCCAAAGAGAGATTCCCCTTTTGGGTATTGAGCGAAGTGTCAAAGTGCAAAAGAAACCAGCAGCATGATACACCTTCCTGGTAGAGGGGCTGGGACCAAAAACAAAGCATGTAATTGGTCAAGACCCGCGGAAGAGTCCACTTTGAAGGGGTGACTGCAAACAATGAAACAGCACTCATTACATTAATATTCCTTTTACTGCTGCTCGTTGTTACTTTGAAACGTTTTTTAAATTACTTTAAGAGTGTTACAAGTGACTATTGAGCGTTTACTATCGGTTTACTGTGACTTAGTTAGTACAAAAACTCTTTCAGTACCGTACAACACTCAGTCCCACACACATGTTCAACTAAAGATTGCTTCAACTTAAGTGCCATGGCATGTCTTTGATGATGACATTATGGTATCAATAATGGCAACTTTAGTATTCCTCTTTTTATTACATTTTGCATTGTAGAAGAAAAAAAGTGTATTTACATTTCTATCTGAAGTGATGATAATGAAATACCAACACCAAGTTGTTCTTAAACAAATCGTTGAATAAGGGAAACCTGTGATATGAATACAAGCTTTGACCTGAATACCCCTATTTAACTATGCTTTAAATCAGGGGTGGGGAACCTCCGGCCCCCGGGCCGTATACGGCCCACGAGACCATTTGGCACGGCCCTCGAGGTGATTTAAAAACACACGCAAAAAAGAAAAAAATGAAAGAAATCTAGACCGCAAAAAAAGGAAACAAGCGAGTGCCTGTTTTTCCTGGCCAAGGTCAGGGTCCTTGAACACAACACGGGCCTAACGTGTCATCACGTGGTAATTATGTCTCGTCTGACAGAGGTGTAGTACTGACGGAGAGCACCAGAACACCACTCCGGCACTTCCAAAAATGGCAATAGCCTACCCATAAGGAGCCGTACACATGCCGCAGTTGTTGCGTGGCTGTGTCTTTAGTTGAAAGCCCAGTGGCGATCTGTTCATCTGTCATACTGATCATACAGTCAATAACTTAGTTGTTATTAGCATCTGGTTAGCTCGCTATGCTAACGAATATAAGAAGCTTTTTCTACAACCACTGAGGTAAAGGCACACCTTTATATGATCATTATAGTTATTATAAAAAAATAAGATAATAAAGTAAACTGGTATAAAATACTATATGACAGTAAAATAAAGTTGTTGTTATTAATAAACAAGAATACAGTTTGAAAGGGGAGTGATTTGTAAAATATCCATAAAGAAAAATAAAACGGCTTACAGTTCTGTTTCATATGGGTGTTGAGAGATGTATCCATAGATCTCCTAATGTTGCTCTCAAAGTGCACCAGATTTATGCTTTTAACTTCAACATAAAAAAAATCAGCATGACCCCCGTAGAGGAGGTTAGGTCCTCCCCCACTTAAATCATGTCCAAATGGATAGGAAACTAAATACATTTGCTCACATCTTGTGTCCATATCTTTCTGTTTTGGTGGTCATGTCACAACCGTGCACGTGCATGAATGTGCGAGTCATGGTAAGATATCTGGATTAAGAGGTTGCTTTTTCTTTGCACAGCATGAAAGAAAGGCCAAATGGATGTGCTGTGATTTTAGTTTTTTTAAGCAGAGGTCAATAATTTGTACGGCCCTCGGAGGATGTTGAAAAAATTGAAATGGCCCTTGAGAGGGAAAAGGTTCCCCACCCCTGCTTTAAATGAAAGCAAGAAGTTTACGTTTTACCATTACAATGCTCACTGTTGATCTAAAAGCTGGTCAATAAGACCCCTGGTAACAGAACAGTGCTGCATTCCTTACAGTTAGGACAGTTATATATTATAAGGTATTACTACAGACTAAGTTTAAGCATGCTATAGTTTAACAAGCAAGTTTAAATCGTATGGCACCTTTGAGGGCAAGTCTTATATCTGTTGTCATACCAGACACTGAACAGGGCTTTGCAAATGCTTCCATTTGTACCATTTATATAAAAATAGTGAGTATGGTTGAAAAATTAAACAATAGGCAGACAAATAGAATAGTGTTGAAAAAATTCACAATGAGATGAGAATAATACATGTGACACTGATTTTTTTTTAAGCCGGTGTATTCATCCTTATTGCTTACACAATGCTCATTTGACAGGACATTAGCTACTCTATTTCCTTTAACATGCTTTTCTCATGCATTTCTGATTAGGTGTGCAGCGGGCAGCAGTGGCCTTTACAGTGGGAGCATCGGAGAGATCCAGAATGGAAATCACACAGATCGCCTGAATATTTCTGGAGGTTGTCCATACTGATGTAACCTGTAGGGGAATAAATCAACAGAAAATTAAGTGATATTAAAGATGGTTTGTCTCACTATGTACATATTTATTTCACCAGATCTTCGTTAAAGGCAAATCTTCTATTGTAAACTTTTGAGAAACAAGTGCAAATATTTTACAAAAAGGACATTCACTTAATGATCAATGTTTCACCTGAGTGCATGTCAGTTACTGGACAATGAACACTTTGAGGAGCTTCACTTTCTGACTCCGTATCAGATGGTCCAGAGCTGCCAAATAGAAATAGTGAATTAATGAATGAACTGAAAGTTTAAAATGTATGGAAATCCAATTTTAAATAGTGGAAACTGAACGTACTTGCTTTTGCTGACTTCACTGCACTCATCTTCTGTCTGGCTACTAAAACCCTGTGAAACAGAAGGAAGCCGAACCAAAATGATTTACATGATCGGTCTCTTTGTAAATGATTTAGACTGGTTTACCTACCTGTGCCACTGACTGCTCATCTTCAAACTCCCAAATCAATCTACCGACCACCTGTCTCACCTCTAAAATTATAATAAGAGGAACAATGTATGAGTGTTACAAAAGTGGTTCCCAATGGTTGGCTGAAGCAATAACCAATAAAAGGTTGTGTAAGGGTTAAGCATACACCATTGTGTATGCAGTCTGAGTTCCCATATAGTTTCTTGAATAATCACTCAGATTTTTCCTCATATATTGTAGGGCAGTCGTTCTCACCGTCCTGTACTGAGGCTGGAGGCAGCACATAATGACCGATGCACACAGACTTCACACTCTGGCGCCTCTCACAGGCTGACAGAAACAAGCTGTGAAAAACCGCCACCTTGTTCCAAAGATAGTCTTTGCTCTCAAATATCCTGAAAGAAAAGGCTAAAATTATATCCGATAGGGGTCTTGTAAAAATAACTCACAACTTATTTGTTGGATAATTAATATGCAGACAGTTTTTCATCATGCTCACCTCATAGTATCTGCACATGTAGCATCCTCACTGAAAAGGTAATCTGCTGTTCTGCAACCATCAATGCTCCCACCCTCCAGCCCTGAAAGACACATGTTGTTGTTTTTATTGTGTTCATTAGTGTGTGTATTTATATTCTCTTGTAGTAATTCCCCTTTCTGCAAAAGGTGGTGTTATCTGGAGTAGGGGAAGCATAAGTAGGCAAATCACACAAGAAAGCTCAAACCAATATATATTTTACAAAAAGAAAATGTGTTATTTGAATGTCAATTTAGAACAAACATGAACACATTTAACATTAATAATCTGTAAACTAGATTTTTGCAGTATATCTATTATTCAGTAAAAGGTAGCCATACCATACATACTATATCATGTCTTTGTTAAATGTTGTTGATGTTTGTTAAATCCACCCTGTTAGCTCACGTCAATAACTTATTTTGTGATCTAAGGCTAAGCTACCAAACCAGCTAATAGTTATAATAAAGCATCTGATACACTTATCTAGCAGGCTAGCTTGACCTGATAATGGGTTACTTACTCCAAAAGTTGTGACATGTCTGTGGCACATTGCTTGAAAACCAGGCAGACTTGTTTTTAAACATAGCCACAGTCCTCCTCTCTCTTTAGAAAAATCAATAGCCTTCAGGATATTTATATTGATTCTCCAGCCAGCTTGATTTCTTTATCTTTATTTCTCAAAAACTATTAATGCTACACTTCGTTTGGCGCTTTTTTCCTGCTTTTTTCCTTCTTCTTCTTCTTCTTCTTCTTCTTCTTCTTACGCTTTAAAGGCGGGTTGTGACGGTTGTGACCATAGACTGTATTATGTAAATCAGACCATAGACAAATAGACCAGCGTTAAAGGTGCATTACTGCCACCTACTGTATTGGAACCACATCGTTTGGCGCTCAAACGGCTCAGCTGCTGCATTCGAATGCTGTCGAAAACTGTGGGAAATGTTGAGATTCGGAGAGACAAAATGTGTGAGTTCAGTCCTTATATATACAGTCTATGTTTCAGTCCAGTCAGATGTGGTTTCTTGATAAAGCTGTGGAGACGGAGTATGTGCTGCAGGGAGGTGGATGCACAACGCACCCAGGAACGAACGTTAGCTCCGGTCCTTTTCCCGTGAGGGAAACTGTGGACTCGATGCCCTGACAGGCTTGAGTTTGTGCAATCTGCACAAACACAAGCTCACCTTGATTACAAATGGTGAAATGCAATGTCAAATTACCGCAATAATACCAGCTCACTAAATCACAACCGCTCAAACCAACTACAAACTACTACCGCGGATTGGGCAGAGAACGAGTCCGAGAAAGTTAACTCCCCATGTGACGTAATATAATGCGTTTGACGTATGACGTTAAAAAAAAAGCAGTTTTTAGTAGCAGAGCTCAAAACGGCTCCTTTTCCTCTGAATTCCTGCCCTTATGTCTTGTAAAACATATCAAATCCTGCATTAACATTTTTAATCGTAATTTTCAGGCAAGGTTAAGCATAAATGTAGTAAAAAAAGTTGTACTGTACTTAATTACTATTTTCAGGGACTTTACAATTTCCATGTGTTGCTACTCCACTACAATTCAGGAGTAAATCGTGTACTTTTACTCCACTGCATTTATTTAATACCGTTAGTTACTTTGCATATTTTGATTAATGATATGAAATACAACGAACACTTGATTAAAACTTGTATTATTTGTATTCTCAAGCTACCCTGCAGCATACCAAAAACATGTTTGCTTCACCTTTACTAGTTTTGCTGACACTTTAATGCATCTATTATAAATATATTTAAAACATATAGGCTATATGATTCTGAAATGGGCATAATGAGTACTTATACTTTTGGTAATTTAAGTAGCCTGTGTGTTGATGCTGCTAATACTTTCACTATATGCTCGTTATTTTACTTGAGTAACATTTTGATTGCAGGACTTTTACTTGTAACCGTTTTCCTGCACACTGGTATTTCTACTTTAACATATCTGAGTACTTATTCCCCACTCTGGGACAGCAGGAAGCACAGGATTGTGAGTAGCCTTTCTGAATCAATTGTGTCCACAGGCCAAGGTATTTGTTATCTGATGTGTGTTCTCTTCTGAAGAAGCATGTACAAGGAAGTTTCACAGCTGCAAGGAGACGTAGCCATGTCCTCTTTTACATGAGACTATGATGAAACATAATATAGCTGACATACATCAACATAATTATAACTTTAGAGGCTATTAAATGTGTGTCCGTATTCCTTAATCATCTGATGATTGTAAAGCCACAACAAGCCAAAGATGAGAAGGTAAGGCCTTTTAGCAACTAACCTATTTTTCCTCCTTCTGGCTGCAAATTATATTGAGTGCTTCTCCTGATGATACATTGATGATCTTACAAAGGCCATCGCTTCACATCCTGTTCGGTTCGCCATTTCTGAAATATTAATTGAATCTCTTTTGTGAGACCACCCGTTTTCTAATATATGTGTGTGTGTTTTTTTGTATAAATTGTATGGAGACATCTTTCATTCTATTGGGTTAAGATCTGGTGACTGGAAAGGCCACAGAAAAATAAATCTCATTTTTTAACTAATCAAACCATGTATTGTCAGATGTGAAGGCATCTGTTGTGTTACATTTATTGAATTATTAAGGATTTTCCCTTTTCACCCAGTAACAGTGTATTGCAGTGCTACATTTCACCACCAGATGGTAATGTTTTGCAACTTATACAGCTGACCACCAAGTCATGGTCCATTTAATTTCTTATAACACTCCATTAATTTAAAGTGAATCCTGTATTGATCTAGCTCTTTCGACATTATTTTTTTATTTCATTAGTGCAGATGCCATTGAATAACTTGGAGTCTAAAGAAAGTCTTTTGCCATATCTTATAAATCCAAATACCTTTGGAAAGTGAAGCGATGTTGACTGTAGTATTGAACTGGTGACTGAATAATGGGGCAGTTAATAGCATCGCACAAGGGTGGGGATTTGACCCAGCTTTTAATGTATTCACATTTAGTGAATTGGACTACTTTCTAGTATTAGCCTCCTGCTTTATGTTCTATATGTTTCCTAACATCCTAGTTGAGGTTGTCTGCAGGTCAGGCGCTCATTGCTTCCACGGAGACACACACACATGAAGAACCCGTTGACTCGTCTTTACGAATCCCAATAATGTCATGTAACCTTGTGTTTTATAACAGCAGCAGCCTATTAAGGAAGATGTTGCTGTAGAGCAGGATTGCTGCTATAACTGATGGGCTCTGCTTGTTTGAACTCTGAGAAACCACAGAGCCTATCTCTCTGGCACTAAAGGAAATGGTACAGGATGTCAGGGCTATTACAGGTTTTAGGATTTGCTTGGATAAGTGTGACGTGCAAGCACAAAGGCAGAGGAGATGATTGCATACATGTTTGTAATATTTTGGTCAGCCTGCCTGCACATACACTGTCATTGGATGTAGACTGAGTTCCTCCACACCATATTCTGACTGCTGGTTGAGCGGGGTTCACTCTGTTGCTATGACAACAGTGAAGCCACACCCTGTGTCTTACACCCAACCCCCCAACATGCTCCGCTTTGAACAAAGCACCCGAGAGAAGGGCTGCTCTGTGGTGTCCATGCATTGGGGATTTAACGTTCGTTGTTTTGTTTTTATAATAATAATCCAGAACATGAATTTGCTATTGGGCATGCTTCTATTTTCCTTTAACAAAAAACATGGCTTATATTGCTGTATTGATTTTACTGTGCGTTGAAATCCTTCCAATTACTAAAATATTAGAATCTCTTCTACTGTATTATTAATATTTCATTTATCTCCATTCCTAAGCAATGTACGCAACACTGTTGGTTGGAGCAATTTGGGGTTTAGTATCTTGCTCAAGGACACTTTGACATGTTGTCCACTGACCCTGCAATGGGTAGATGACCACTTTCCCGCCCTGAGCCACAGTCGCCCCAAAAGATAAAAGTAAATAAAGGTATATTATGAAGTATTTTTGCTTGAAAAGGAAATACATGTTAGTTTATGTATGGCAGTAATTAAGTGGTGCACTGAATCAGAAATGATTTGACGAATGGCATATTTATCTAATATGAGTATGAATGAAATAGATTTGGGTTTTGGATTGTTGGATGTCACCTTAGACGATTTTTCTGACATTTTGTTCACTATATACAATTAGTCAATAAAAAATAAAATCATCAGATTTTCAAGAAAAAAAAAATATATAACTAGCTTCCACTTCAGTCCTAATTAAATGTTCATGGGGATTTATTAAGATAGGACAATGGCATTCATGCTCAACTGTTACATGGTACATGTCTCTTGCTCTTTTCCTGACTCTAGCCTGTTGGGTGTTTGTGTGTCTCTGATGTCCAGGAATAATTCAGATAATCTGAATTATGTAAAAATGACAGGATGAGTCCTCTTCCTGCCTTTTGTTTTCTGTTGTGCTGCTTTGGTTCTCTGAGCTTCCCATGTGCTGGACAGAGTGAAAGGCCTGCGGTGGCAGCGCTGCGTCGGGCTCCCCTCTGTCCCTCATCAGACCGCTCCATTGTGTGCTAGCCTACATTATTGTATTGCCATTGTTCTGGTATTATTGCTGTTGGTGGTTGTATGTTTTAGGGCTGCAACTAACAGTTTATTTGACCATTTGATGGATTAACTGACTGACCATTGTTAAATGTTATAAAAATGCCACTATGTGCCCTTGGATAATTTAATTATGAGTATTAATCATATCTTTTTTATTTCTAGTTTTGTCCTAACAACAATCAATAACCCGCAGGAATTCAATTTAGTATCCCAGAGGACGGAGTAAATAAATAATAAATAATAAAGTATGGATCCTATTCACTTTTGAAATGTTTGGCTACAAATTGAATCAACTGATTAGTCGACTATTTCTTTTATTTATTGATTTACTGTTAACCGCCTAATCATTTAATCTCATATGTTGCTGTATAAAAACGACATTCCCATTATGTAGCTTTGTTACCATTAAGATATTTCTCACAAATCAGACTCCACTGTAGCTCTGATTTGTAGAGGGTCTTCCCGTAGACTCAGTTTGGCATTGTTTTGGTTTGACTTGGACATCTTTGGTATTTTCTGCATCCCACACTGTGGCTATGTTTCAGATGGAGTGATGTAGTGAGGGAGCTGTGCTACATATGCTCTAATTGGACTGTTTTGGTGAAGCGAGGGCTATATTCACAGGGGAATTCAAGCCTACTCATCTCCATGTATATAGTCTTTAATGAAACACGTTGACCAGAAAGCATACATAATGAGCAGTATGTTTAAACATTACACAGAAACAGTGTTTCTTAATTGATTTTCAACTAGGTTATGTAAGGACTGTGGAGATATTTGTGTTTATAGTCTGTTACAGTAAGTCTGGATCAAGGAGAAATGTGTATAAAAAAAGTCCAGCACTCTGTGACAAGCTCATTAACGGCTAGTGTCTTAAATGAATTGCTGCTGGCTTTTTATTCAATATATTTTCTGCTTCTAGACACCACTAGAAAACCAGTATGCATTCTCCTAGTACTCCTTGAGCAGTACAGTAGTAAACCTTACTGGAGTTGAATCATTGAAGAGTTATGTACAAGTTGATATGCTATTGCTCACCTTAACTCCCTTTCCCTTTTTAGTTCAGCATTAAACGAGCATGGGTCTATTATCTCACATCTCACTCTCTGCCCCCCCTATCAAGTCTCTCTCTCTAGCTGAACCAACAACATCAAAGCACTGTGCTTCAAATCGCAGGTGTTGAAGGATTAAGGCCACCGCAGGATGGGCTTTTTATTCTCAGCCTCATCTTTGATGTACTGTAGTGTCTCTTTCACTCACTTGTGCCTCTAACCGGTAACATGGATTGCTAGCCTAGAGCCTGGAGTGCTTAAATGGAAATATGGAGTGTCTTCATTTTCACATGGCTACATTAAGTAAAAAGCTGCACTCAAGAAATGGGAAAAAAAGGCCTAAGGTGATTAATGTCAGCAGTTGCACAAATGAGTACAGCATCTGCCATTAGGAGGTTTGGACCGCGGGCGATATGAAAATATATCTTTCTATGCCTGTCGTTAGGGATTCGCCATATCATTTATACTGTGGTAAGTATCCCTTTAGGGTCATTAGGTGAAATATGTTGGAAGTATTGATTCGTGGCCATGCTAGTGGCTGTATGGATGGCCATGCCAGTCAAGTGAAATATCTCAATATCTGTCAGACAGCAAATTCAATGAAATTCAAAGCAGCCTTAACTGTACTGTGTCTTTAATGCTGATTATTTAATGGTAGCATGCTAACAATTAAATTAGTGATGTTACATTCAATAAAACTAATTTTTAATCAAGAAACCACCTTGCAACTTAAAGTACAGAACTCAACACATGATCTGAAGTCCAAATAATACATTTAAATAATATCAGTGTAAAGTCACTGTAGCATTACACAAAGATCAAGCAAATTGTAAACTATCCTCCACGCACCGATGCATTTAATTCGTCTTATTGAAAGTAGGCCTACCACTTAAAATGTCAACATGACATTTTGTAAAAAACAATTCATTCATCCAATCCTTATCCACCTCACCTAAAACACACAAAGGGCTATTACCGATTTGAATGTGAAATAAAAAAAAATGCCCAAAATATCACAGGCCGATGTTGCTCACAGCTCACTCACACTTGTATCTCAGTGAAAATGGAGCGCAGAGTTTTCCAGAGTGTCCGCTCTCGTGCTAGCTGTGGGCTCTGTGCTGACCTTTGACCCTGGTTGGGTCATCAGGGCGTGCGACACGAGGGTACATTAGACCATTAAGAAGTCATGTAGGGAAACAGCTGAGCAGTGCCTGACATCAGGGTGAGAGGAGACGTCGCAGGCTCCACAGGCTTACCTTGAGGGGAACACACTCACTCTCATATAGTGTAGACTCATACATGCATCACGCTCATGCTGTTTGGACATACACAGAGTTGCACAGAGGTGTGGGTTAGGGGCCACACGCAGAACGAAAGATGAACTTGAACAGAGGACACCTGCGAGACAGGAGCTGCCAACTGAATCAAAGTTTTGACTGACTGTAGTTAAGTTTGTTTTCTCACAAAGGACTGTCGTGCTGTTATGCCAGACCATGTGTGAATGTTATTTGCCCTCGTAGTTACTTGAGTCCATGCTGACTCATCTTTTGGAGTTTGTAGGCATGGCAACACTAAGAAATGTACTGATCCCCCGGGGTTAACACCCTGCTGCTGCGCACAAACCATCGAAATTAATGACCTGACTTCCTCCCATCATCTTCACAAACTTTATCTTTAACTTTATGTGTTGCGTTTATGAACCTACATTTCAACCAGTTTCTGATGTTTCTCGCTGGTGGACAGCAGTGGAAGAAGCATTTATATCCTAAAGCTAAAGGGGACCTGTGGAGTTTTCTTGTCAACAAACAAAGTTTACATTCAGTGTTTCTTAACAGAGGGCATTATGTGTATCATTGAGGCCTAATAAACATGGTAAATGCATCCTTCCTCATCAAACATTAGCAAAACACTTGTTGTTTAATAGAGAAAAAACATTTGTTTCACTGCTTCTGAGACAAGTAAAAAAAAACATATAAATATATAGAATTTTTGTGAATGTTTGTGTTTTTGGTATTACTACTTCATTATCAATCGTCTATTATCTCTTCTGTTGTTGCTAGTCATATTTGTTGTAATTTCAACTATTTTGTCTCTTGTTAGCTTATTTGATTTATTACTATTTCAGTCATAATATACATCTCAATTTTCTTCTGCAAAGTAAGATGGAATGAGCGTCATATGTGAAACGTACAATAAAAACCTCTGAAATATAGTGAAGTAGGATAGGCAAAATGTAAGTTCTTTAGATAGTACTTCAGTGTGGCTGTGTTTGAAATCAGCATTATCTGTACCTCCAAATGTTATAATCAGTCAGTTTGGTTTTTGGATTTATATAAGCCATATTTGTATGTGTTGGGATATTAGCCGGAGATGTGTAACTATTACTCTGCTACTGATTAATATCTACTTAAATGTTTGAAAAGTGTTCTACTTATGTTAACAGAGTTTACGTACAACATCACTGAAACACAAGCTGACTGGAGTGTCGGTTTTTTCCATTAATCATGAAACAATGTAAACAATGAAGAGTCGTGAACAACTTAACGAATATTATTGGACATCTGGCTTCTCTCTGATTCTCTGAGATGCTGTAATCTGGAGTCCTTTTCCTTCTTGTCATACCAGTACAGGATGCCCCTGTCTAAACACAGGCCTCGTCCTCTTCTCATAACACTCACACACAACTTGTGTTTTGGCTGTATCTCTCAAATGTATATCTCTGTTTTCTGTAACCTGCCGTCAGAGGAAAAAAGAGACACATCTTAACTGTATCTCTTAAGTAATGGCTGTCTGCCAACACATTTAATTAAGCCCTTAGACTGTGAGTGTGAAACTAGGAGAAACATTAGATAGGAGATGACAAGAGTATTTACAATGATAGCTACACACATTCATACTGTTGTAAAAAAAGGTCCAAAGCTCACATAAAGAAGAAGAAAATAGATACAAAAATAAGTTTTGGTTTGTACGACGTTGCTTGCTCTTGCTTGCCAAGACCTAAAAGCGGTAAGGCTGCGGCTATCATTATTGTGGCAAATTCTAAACTGTTGAGACTAATCTGCCAGTTTGTGTTACTGTTGCAGATCTCCGCTAAGAGGCAATGAGAGCGGGGGCCAAGCTGACCGGAGTTTTACACAGATGTGCGCCATTTGGTTAAAGTGTTCCTGACTGTTGCTGTGCGGGCCCCCGCAGGGCAGGGACATACAACGTGAGTCACCCCTCAGTCAAACCCCTGACTGAAATGCCTTCTACTATTCTCGGGGTCTTTGTTCAGCAGTCACCTGTCACTCAGAGACTGATGACCTCAAAGAAGAAGCTGAGACCCTCCAGTAAAGACAATTCTCTGTTGGCATCTTTCCCAATTTTACAATATTGCTTAATGTTAGAATTATTTTACCAGTAAAAATAAATGTGTTTTTATAATAGGCTTTTTTTCCCCTTTCTTGGAGAAACTAGATGAGAAGATGTTTACCACTCTGTCTTTACAGTTAATATGAAGCTAACAGTCAGCAATTTATGCTAACCCAGGCTAGCCAGATAAAAAAAAAGAGCTGACTCATATGGAAAGAAACAGGAACATGTTACATTTTTGTTATAAAATATCTTTAATGGTAAATTAATTATCATAATAGCTGTTAATTACTTTTCTGTAGATGATTATATCAATTGATCAAGTCATTGTTTCAATACTAATTCAGAATGATGAATTTTTCAAATCCAGTTTGTCTTCATTGCTAGTTGTGGTATAGAGGGGATCAGTGATGTGTAGTCATTTTCTAATCCAGTCTACATATGTTTTATGGATTTATAGAGAATTTACAACGCTGTTTTCCTTCCCTATCACACAGAATGACAGTCATGTTTGCTTTCTCAGCATGAAAGGCGAATAAATCCAAGATAGGCAGGGGGGTTTTGACAAGGAGGCTCGATTGACGTCAGGAAATAAGGGACATTACGTTTGCTTCTCTGCTATTTGCGGATGATGTTCTAGCTTCATGGTAATCTCCAGTATGTGGTGGGGTTCTTTGCGGCTGACTTGGATGCTGTCAGGAGGAGAAATGGCACCTCCAAGTCTGAGGGCTTTGAACATTTGACTAGACTTATCCAGCATCTACCCTGAGAAGAGCCTTGCAGGGATCTAAGGAGCTTATACATGAGTGAGAAAGAAGAGTTCAGACAGCCCGGGGGTGTTTGCTGAGGTTGTCAGGAAGTCCATCAGAGAGATGGTTGACACCTTTGCTGGCAGATGTCTCCGATATTCACCGTCTTCCTTTTCCCTGTTTTTCGGAGTATGCTGTGTTCATGCCCTATCAAAGGGGTTAGAGTTAGTGTTCATATCCACATCTGGTCGTAATTACCACTAGGTAGGACTTTTCTCAAAGCTCTGATATGTTGGACTGTATAACACCAAACTGTCTGAAAACCAAACAAAATTTGATTGCCTAATGTCAGCAGTTGATGTTCAAGGTTAGCCTCAGGGTTAATTAAACAAATGAACAGTAGTGTTTTGTTGTCAGTGCACAGTATTGAGAACTATCTGAAGCTTAATCTTTTTCAATTTTCTACCAGCCAACCCATTTCACAAGAATATCTTTGACTTTTATTTATTTGTGTATTGGACTATACATGTCACTCAACTGTGTTTTCAACATACTATCAAAATTGTTGAAACAGACAAGAGAAGTAATAAGTAATGTAAGAGCTGGACACATGGAGTAAACATGGAGTAACAATGACATGATTGAGCAACACTGACTGAGATTGACTAAATAAAAAGTAGTAGAAATGAAATAACTATGTATGTAAATCCAGCACATACTGAACTTCACTGGTTGATGACTAGATTATGGACTGTCATGTCACAGGTCTGGATCATTTTCTTCAGGATTTGATGCAGAGGTTTCGGTCTCCTTTTTTTGCTAAGTGAGCAATTTGCTAACATTCTTATTACATTTGAAATGTTTTATTTTTATTTTATTCTTAACATGTTTATTTAAAGTGGACCTATCATGCTATATTTGAATAATATATTGTAGGGCCATACCTATATAAAACATGTCTGTGAAGTTTTTTTTTCAAAATACCAAACAGATCGTGCATTTTAGCCATGCCACATTTAGCTCTATTTGCTCTATTCCAGCCCTGTTTTTGCAAGGGCTGATTCTGTGACAAATGAGCTGCAGCTGACCACGCCCCCCTGCAAAGGAGGGGGGTGAGGCACGAGCATCATGTTACCATGCTGTTACCATGCTGTTACCATGCTGTTACCATGCCACGCAACCTCTCATTCCCCTGATAGGTGGAGAGTTGCCCATATAGGCGGAGCTCCCCGTTTCTGACCTCAGAACAATTTCAAATCTGTATCAGTCTGTAGTGGATCCGTTGCAGCCCCGTTTTTAGAGATTTGGGTATGGAGGAAAAGAGAGGGTTGTGTGTTCCCTGACACACCGGGGACACATATTCATGAATAAAAGATGTACAAAAGTGCATTTTGCATGATAGGTCCCCTTTAAAGTTATGTGTGTTACATTTCCTCTCTGTTATTTCTTGTCAAAAAGGATTGGGAGATATGTGGATCCTCTGTCTCACTGGGTCTGATAGAGTTCATTCAGAGGATCCTGTTTGTGGGCAGATGCTTCTCCACATTAAGAGGAAAATATGATATGGTCTGGACATCAGAGAGTAGATCCTACGGTGAAGTGATTATATCCTCCAGAAATCCTTGGAGCACATAAGAACCCTTAAGTATGAGCTGGAAGAAGCCTCTGGAATAAAATCACGGCCGAACCTTACCTGACTTGAGTATGTAGCTATATGTTTGAGCTGACTCAAGTTTCTGTTGCATGTTTTTATCTTTTAATGGTTGAGAGTTATAGTTATTTGAGGTATACAATCCAAGTTCTGTTTCACAACTGTACTCTGATATATTTTCTGCCTCCCTAGCCTTCATCAAACTGTAATCCTGAAATTCAAATCCACCTTTCAAGGCCGACATGTTACAGTTTGAATGAGTCACTGGAGGAGTTATTTCTGAGCTCATTCCAAAGCTGCTGAATATGT
Source organism: Notothenia rossii (assembly GCF_949606895.1). Taxonomy (NCBI): domain Eukaryota; kingdom Metazoa; phylum Chordata; class Actinopteri; order Perciformes; family Nototheniidae; genus Notothenia; species Notothenia rossii. The sequence continues at coordinate 20,093,198 of NC_136904.1, forward strand.
TTAATCTCTTCCTTCACACACTTTCTCTCCCTTGTGTGACCTAATTGGGTAATTTTACTCCACCATAATGTTTATTAGATCCAGTCTATCACAGTAAACTGCTTATGCCTTCTCCCACGGGTTTACCTTTAAGATAAAGGCATTAGAAGGAACTGTTTTGTAGTGGCAGTGCATGCAGAGTGTGTGAATATTTTACTGCGTATGATGCATCGCTCTGAATGCTGCTACCACTTTGCACAAATACAAGGAGCTTATGTTGTGGTGTTTAAAAAGGTGATTAATTAACATATATATATATACACATGTTAATTGGTGCATTGATAGGTTTTAACAAAATATATTACTTTGGACTGTGTCCACTACCAATAACTTCATTATGTGGGAAGATAGAAAATCTACAGGACCGCCTTCTAAAACTGAAAATAGAAGAGCATCACCTAGAATAAAATCCAATCTGAGGACATGGTGACTATACCATTTCTGTTGCGTTCATGGAACCTGCACATGTTTTCACAAATCTCACACCATGGCACAAGTGCAAGCGTTTTTTTATTTCACACCCAGGCAGGAGATTGTGTGGGCTCTCTTGTGTTGCAGTTGATAGTTCAGGTTACCTCTGCCTCTGGCAGGAAGTGAGCGTGCTGTGACCTTGACCTTGGCCCTGAATATCTGCTCAGTGCAGCACAATCCTCCCCCCCCCCTCTCTCTCTCTCTCTCTCACTCTCACGAGGATACACACTCGTATTTACTCATCCCACAGCCCTTCAAATGTACACTATCTTTCTTTCTTTTTTTAGCATCAGAATGCAGTTAAACAATATAATGTTTTAACCCCTTTAAAGGTTTTTTATTTAATGTACTCCACTGGTAATGTAAGTATACACCCCAATATGTTGCGTAGTTATCACACAGTCCAAATTACAATACCACTTTAACAAAGCTAGCATTTGAAATCTATTTGAACAGTGCAGACTGTTTCTACTGCCGGTGTGTGGTGTGTATGGATCAGTGTGTCTCCTGGCCACAGCAATGTATATATTTATACATACATACATTATTCACCGGGGTTAACAAAGATAAAAGGCAAGCGTTCATATTTGAGTGCATCTTGGTACTAACTTGATCAATAGGACTATCTCCCTGAGGAGTGTGTTGCTCTAAGAAGCACATCAGCTTTGTGTGTTGAGAGAAGTTAGGGTAGAAGTTTGTGTGACGTTATGTAAGAAAGGCATCACACAGTTCAGCCATAGCGTTGAAAAGCAAAGGACTCCTTGATGCACGCACATACAGTAGAGGCGGAGGCGCTAGTGCTAACACAGTCCTGTCTCGTGGACTTTCACAGGACTGCCTGATCTCTCCTTCCTCGAGTTTCCTCTGTGACATGTGAGCTGACTGGCCTCTCTGCTGTTTGCCCGTTGTCAGTGTTAATTAGCTGCTTAACCACATACTTTTTATTACTTGAGAAAATAAAAGGTTTTTGCACCCCGAAGGAGGAAAATAAATAATGTAAACTTCAGTGTTTGTATATTTATATTTTCTTCCCACTTATTGTGCTTTGCACATCAGTTTTAAGGAACTGTTTGAACACAAGTCTGTACAGGAGGGTATAGGTTATACGCAGTTCAGAAGAAATAACCCATTTGTAGTTGATACGGCTAATCACAGCTAATGATTTTAACAGTACCCACAGAAGGCAAAATGCCACATTATTATTTATGCTTTTTATCCATTTCATAGCCAATACCTCAACATATATTCTGCTTCAGTGTAACTGTGTCCAGACATCCACTTAATAATTACTTTGTAGTATGAATAATGCAGTTGGTTGTGACTATGACCCAGCAATTTTAATAGACAGTAATTAGAGTGTGCACAAATACAAAACAGCATAAATAAACAACACAGACTTTAATGTTATGACGGTAAACTTCCTGTGTACCTTTCAGCTATACTTAGAGTAAGTACCAATAACAGTGTTGAACTGGAGGCTGCATCACTTTGAATTACTATTCTCTATCAAATCTTTGTTTATAGTACACAACTGTATTTGTACTTTTACTGACAGGAGTGCTCTGTCTAGGTGGTCACCTTTTATCTCATGTACCATCTTAATCTTGATCATTTCTCATTCACATATCGTGACCTTTCGGTTGGCGACCTTTCGGTTGGCGACCATCTTTAAGTATATAATGTTGCTGTTCTCACCTAAATAAATAATTACTGTACAAATCAGATCATTTAGATATTTTTCTCTTTAGATCTTCAAAAAAAGTGCAGTTGAGCAGTTATCTTAATCATTTTGACATATTTCAAATCCAAAGAATAACATACTGAGAAGTACAACAAGCAGGATACATTTAAATCAAATTGCCACTATAAGCCTTGCTTACATAAATGTAGGCAGATGGTGTAATATTCTATTTTCACTCTTCGCTGAGATTGCTGTGATGCACAGCGACAGCCTACAAAGCCCATACATGTAAGGCAGCATGGCAGCACCTACAGCGCTATACTGTGTACAAACACAGTCCACTGCATGCATGATTGGTAGAGAAAAATGCCATGTCACATGTTGATGATTTAAGTTTATTCATAAAGAAAATTTTCTCTTTGATATATCCCTTTCATCATTTACATTTACAACTATACCTGAAGTTCCCAGATGTGTCAACTGTGGGAATGCCAAGCAGGGCCTCACTTTAAAAAAGCAAGTTTGCTCTGTCACCCTTCACTAAGTATCAAAGATCCATAGATATCCATCCATTGATTTTGTCGAGTCATTCCACAGACGTGTGGACCCCAGGAGTGTTCTTTGAAGGTTGATCCAAGGGGGTTCTGACTAAAGACCAGGGAGCTTATCCCATAACTGGTCTATTACTTATATCACACAATCTGGATCCTCAGTGCCTCCCCAGACCAGCATGTTGACTTTTATAAAAGGAGTTGTGTTGACTTTTAATATATATTATCTTCAAAAGCCCAACAGAAGTTGTTAAATGGCAGTGGCTTAACTTAATAGGCATCAAGTTCTCTGTCTCTAAAATAAGTAGTATCAAAGAAACATACACTTTCAATGCTTTTCCTGCTGTTTCATCTGTGCAATACTAAAACTTTGTAGAATTTAAACTACTGCTCATGCTATGAAACAAGAATTCATGATTTTTAGAATGAATGCCCTTGCTTGAAAGTGATATAGGCTTAAATGCACAATGGGGTTAATTTGCTTTCTTATCCAGAGTTAAAGAAAATACGGGGATTCATTATAGGCTCCATTAGATTTGAAGCTACACCCTGTGCTTTACCTTAATTTAGCAAAAGACTGGGAACATTTGGTTTGGATTTCAGCAAGGCTCATACCTCTCAGCTTGAGCTTACCACCCAGGTAGAGCTTGCATACCAACAGGTAGACTAAAAGGCATCTCGTATCATCGTGACAGTTGACAACAGAGCAGAGCACCCCACACTCAGGTACTTAGTTTTGTAGTGTGGTAAACAGTGTCTGTACATTTCTGTTGTGTGTTACCTTTGAATGGTGCTTCCCAACAGGAGGGAGAGCCGCGCCCTCCCACAGGCTTTGGTGCCTCTGAACTCACCTCAGCAAAATCGAGGCTACGGTGGGACACTTGGGAGAGAAAGTCTCCACCTGGCAGACTGTTAATAAAGGTGACAGTGGGAGGGCAGGCCGGGCGGAGGCTGCAGTTGTCAAACCCTGCTGACTGGAGGAACAGAAGGAAAAAGCTTCAGCTTACTCTAAAGTAATACCAATCAAGTTACTATGGAAATCAGTTTTCTCTACTACTGACGGGCAGAATATCTATTTACATGTACTGTGTATCACTCTTCATGTGGAACCATCCTTGTTTCTTTTCTCTACACCTCCCACACCTATGAAGCTACACCATAAATCACTGTCAAAGCAGCAACAGCAATCATTTAGCATCCCAGGCTCTTGGCATTCACTCCCAGTCTCTCTCTCTGTTTGTCTTCCGCTCAACCTCCAACACCTCCATGCTCTACCTGACAACATATATGATACTAAGTACTATTTGGACATTTTTTCACAAGCTTTTGCTTAGCAACAGATGAGGGGTCTTTGGGGCCAACATTGCTGCCACTGAAAACTGATTTCATCCAGGTTTTTACCCTCTCTTTCTGCAGCTTTGACCGGTAACAGAGCTCAGGCTTTCACAGTATAGCGTGCGCATTTGTTTTCACTGAGTCGTGTTTCCTGCAGTTCACATGCAATGCTGTAGAAACAACAGCAGGCACAGTCACTTCAACAAATGCTCTCTCTTTTACATATTGCATTACCCTTGGTTGGATTCATATGGATTCAGCTCCCATGTCTAGTGGTCCATGTGTGCATCTTATCACATCACTTCTCTCCGCCAAGTCTCAGACACGTCATAGCTGGGTCTTCATCATGTAGATACTGCTGTTAGCGATGTCACTGTGCATCACAGTGCAGAACTGTATGTCATGTTCCCCTTGTCCTGTTGCTTCTACAATTTGTCTTTGCATTTCACCTTGGCCTACATATAAACCAGAGACAGGCACTGCAAGTAGGCTTTAGGTTGGCCTTCTACATATTACATTGTTTGCTATTCTTCAAGCTAGTGTGTTTATCTATGTATGGTGTCTGTTAAATAAACAAATACTACTTAAATTACCATCACTGCTATAAAAATACATGTAAACAGTGTTATACCATAATTAGACAGTAATGCATCCCAAATCAGTTTAGAAATGAACCCATTGCCATCTAAGATCTAATTTTAGCTCACCATTTACAATCCAAATGAAAAGAAGATGTTCTCCATTGTGACATCCTACCACTGCTTTAATTCAGTGTCCCAGTTTAGAAACACTTTCCATGTACATTTAATTATTTGTGCCCATCAGGTTAGTACCTAAATATAGACATGCCTGATTATAGGCATGCTTATTAGGTCAAATGTGAGTCATGTAATAGGCAAGTTATATACACCACCCTATTTATTTAGTTACATTTAATGTTACTAAGAGGCAATTCTTTCAAATGTTTGTAGTTGATTTAAGTTTAAGTTAAATTGTGAATCAATATATTGTTTTCTTTCGTCATTACTCATATTAAAGATCATAATGTGAACAACTAACTTCTCATTAAGGCTTTTATTTTAGTTATCTTTTGATTATTATCTATTGTTATCTTTGATCAAATATCATCCAAATAGTACCGTATAATTTCCTAAGGTGATGTCTTCAGTTATTCAGATGATGTTATACAAAAACAATGATTACAAAAATAGTTAATCTTTCATGATTCACACCATTAAATAGTTTGGAATAAATTGTTTAAATTGTTTCAAACAATTAGGTTTGTTGAATATAAAGAAAGTTTAAGCTTAACATGAACACATATTCTGCATAGGTGTTGAGTTGACATCATTTTTCCTGTTATTACGAAGGGATATCATATGTCATGACCTCCTTTTCCATCCCAGAGCCAGTGTTACCGTGGTGATGCAGGTCTGGCATTGAGAAATGAAAGCTCTGCAGTGAAGTGTTGAGTTACAGGATGCACAGCGTCCACGTTTCACTGAGATGGAGAGCAATAGCTCAGTGCTTGTTATGATAACTGTATAACAGATATCAGGTGGATGACCATACAAACAGTGACTAATGACACACTCATAGTGATCTGTGTAACTGTATGCTAAACTGATGTTTACCCATTCTATGTGCTTGTTGATTATTTGTATGCCTCGTACATGACAGGGAGGCACAGAGAGAGAGTGAGACAGGGAGCAGTCCAAGGCTACAGATTTAATCTGGCTGCTGTGGTCATGTGATTAATCGTGGCCAGGGGCCAGGGGATAGTGTAATTTATGGTGAGGGGGGGATCAACACATTTGGATGGTTGCTGCTCCTGAGGGAAATCTCACTCTTAAAGCAATCCAGTATTCTTCTCCATCTCTCCATAATATCACAGCTCTGACAGCTGGGTTTTTGGGCATGTTAGCCAATAATATCTGAGACTGCAAAGCTGATGAAGTAGACTCCTATTGTAGTTTTATATAGCAGATGTGTAAAGGTTCAAGTAGGAGTTCAACGGTTATATAATTCATGTCCTACAGTATGCACATACTGGTGTGTAAAATCATTTGGCCCATAGTTTTTTTTATTCCCCCTTTTCCTTGGTCCAAACAGTGGCAGCAGTGTAATATATTTTTATTTTACTTTTGTGGGTCAAAAAACCATGCATACGCACGGCTCCAATAACGGCAAATAACAGAACATTTAGTCGGCCAAAAACTCACACAACAGAAAAATATCAGCCACCGTCTTCTTTTTTGCCAATAAGTTGATGGCAGTCAACATATGTATGATGGATAAGAGCATCCCTGGCATAAAAAATATATACGCCTATAGCCATGAAGCTAGGTTAGCGACGAAGTAGTGCTAAATACTGAGCCCTTTAACAGTGATGGCATGTTATTGTCGAGAGTCGAGACGCAGAGAATGTATGTTGAGTATTTACACGCCAGTGTCACCGGGTATTGTGAAACTTGACTTATTCCCAGAGATAAAAGAGAACAGTGACAGCCTGCTGAGAGCTGCGTCATTCTCTACTGTCCTTCTGGCTTCAGACCATAAAGCTGCTGTGGTGACCTCACCATCCTCCGTCTCCTTCAGGCCACTGGTGCGCCTGTGTGTGTGTGTGTGTGTGTGTGTGTGTGTGTGTGTGTGTATGTGTGTGTGTGTGTGTGTGTGTGTGTGTGTGTGTGTGTGTGTGTGTGTGTGTGTGTGTGTGTGTGTGTGTGTGTGTGTGTGTGTGTGTGTGTGTGTGTGTGTGTGTGTGTGTGTGTGTGTGTGTGTGTGTGTGTGTGTTCGTGTGTGTGCTTGTGTATGTGTGTGTGTGTGTGTGTGTGTGTGTTTACTTAATCCTCTTTCCAACTCCATGAACAGTAAATAAACATCACAGGAGTTGGAGGAACTGCAAGTTGGGCTGTGTTGAATTTTCTTTTGGTAAATTTTGCTGCCAATATCAAGCAGTGCTGATAACAGCAGTTTCAGACTGACCTTCCCCAACAGCTGCTCAACACCTTTTCCATCCAAAAAGAGTTACCTGCCTTTTCACTTGCTGTCTCACTTTTTCTTCTTGTCAATTTTATTTTGGTGTTTTTAATTCCTCATAGACTTTATATCTTGATTTACTTTTTTCCGGTGCATGGGCCATCTCAAGAGGACAATGGTTTATACACTGCAGTCCTCCCTTCCTTCATTCTGTTTATTAGGCCGAACAAATATGTAAATACAGTGACAATGATGTGCTATCTCACCTCACAGTACAGTTTCATTGTCAAATACTCTCCAGCTCCACTGCCAACTTGTTTAAATGTTAATGGTTCAGCCCAAGGGGGTTTATACAGAGGGAGCCTGTGAAGAGTCTTTATGGTTACATCATCTTCTAATTGCTTTTACAGTCCTAAATAAAATGCTTTTTTCCCTCAGCGGCCATGCAGACATAAACATGCCAGTACACAGGGGTCACTTTGACTTAGATCTTGTGCACATCGAGCTCTTGGATGTGCCCTTCGTCCTTGAGGTCTCAATAAAGGCTAATGTTTACTGGGAATTTAAATCTGATACTGAATCAATCACTGAATTGATTAGCATCTGCCAAGACTCTGTAAACTATCAGCCCCTTAAAGAAAGGCGAGTAAAAGTAATACAATCCTCACATTATTCTCTGTAAGAGCTTGCATACATGAAAAGATAATTACACACAGAGACCTGAAAACAGAAGAATAAAAAACAGACAGTAACACAAGTTTATCATCTCAATCAACTTAAAATCCATTTAATATTGTTCATGTTTAGATAATATTATTCTTGATTAAAAGTTAGCTGAGTTTTGGTATTTAAAATGTGCATAAATAAGCACAATCCACTACATGCAATGACAAGGAGTGTTTTTACTATTGCCTTGTGTTGAAAGGTGCTATATAAATAAACTCGCCTTGCCTTACTATACTTTTGTTTTTTAGAAGTGTCCTAATGAGCTTTGCTTGGGTCAATTTCACTGAGCCGCCAATGAGATCATGTTGACTCGTCTCCTCGTTCAGTCCGACCTACAGTCAGGTCTGTGTCACTACTTAAAGAGATTTAAGCCTCAAAGGTCAGTAGTTGAAAGAGATGGAAACAACTCTGTTACTATGCAAGATAAAATACTAATATAGATCATTATATCTCAATGGACATTTTTGAGTCTAGATGTTTGACACACATAGGCAACCAGTGTTGGACAGTTGAGGCTGATACCAATATGAATATCTCAGAGGTCATTACTAATTATAATTATGTTTTAAAATAACTTTTCGTAAAGAGTGTGTGTTTTTTGTGTGCTCTTTGGTGGACAAACTATATAACGGCCAATGTATCAACCTACAGTATAGCTTTAATGCATCATACAAATATGTTATTTATTCTTACCTTGTAGATACATATAATATACATAACTTCCCCTGGTTTTTGTGAACGGTTCTGGGGAAAGAAGAAGAAAGAATACACATTTTAGGATGAATGAAGACTTGTCCTGCTTCTTTAAAATGTTTTGTTGCTGTTCGTCCCACCTCAGGGTTTCCACTTATACAGTCATAGTCTAGTCGTTAAGTCTGTCTAAACCTTAATTAATTGGTATTGAATTGTTGTTGTTTCAGTCCCTCTTTAAGACTGTTAAAGACTGCTGTGGTTTCACTGCTGCTTTGCTCCTCTCTGAACTCCAGTTTTATCATGTCAAGTGTTTTTTTTACAACCCTTAACCCTGATGCTTTAATGCCTTTTCATAACTTTTAAGCATTCATCTGTTTATAAGCAGTGTTTTATTCCTGTACAGTATGTAATTTTACATTCTGAAATTAGCAAATCTTTTTCTATTTTACATGTACATATAGTTTACTTTATCGGCACATTTGTTGCGATATGTTATTTCTGTTCTGTTTCTTTCACTATTTGTTATTGTTTACGTCTTATATATATATTTATGTTGAATTGCTGATGGAGCCTGGGACTTAAGATTTTCATTACACTGTAGCTCATTATCAGAATCAGAATTCCTTTATTAGTCCTACAATGAGTACATTTACATTATTACAACAGCAGAAATATAGTGAAGATACACTAAAGACAGTAGACTTACAAAAATATATGCATTATTAATAATAAGAAACACAATATCTAAGAAAAAAAGAAGAGATACACCAAAATGGTAAAAAAGTAAAGTGACCATATAAAACTAAAGAGGTAGCTGGTACTGTTTACAAATTCTCACTAATATGACAATAACATCTTTGAATCTTGAATCTAATGAGAAAAATAACATCCAAAACGATGTACCTCATGCCTCACATTTTACAATATTAAGAATTACTCAGCAGAATAGGTTTCCCTTCTTAAGCCATGACATCGCTGGTGTCTCTTTCTTCCTCCTCCTCCTCCTCTCTCGCTTCCCTGCTCTCTCTCTCTCTCTCTCTCTCTCTCTCCCCCCCTCTCTCCCGTTGAACAGTCTTTCCTCCCTCACAGACGTTTGGGTGCCACCGCCGCTGCCTCCTATCTCTCACTGTTGGTCTCTTCCTCTTGACTCCTTTACTCCGCGGAGAGTGGAGGAAACACTGACAGAACAAGTGGCCGCCACAGGGCGAACCACAACAATGACCCGGTCCTGACTAAAATTGAATGGATTAGCTAATCTATTCTGAGCTCTAATGAGATTAGAGACATGGGTCGCGGCGGCGTGGTACCTTTCGTTGAGCTCCTCCGGGAACATTTCCCCTGTCAACAGTCCTCCAGACGTGGAAATGGTGTTTTTGATACTGAAGATGCCGAGGGTGCCAGGGGACAATAACAGACACTTGAATGCACGCTCACCTGTGTCGCTTTTGTGGCGCGCGGATTCCTAGAAGTAGAAATAGAAGTGGAAGTAGCAGCAGTAGCAGTAGTGGTTGTAGTGGTTGTAGTGGTGGTGGTAGTAGTAGTAGTAGTAGTAGTAGTAGTAGTAGTAGTAGTAGTAGTAGTAAAGGAGGACGAAATGAAGTACCAGAAATATATCACGGTGATGCAGATGGCCATGGGAGTGACAGCCTCCAACAAAGACTGCCTCCCTGTGAAGAGAATGCTCTGGTGAGTACAGAGGAGGAGGAGCGCGTGTGGATGGGAGCGTGTGTTGGTGCGTGCTTGAAAAGCGTGGCTAAGGTAGTGTTTTAATGTGAAGACAAATAGCTTTAAAATTAACCTCTTTAGCTTTTTTGTCATGAATCAATCCCCCCTTCTCCCTGCCCTGTGTTTCAGAAACAGAATTATTTTATTTCCAAGTAGGTTTACACCTACCAGGATTTTGATTTGGTTCACATGGTGCATTCAATGACACCGAAAAAAAAGGTATATTTTATAAACGACTTGTTTAAAGACTATTGTAACAGAACTAAAGACAATATTTACACAAAATATAAATATGAGTAGGCCTACAGTAAAATATAATGTGAAAAATACTATGTTTAGAGTGGAGAGCTTTGCAGATTTAAAAAGACATAGTGTGGAGCAGAAATGTGCAACATGTTCAAAGGGTTGTGCAGGATTTACAGTAGTCTCGTGTGGAGTTGAAGCTGAGCAGCTGTTGGCGGAAGTCTGCTGCCTCTGTGTCTCTTTGCCTTCAACAACTGTTACGCCGGTGATACACACACACACACACACACACACACACACACACACACACACACACACACACACACACACACACACACACACACACACACACACACACACACACACACACACAGGGAGAAGAGGCTGTAGCTCTTTGTGCATCTGTGTGTTATTCATCTGTGTTTCGCTTGGTGGACTCTTGTTTGTTTTGATCCGCTGGTGAGGCTGAGTTTCACATAAAGCGGGGCAATCCAGAGCAGGTGTATTGACAACAACACTATGAAACAATGCTGTCCGCTTTGAAAAGACTTCAGTCGCACCTGCTGCCCGTGTTTTCATCCGCGAGCCTTTAAGCGATTGTTCATTTGACACAATCTTGTGATGTGAAATTTCCCACATGGTATTTGGTCTCAGATCAATTTTTGTGGGCTGATGTAGTAAAAAATATGTCAGCTGGTTTCTGCACTCTCATCATTTATTCAGTATAGTTCATGCCGCCTGTATTTAGATCAGTGTACGAGTTGTGCGTGGTTTACCAGCATTCGCTGCTCATGTTTGTTTCATGTTTTAGGGTTTATTTCATAATAGTCTTTTCCAATCTATTCATTTTTCACTCAGCTACATCCACCAAACTAACATGATATCCACTGTATAGACTGCCAACCTTTTTAGTAAACATCTGTTTACATCTCTTTCTCTATTGTACCAAGTACTTTTTTCATTGTTAATTAATCAATTATTTCCTTTAAGCTAATCAACAAATAATTTGATCTGTAAATTGATAAAATTACTCTTACTGAGCATCCTGGTTGGGTTTAAGGTGCCTACCATGAACCGGAGCCTTTGTTGCATGACACTCCTTGTGTCTTTCTCCTTATATCTTGTCACCTATAAGGCATAACATTCTTTCAAATACTTAAAAATAGCAATCACAATATGTTTCAATATAAATGTAATTGTCAAATGCTTGCTTTGCAATTCAAGCCAAATATAAATAAATCTCCGGTTCTAGCGTTTTCACTGTCAGGATTTGCTGCCCTTGTAGAAAACTACATTTATCTGAGGTTTTGTAATGTTGGTTTGCGAAAACAAGACGTTTAAAGATAATTTCCAATATTTTCTAACATTTAAAGACTGAACAACTTATCCTTTGATTGAGACATAACTGTCAGATAAATCAATGACGAAAACGCCTTAGTTGCAGCCCCTGCAATGATATAAAAACTGAAAAAACAAAGAATCCTTACATTTCCGAAGCTTGAATCCTTGGATGTTTGTGCATTATTGCCATAAACATCGTAAAAGATCAACTTTATCTCAAATATCATTATGCTGATACATTATTGTATGCCAGTCAACCCATAGCTCATAAATTAATCAATTGTTTTGTACATTTTGTAATGCCGTTGGTCCTGTATTATGATGAACAATGGGTTGAATTATAGAAAAAAATCCCAAAACATCCATGGTAGATTGTCTAATTAAAGGCTCATGTTAGTCGTACGATATAAGCACATTTAGTTCTTCTTCTGTAATCCACATGGATAACATCAAGCACAAGGTATAATCCTTCCAGATTGGCATTACTTTACAGTGAGAAGACAAACACTGATTTATTTTATGAATGTGCAGCCGGTTCCTGTGGAGTTCATCTATATATAGGCACGCGCCTGTAGAAACACACCTGACTGATTCAGAAGTCATTGCACGGGAGGAAAGGAGTGGTTTTCTCCTCTTAGCTCATGACTGTTTTCAAATGTGTTGCAAAGGACCCAGTGGCGCCTTGGTTTTGACACTTCTCCCTTAAGAGGCGCGGCGGTTTGTCTGGGGCCATCACATCATGGTGGGGGAAGGGGCACGGCCATTAAAACAGGATTACTGTATCTCCTCCGACAGCCACTTTAACGAAGGGAAGCTGAGCCAGCGTGTGCCTGCAGTGTGTGTTTCATGGAGTCACCCAATGCATCCACTCGCATGCCATGTCTGTCTTTATTCAGGGTGAAGCCAGAGCCTAGAATCAGTAGGCATGCATGCACACAAGTAACTCTTACTGTGGATACCAAGAGTGAGGTAATGCTCTACAATGTGCATTCTTTTTAAAATAATATGCGATTGAACTAATAGAGTGCCACAGTGACGCGTCCTAAAACCCGGAAGTAAACTCTTTCCGGTTCTTTTATAATTTTTGAATCATAAATCTATCGATCATAAATCTATCGATTAGATTTATGATTTGAAAATTATAAAAGTAGGGTAGACATGTGAACAAAACGTGATCGGTCTCTTCAATTTTTGTAAACCACAGACCTTATTTCGAGCTATTTTCCAAAATCCTATGGAGAAATTGCATTGGTTTTTGTCGAAGGAACCGGAAGTGGTAAAATGCTAACTTACTTCCGGGTTTTAGGACGCGTCACTTTGGCACTCTAACCCAAGTTTACATGAATTATTTGATAGATGAGTGTATATCCAGATGCATGGTAATAGTTGATGTAATAAAATACATAAATACCATCTATGAAAAGCAGGTTTTTTTGTTAAACATACAAAATGAAAAAAAAAAAGTGCACTATTGCCTCGACAGTTAAAAAAAAACAGTTTGGTCTTTCAAACCAAAATGACGTGTTTGTGACCACTAGCACTGATGTGAGGACGCATCCTAAAACCAGGTGTGATCTGACGTACTAAGAGCGGTCCACCTGTGATCAGATCACAACAGCGTGTTGATGCCAGGTGTAAACAGGGTCTGAGTTCATGATCTTAAGAGGTGTTGAATTAAACTGGGTTCAAGTGCAGTTTAATATCACTTACTGGTGGTACTTTCAGCTAATTCATTTGTAAGAGTTGAGTCGAGAGTTGTGATAAAGGAGATGACGCATGAATAAATAGATGACGCATGAATAAATACTGTTCAAATCAATGACACAGCGAGAGCTTTGGCTTTGATTCGAGTCACAGCGAAGAATGCCAGAAGATGTAACAGGTACGCTCAGGTTATGGATTTTAGAGCAATGAAAACACAAAGGGAGGCCGCTTTGTCGTTCCTTCAACCAAACAAAGCGACAGAAGGGCGACATCGCTCATTCTAGCTGAGAAGGAGATTGCACGCCAGATGGTTTAATGATGTTCCCAAACACCCGACCTCCTTGATTAAAAATCTATTCCCATCCATCCATCCATCATGTTGAAAGAGCAGTGCATTCACAATGTTGTAAATATTTCACTGTATGAGAAATGCAGCTGAAATGCTCAATTGTTGTACTTTGCATTCTATTTATAGGCGATGATGTATGTCCAGTGATAATTAGTTGATCTACGTTCGAGATTGTAATTAGTCATTACATGTAGCATAGGTGCTTTTATAGAACAGTAACTCTAGTACATCTGACTACATTTACCATTGGTGATGCTACTGTATAATTTTCCTGGGGCAATTATAATGATATCTAAATAATATTTTAAATATATATATTGGTTGTCGTTGTGTATAAAGGGTGCTCACTCAGAGACTTTTAAGTGGTTTATGACACATGCCATATTGATCAATTTTCTAAGGTGGATTTTTGCAGAATATTTTCTAAATTGATCAATTAATGGGCATATAACATTTCAGAAACCTTTGAAAAATGTCCCTCACAGTTTCTGAAAATCCAACATTTCTTAAAATGTCTTAAAAATCAAAATCCCAAAGGCTAATATGGTACAAAACAAACAGAAACAAGACATACTAATATTTGAGATAGTGAAAAACGACTAACTGTTATTTTTGCATTAACAATTGAAATGGTTAATTGGTTATCAAAAGATAGTAAGCATTATTTTGTCGATTCTGTCGAATAGTCGCAGCTCTACAAGACTTCAACTGAAAGCACTGAATAACAAAATATGACTCACTGCATAACACATTCTTATTATATTTTTTACAAAAACACAGTGGTCTTTAATAGCCACAGCAGTGTAATACGTTTGAGATGATCCATTTATAATAATTAGCCTGATGACCTGTGCTTAAACCGGTCCCTGCTCTTCCTAACGAGTGGGTGTATGTGCTGTATTGTGTGCCAGATGTCTCCTCTGCTCCGTGTGACACTCCACCACGACATCTCTGCCTGGTGTTCTCAGTCCACCTGCTTAATGATGCATAAAGTCAGCGTCTCTTCTCCCGCCCAACACACACACACACACACACACACACACACACACACACACACACACACACACACACACACACACACACACACACACACACACACACACACACACACACACACACACACACACACACACACACACACACACACACAGCAGCTGCCCTTCTGCCCTATGATTTGCCTGTCCACACGTCCACCCTCACAGCTCTTCAGAAGGACTTACACATTCAACAACTCCTGTCCCACCCCCCTCCTCTCCTCCAGTTCCAGCCATGGAGGCCATGATGCGTGACCTCACACAAAGTGACAATGCCGCGCATTAGTTACCTCAGCAGGAGCCCAAGTCCAGGCTGGGCCTGTCATGATAATCAGTGCATTTCTCAAAAAGATGCAGAAATACAGTCTTTTTTCTCTTTTACTCTGAGTATCTCTCTGTCTCGCTTACCCTGAAGTAAAACAAGCCTTTTTGCATCAGAGTCATGAAGTCTGATCCTAAAAACACAAGTCCATGACAGCCTTTGAACCCACTGCTGTTCCTTTCCAAAGTTCTTTTTAGAGTATATGCTTAGGTGCACACACGTGTCTGTTTTTGTGGTCAGTGTTTCTGTCCATTAGGAACTCGCATGTTCTAACTTTGGCAGAACGGTTGTAATCTCCTCTCAGATGGTTTATGCCACTAAAGGGAACAGATTACACAGGCTTTATTGACTCGTGGCTCACCCCCTTACCCCCACCCGCTCCCTGACCATACTGTGGGTGTGTGTTGACGTGTTTCTTAGTGTGTGTGATTGTAGCCCTTTGGGTGTGTTCCAGTGTGAGTCTGTGTGTTTGTTTGTTTCTGGGTTAGCAGACTATGGTACATAACGCCACAAAAAAAGTTAGAACGTTTAAACTGACACGATTATACATCAACATGGTAGTCATCATGATTAGGCAGACGGAAAGCAACAACACCAACAACAGAAAAGCTTCCCAAACACACTGACAATGTTTTTGGGTGCAAATTGTACCATTTAATGGTTGTTTTTCATGTACCAAAATGTAGACTACTCTTAATGTATCAGACACGTTGCTACAGCAAAGTGGTGTCGTAGAAACAGTGTGTGTTTACTTCTTCATATAACCGAAATGTCATGATAAAAATGAAAATGTTGCTAAGTTTAACAGGCACCAAACTACATTAATGTTTTCTGATATATATTGATATTGAGGTATATTTGGTGGATTAGGTGCGTAGCCAAACTCTCTGTACCTTCCTGTTACGGATCGGGGGAAGTGACTTTGATGCTGCAGCTGCATCTTCCTGGAGTCACAGTGCAGGTCTGGATTAATGTAAGATTGAGGCTAACGAAGGGTCTGGTAATTATGGCTGCCTAACGAGCCAGTTGGCGGCAGTGATGGTACAGATTGTCTCCAGTCAGAGTCAGACACCAAGCAGCGATGACTTTTAGAGTCTGTGAGTCACACGTTCCCGGCCTCTGGTGACTCCCGACTGTCATGACGGCTCACAGAGGGCTGACAAGACTGAATCCATCACTGCTGCTCCACAAATAGAGAAGGATACAGCAGAGGGGATCTACTTTTATCTGAAAGAGATCTCAGTTTATTTGCATCCTACTTTGCCTTTGCTCGGCCGATTTATGTCCGAAAACATTCATATTTTCTAATATCATGTAATATACTGTAGTGTAATAGAAATTGTTTGAAACTCTAGAAATGTCTGATTTTGTAAGTATTTAGCCACTAAAGCGGCCTTAGTGGATATCTCCTTTTCATTTATATGTGCTATATTCCTATTAGATAAACAACTTACATTTAAAATAATGTATAAACACAGTGGTGCTAACTGCACAGGGATCAGTTATACCTAAAAGTCTAAGTTTAGTAAATTCAAATCGGGTTTTAATCCTGACCATGAGTTAATATTCGAAATGACGTGATATTAGTGTTCCATCTTCCATGTACGTAGTATTTCATTTAGGTACCAAATGTATTGTTATGTAGAAAATTTCAAACCATAATAAAACAAAAATATGCCAACATGGATATTTTGAGCAGGAAGAAAACCATGCAGTAATTTCTTGTATTGAAAAGTTCCAACCATATCCTCAGTTTCTACCAGCAAGAGAGAGTTTTCTACAACCATTTCAAAATATGGAGCCACACTAATGTCTAATTAAGTCCATTACTACTGACACCTCTTCCTGCATTTGTTTAGATATCTTGCCCCTGGTGATATTGGACCATAATCCTTCAAATTCCCAAACAAAATGCATAAAGCTAAAGGTGGGTAGGAGGACGTTGTACGAGGTATACTTTTCCCTTCAATCATGTTTTTTTATCGGAGTTTATAGATTTTTTATCTTTACAGTCTACTTTATATTATCTACTTTTTAATGCTGTCTTAAATCTATTTTGAGATGTTTAATTTATGTGCAATGCCCTGTTTAGTTTTTTATGCTGCTGCTACGCAAACATTTCCCAATTTGGGATCAATAAAGTACCTCTTATCTTATACCGTAGGTAGTGCAGCATGTCAGTGCAGCTACTCTCCACATTTAGCACAACATATCTTCACAGCAGACCTCTGCCCATACATGGAGTCTTATTGTGCCCTAAGGTTGAGTTTCTGTCTGTTATTCACACTTGACCTGCCTGTTACCCTCTTCTCCACGGGGGTCAGACAGCGCTCGGACATGAGCGTTGTCCCGCCTTGTTTGATACATGTCTATATGCCTAATCTGGTCTTCCCATCTGTCAGCCTGTCTGGCCCGATCACAGTCTTGATCTTGGCGCAGACTTCTAGTCGCATCCTCGTCTGCCCAGGTGGCTTTCAATCAGCTTACAGACCCCAACCAGTAAATAACAAGCTTTAATTAGTTTCCTTGTTTTCTTGTTCCTTCATCAGACTTTTTCTAGGATGTTATTAGCCGACCAACATATTCGTCATCTGTTTCATTATTCTGTTAGGGAGGGTCACTGAGGTTATCTCGATAAAGCTGGATGTGTCATGCACCTCTTGTCACCACTTGTCCCCTGAAGTAGGGCGGGGAGCCCGTGAGCAGAATGATGCATGTTCATTGGCTGCCATCACTTCCAGCTGAACAGTCAGGCATTACGAAGCAGGCAAGACGACCTCTGAGCCATACGCTGACAGTGTCCCTCTGTCCTTTGTCCTGTTGCATTATGCTTTTTGTTTTCTGGACCCTTTTTCTTTCACCTTTGGCTTTTTTCTCTGACTTTTATTCTGTTCTACCTTTGAAATAGTGACCCTTTATCTACTGAGTGAATTTAAATGGAAAGAAAACTGATTAACATACTGACAGGGCGAAAGCTCTTTTTAAAAAAAAGGTCTTGTATATAAATAGCAACATGAGAAGTCAGTGGAGCTATTTTGGATGCACCGCTGTCACTAGATGAACTGGGAGATATGACCAAAGGAAAGTCACCAGGATCTAAAGCCCCCCCACCATCATAGCTCTGTATGTTTAGAGGACAGTCAGCTGTAATACAAGCTGATAGAAGAAGTAAAAACATAATGTAGCAATCCTCCCTAGAGAGACACTAAAAAGCCAGAGGAGGTGTGTGTGTGTGTGTGTGTGTGTGTGTGTGTGTGTGTGTGTGTGTGTGTGTGTGTGTGTGTGTGTGTGTGTGTGTGTGTGTGTGTGTGTGTGTGTGTGTGTGTGTGAGAGAGAGAGTGAGATTGTGGATGCATTTCTGTCTAGGTAAAAGTGTCAGGATGATGATGAGACATACCTGCTTTCGTCCCTCTAGTCCTCACACTGAGCAGAACCAATTGTTCTGCAGAGGGCTCTCCATCTGGAGATCTGTCACAACATCCCAGCTCTGAGGGAACAGGAGGGGCCCCCTATAGGCCCCCCATCACCTTCCACACCCATGGAGCAGGCTAATTAAACTGGTGTCTACAAGATTAAAAGACATACGCCACTTTTATAATATATTTTTTAAATACTCTTTATTTAATTTACAATGGTTGACATTTAAACATGTGACCATATGTTAAAAATAACCGGCCCTTCTGTAAGTTGGCGACTGATAAAAGCTAGTGAGTGTAGTAAAGAGTATAGCATAGGAAATATGAACAGTAGCCAGAAAACAGTAGTTTGACCAAATAATCATACATCAAGGCAGAGGCGCGGCAAGGTATTTTGAGTGGGGGTGCTGAGGTGCTGGACTCCAGTGAACACTATTACGGGCACTATAGAGCACGCACAAAAAACTCCCTACACGCAAACACACAGTAAACCCGCGACTGTTACAATGAAGGCTCGATAATCAGCTCACGGCATATAGGCAGGGGTAAAGTGCTATTTTTTACGAGTGGGGAGCGGACCTCACCTCCTCTAGGGGGGTCCGGGGGGATGCTCCCCCGGGAAGATTTTTTTTAAATATTGAAGTTAAAAGCATCAATCTGGTGCACTTTGAGAGCAACAGTAAGAGATCTATGGATACATCTCTCAACACCCAGATGAAACACAACTGTAAGCAGATGTTCTTTTTCTTTATGGATATTTTACAAATCACTCCCCTTTCAAACTGTATTCTTGTTTTACTGCCATATAGTATTTCATAACTGTTTTTCCTTTATTCTCTTATTTTATTTATAACTATAATGATCATATGAAGGTGTGCCGCGGAAATAATCTTTTGAATAATTTTTGACCAAACCGTTTGAGACCCACTGAGATAACTTAGACTAAAGTTAACTATCTAAACACTCAGAGAGTCCTTTAGCTCACCTGAGTCTCTCAGTCTGACAGGAGAGCTCTCCTCCAGCTTGTTGTGGAACAAACAGCTCCGTATGTCCGTTAGTGCAGCTAGCTAACCAGATGCTAACAACACGGTCCCTGCTGCTGGCACCGGTTCCTCTCTCTCCCCCTCTCTCACACACACTAAATGCGCTATTTCCGCACACACACAGAGCCGCGAGCTTGAATGACACAAGCACTTTTATTTCCATGCAACTCTCTGATTGGTCTGGTGTCTTGCCTCTGTTGCATTCACTGAACACGGGAAATTACAGTCCTGCCGTCCTTTCTAGTGTCTTGATGAGGTTCACGTAAAGCACGGTTAATGTATTATATTATGGAGGTATAATTGTCCGGGCCTACAGAAAAAACATTCGGGGCAGGCCAAAATATTATTTTACAAACAATGTGGAATTTATTGGCTACATATTACACAGATTATGCACAGCGGGAGCTGCAGCGCCCTCAGCACCCCCCTTCCCGCGCCCATGCATCAAGGTCTTTTTAAATGGAAACCACCTTCATTCGAAAGTTTGCAGTAATATGAATCTGCTGTATAGGATAGATTTGCTCATATTGTAAAATACACCATAATATTTGTTTAATATATTCTATATGATATTCTTAAAACCTCTATCCTCAACACACGTGAGTCTTATTATTTATTCATTTTTATGCAAATTGTCCTCCCATAATGGCAGAATATTGAACATACAGCATATTATTTAGCTTTTTTTTTTTAAAAAGTGTAGTTTTACAATGATGGAAGTGGTCATGACCTCCACTAAATGTCTAATGTCTGTCCTGAGGGATGAGAAAGGGATTTCATGTCGACGGTGCGTTTAGTGGCTCCTCTGAAGCTTTTAATCCTATGCCACGATCTTCATCAGAAAATGGAGTTTGCACTATTGTTATCTATTTATTAGCTGACGTGGATATTTTTTAATCTGTTGAAGCTTTTTTCGAACATTTCAGTATTCAAATTCAAAATGGAAATTCAAAGCTACACAAATTGGCAAACTGCAACTGCCGATAAAATGTCTGTAACATGATTAAAAGATTCAAACGGGCTGCTGTATTAAGACTGTTTTGTCAACTGCTGTTTGCAAGCAATAGAGTGGTGCAGGAACGAGTCCTAAAACCCGGAAGTGAGTTTTACCACCTCCGGTTCCCTCGTCTCGGAGTCAATGGGATTTCTCCATAGGATTTTGGAAAATAGCTGGAAATAAGGTCTGTGGTTGCCACAAGTTTAATAGACGGATCACGTTTTGTTCTACGACCTTAAATACATCAGCAGTGACCCCACTGGTGATTCCTGAAGAGTTTACGTGTCTGAAAAACGATGGTTGTTAACAAGTGGCTGAATAGGACTACAGAAGTTGTCGAGGACGTTGTATGTCATTACGCCGAACACGTAAACACTCCCGCTAAGTTTGTTTTCCCTGTTCTGCTTGAAAGCAAGTACCTGCGCTCTTGCAAAGTGTTCAAACAAACGCTTCAACTTGTACAATTTTGAATCTGTATTTTTGAATATCGATCTTAAATTGGCGTGACGTTGAAGTCGTTAGCATTTTGCTTCTGACGATTATATTTATGATTCGAAAAGTAGGGTAGACATGTGGATATTATCCAGCTGAACAAAACGTGCATTTATCAAACAGGTTCGTTTTCCACAGACCTTATTTCGAGCTATTTTCCAAAATCTTATGGAGAAATCCCATTGCTTTTTTATCAAGGGAACTCATGCGCAGCTTATTTCCGGGTAAATACGTCATCCCTGCACCACTCTATTATGTGTTTGTAGTGAGCTGAAGACTGTAGTGCTGTGAAATATAACTTCAAGATCATAATTGCATTCATTTTATGTCTGTAATTAATGATATTTTTAGTGTAACAATATTCTAATGAAGGAACATACTTTTACTCTAATACATTATCAGCAGTGAATTAAGTAATGAATCTTTTTCTACAACTATGTCTGAACATACACACACTGCTGGGATGAGGTAATCTTCTCTACTAATGACTTCTAAAATCCAGGGCAGGAGGCAGATTCTCTATTTTAGGCAAAACCTCATAAAATATTCATAAACTTAATGAAGTCACTGCCTAATTTTTCTATTTAATTCTTTATTTCTGCGCTGTACAATCCCTACACTGTTGTTTGCACTGAAGGGGTCACTTTGGGTACAGATTGTGAGGGCATCACAGCCTGTTTGTGAGTTAGTCTTCCTCCAGAGGCAGTGAGAAGGGAAACTAACTTCAGTCTGCACAGACAGACAGGCTGTGTCTAATCCACTGGCCTGCATGGCTACAACTCAAATCCTGAAGCATCACTGATGATAAATCATTCAGAGGCCGGCAGCAAGTGACAGTCATGCTTCAGCTCCTTCTGGTGTTCTGTCAAGTTTTAATTTGTGCCGCAATGTTTATACTGCCCTTGGACTTTACAACCCAAAAACTGTGGTTCCGTCTTTCTATTTTCATACATGGCTCTGATAACACTGCAAGCATGTGTTGCATCTAGTGCAACCTACAAAAGAGAAAGACAAATAGAAGTAAAGGAAAAAAAGAATGTGCTATCATGTCTTTGTTTGTTTTCCTTGAAATTACACATAAAAATATGACTATGGGCACGAATAGGTTTTCAAATTCAACTTTGCTTTAAAAGTGATTTTGAAATAGGTATTTCAATGGAGTGGTCACCAATGATTTAAAAGTCGACGCCTGATTTTGGAAACTGATTTTTGTTAAGTAGCCTTGTTTTGTTTTTAACTTTCACAATAGTTTAAAGAAGGCCCTGACTGTGTGAAAGCCAAGCTACAGATTGCCTCACCCCCTCCTTGAGCCCCACAGATACTCTCTACCTAAGCACTCCTCATTCTTAGAAACAGTATTAAAGCCCACAGAGCTGCATAAGCTGCTGCTGGATGTGTAAATGGAATCCCCTTGTAAAGCAACACTGGGATTACAGCTACAGGGATTCAGTGTTTGTGTCCTGGCTGTTAGTAAATACACAAGTTGGAGTGGACATTGTGCACAGGTCACAGTAGAGGACAGGGATTGAGTGGCACGAATTACCACTTACCATTAGGTACCATTAACCTGGGAGAAGTCAGCATTATTCTATGGAACCATACGAAAGTATAAGCATTAAGGCCCTATACCACAAAGTATGTCATGAATGAAAGGCAATAAGATTATCAAATGATGTATACAGTATGTTTTGGAAATGTAAGCATTGTATTTTATAGGATTTATAGGATTTATAGAAAATCGTCGTGTCAGTGGGAAAATTAGAAAGTTCTAATTAATGGATGCTCATTAATTAGGACTTGTTTCCTAATTTGACTGTTTATTTGGACTTAAGTGCCAACATCAGAGTGTGACTTAATGGACTTCAAACAGCTGCTGCCAGACATAAACAGTGACTGGATCTGCTATCTTTGTAGCGTTGCTGTTGCTTCTTGGGATTGACTGAACCTGTTTTATCTTGTGCCTTTAACCAGTCCTCTCCATGACTAGAGAGACACGCTGCCAGTCAGTTTTATCTTCACAAAAGGTTGTCCATCTTCTCTTGAAGCAGCTTCATGCAGCTGTGAGTGCAGATCTGGCTATAGGGCCGCAACTCTATTGAGTGATTAATGGTTTTCTCTATCAAATGTCCATCAATTGTAAAACATGTCCAACACCGTTTCCCAAAGCTCAAAAACCCAAAGATAATCGATTTGTATAAATATAGCCACATTTAAGATGGCAGCACCACACTTTTGGAACATTAGCTTGTAAAATGATCCAAAAGATGAATCGAGTATGTTTTCCCACTTTTGCAACCGTGCATGCAAGAAGCAAATCAGCTTCACTGTGGCTTAATAATAGAAGACAAGTAGATGCTCCTTGCTCTCCATCTGCAAGCTACCCGCTGACATTCAGCCCAATTATTCACACATGCTGGAATGTAACTACAGCCAACAGGAGAGGATGTCCTTTCAAAAGTAAAGGCAGCAAGAGGGAAGTTATGTCACTAAGATCCTCCAGGCATCCCTCAGATATGCTGCATTGCCTGCTGGCAGAGTGGATTGTTCTTCTGAGAAGGCTTGGTCATTGAATCATGTGGTATTTAATGGATGTGGTTACGTGAAGTTGTTGAGCCCACAAGCTATTCATCATCAGAAACATTCAAGAGTTTAAGACATACGCAGACTTCCTAATCAACTATCAATTAAAGCCTCAACTGAAATGTCACAGTATCAATGTAAGGTTACAGTTGAATGCTTCAAGGGGCATTTAGGTGACACAATACATTAACATGCACACAGTTACTAGGGGAAATATCTGGCCCTTTAGCAGCTAAATACTTACTGTGCTCACCAGCTAAAAGCAGCTGCAGACAGCTTCCTGCTGCAGCTGGAACCAACACTGATGCAGCTTTAAATGCCCTGATTACCGTCCACTTCCTGTCCTAACATGATTTCAGTAAGGGATTGGGTAAAGATTAAGAGAAACCTAGTAAACACAGCTATATTTCTGCAAGAACAAATCGTTGGGGTTTTCACAATACTGCATGTGTGTGACTTTGAACAGGGGCAAATATGCTTGTTTAAAAAAAAATGTCTTCAATTACTTTGTTGACCAAAACTTCTGCGTGATTTCTAATGTCGAGGCTTTTTTTCTTCTCAGGGTGACTCCGCAAGATGAAGACACATCCCCCTCAGGTGCTCCCGGGTGTTCAGATGGGCCTACAGGTGCTAGCGGGGGTGCTATGGCCATCTCCACCCTCTCGTTGCCCATGAGCCAGGGCAAACCTTCCCTGCGCCGCATCAAAGGCCGCATTCACCGCAGCAAGAGCCTGGACAGCATGGATCTGCTCGACTCCAATGTAAGGCCCACTGATCACATGATCACACCGACATGTACACTCATAGATGGACAGGATGAACAGGCTGCCAACAACGATTATGAATTAGTATGCTGATTTGTTGATTAATCCTCCAAATTAAATTAAACAATTGTTTGATTCTCATAAACAATTCAAGTCGAAAGTAATAAAATAACAAGAGGTCCAAAAACATATGCTCTGCTTATGGGTTGATTCAGATTTAACATTTACACAAGCAGCAGCACTAATACGCACACACAAACACACAGGCGTGACCTTTGGTTATGCAATATTTCTTTGATTTTCAGAGGAGCACAGTTTAACACATTCCATATGTCTCTCTCTATGACTGGTTTATTCTCATGAAAAGTATTAATCTGATAAATGATTGGGTAAGCTGCTTGGACCTTAAAACCCTTCCTAACTCTGGGATTGTCCAGTGAGCTGAGAACTGCGTTTGGCCCTCTCTTTCCTACGCTCAACTCATGCGTACTTGTGCGTGTACAGTACCTTTGTGTGTGTGTGTGTGTGTGTGTGTGTGTGTGTGTGTGTGTGTGTGTGTGTGTGTGTGTGTGTGTGTGTGTGTGTGTGTGTGTGTGTGTGTGTGTGTGTGTGTGTGTGTGTGTGTGTGTGTGTGTGTGTGTGTGTGTGTGTGTGTGTGTGTGTGTGTGTGTGTGTGTGTGTGTGTGTGTGTGTGTGTGTGTGTGTGTGTGTGTGTGTGTGTGTGTGTGTGTGTGTGTGTTGGCTTTTGGGAAAGCAACCAACGGTTTATGATGTAAAAGCATGCCAACCTGCTACTAATGCATGCTTGGTAAGGCTGTTTTTTGTGTGGCATGGGACCACAGTGGACACACAGATACAGATAAATCTCTCTCCTGAACATCACTATTCAATGTCTCTCTATATCTCTCTTTCTCTGTCCTCACTTTTACTTTCTTTGTCTCCACCCTCTGTAGATGTCTCCTTTAATAAATGTCCACATTGTGACCTTTCCTCGTCTGCCCCTGTCCTTCTTCTCCCTGGTGTGTGTGTGTGTGTGTGTGTGTGTGTGTGTGTGTGTGTGTGTGTGTGTGTGTGTGTGTGTGTGTGTGTGTGTGTGTGTGTGTGTGTGTGTGTGTGTGTGTGTGTGTGTGTGTGTGTGTGTGTGTGTGTGTGTGTGTGTGTGTGTGTGTGTGTGTGTGTGTGTGTGTGTGTGTGTGTGTGTGTGTGAGAACTCATCATGGGGTGTTATGGCTGGCCCTAATTGAGAGCAGCCTGGTGTGCCTTTGTGAGGAGTCATTATTCTTCTCCAGGAGTGCGACTCGTTAGTAATATAGTTCACACAAGGTAACCCAAAATTGGTGACGGATGGAGGGTTGAATGAAGTTGCAGGGTGGTATGACACAGCAGAGAGATATCCATTCAGAACACAACACACAGACACACACACCATCATCATCGGCAGTCACTCGTAGTCGAGTATGACTGTCCTCCTTCTTGGTCCTTGTGGGTCTTCAGGTGGGCATAGAGGCCGATTCTGGACCCGATTATCCTTGTGCAGTGTGGACATGGGAATGTAGTGGTGGAGGGTTTGGGTTGGACCTGTTTGGTGGTTGCTCTCTCCTTCCTGAGTCTGCGCTTGTTTTGTGCAGCATGGCAGAGGTCATCATTGTATAGTGCAGCACCCTCACGGACAAGGTTTCTCCAGGTCGCCCTGTCTGTTGCCATGTCTTCCCAAGCTTTTAGGTCTATGTGGCACTTCTTTAGGTTTGTTTTTATGTTATCTTTGTACCTCTTCTTTTGGCCCCCAGGGGCCCGTTTCCCTTTAGCAAGTTGGGAATAAAGGACTTGTTTTGGGAGGCGAGAGTGAGGCATGCGGATAACATGGCCAGTCCATCTGAGCTGGTTTTGGGCAATGGTGGCAGTGATGGTGGGAATGTCAGCCTCCTCCAGGACGCTGGTGTTAGTGCGCCGATCCTCCCAGCTAATCCTAAGGATTTTTCGGAGGGATCTCTGATGGTATGCCTCAAGTGCCTTTAAGTGCCTGCTGTATGTGGTCCAGGCTTCTGATCCATACAGAACAGTGGGGAGCACCACGGCTTTATAGACCAAGATGTTGGTCTTTGCTTGGAGGTCACGGTTCTCAAAGACTCTCTTCCTTAGCCTTGAGAAAGCCCCACTGGCACAGCTGAGGCGATGATGTATTCCATCATCAATAACAGCTTTTGATGATAGGAGGCTGCCAAGGTATGGGAAGTGGTCCACATTTTCCAGTCTGATGTTGTCAATGGAGATGTTTGGGGGTAGGACAGGCGTACTGCTGTTTGGTGGTGGTTGGTGGAGGATTTGGGTCTTTTTTATGTTGATGGCTAGACCAAGCTGTTTGTATGCTTTCGCAAAGGCTGATAGGATACCCTGTAGGTCCTCTTCTGAGAGGGCTACAAGGGCGTTGTCGTCCGCATACTGCAGCTCCATGATCAATATGGTGGTGGTTTGACCTTTAGCCCTGAAACGGTTGATGTTGAGGAGTTGGCCGTCAGTTCTGTACATGATGTTGACTCCCTGGGGCAGATGCTTGCTTGTGAGATGTAGGATAGCAGCAACAAAGATGGAGAATAGTGTTGGAGCGATGACACATCCCTGTTTGACTCCTGTGTCGACCCGGAAGGGTTCAGTTTCTTCTCCACTGCCACCTTGGCTGACATATTGTCATGCAGCAGTCTCAGTACCCGGACGTATTTTTCTGGGCAGCCAATCTTTGCCAGTAACAGCCAGAGGGCCTGACGGCTCACTGAGTCGAAGGCTTTGGTGAGGTCGATGAAGGCCATGTTTAATGGTTGATTTTTTTCTCTGCATTTTTCTTGCAGTTGGCGAGTAGTGAAAATCATGTCTGTAATGCCTCTGTTTGGGCGAAATCCACTCTGAGACTCAGGAAGGATGCTTTCTGACAGGGGGGTGAGTCTGTTGGCCAACATCCGAGCTAGGGCTTTCCCTATGGTGGACAAGAGAGAAATGCCACGGTAATTTCCGCAGTCTGCCCTGTCTCCCTTCTTAAATATGGAGACAATTAAGGCATCCCTAAGCTGAGGAGGGATTTCTTCCCAGATTTTGAGAAGCAGGGCATGGATGTGCTTAAGAAGATCAGGTCCCCCTTTTCTTCAGGACTTCTGCTGGGATGCCGTCGGGCCCAGCAGCCTTGTTGTTTTTCATATTCTTAATGGCATCCAGCACCTCACCCAGGCTGGGTGGTTCTCCCATGCTTTCAACTATGGGCTGTTGAGGGAGTTGGTCAAGAGCCTCCATCTCAGGAATGGTGTCCCTGTTTAAGAGGTCCTTATAGTGCTCTTTCCACCTGTTTGCTATTGCATCCTTGTCCTTCAGAAGCAAGAGCCCATCGTTAGAGCGAAGGGGGGTTAGGCGGCGATAGCTGGGACCATATACCGCTCTTGTGGCATCAAAGAATCCTCTTGTATCACCAAAGTCGGCAAACTGCTGGATCTCCAGAGCCTTCTTTGTCCACCACTGGTTCTTCAGTTTCCTAACTTGCGTTTGGACGGCTGCCTTCGCTTTGGCATGGGCTGCTCTTTTCACCTTGCAGTTATTTTGCCAGGTGATAAAAGTTTGCCGCTTGATGTCAATGAGTTGCTGAATCTCTGTGTCATTCTCATCATACCAGTCTTGATGTCTCCGCTTTTTTTGACCACGGATGTTTTTGCAGGAGTTTATGATGGCAGTAGAAAGTGTGCTCCAGTGTTTTTCAGTATCCTCCGGATACTGTTTGGGCAAGGCTGCGCTAAGAGCATCCTGCAGCTGTTGTTGGTAGGTGGTGTCACCCAACAGGTCGATGTTAAGCTTTGGCCGGCTCTATCTTTTCTGCATCCTTCTTTTCCGCATTAAGCGGATAGACATGATGGAGCGAATGAGGCGGTGGTCAGTCCAGCAGTCGTCTGCACTGGTCATTGCTCTGGTGTTAAGGACATCACGGCGGTCTTTGGAGCGGACAAGGACGTAATCAATGAGATGCCATAGTTTGGAGCGAGGATGCATCTATGATGTTTTGAACTTGTTTTTTTGACGGAAGAGTGTGTTGGTGATGACCAGGTTGTGCTCTGAGCACTTGGTTAGCAGTAGTATGCCATTGGAGTTTGTGTTTCCAACCCCTTCTCTCCCCAGCGTTCCTCTCCATAGGTGGTGGTTTCGTCCCTCTCTGGCATTGAAATCTCCAAGCAGGATTAACTTGTCCTCCTTGGGGACTTCAGATAGAGTTTTGTCCAGGTCAGCATAGAAGGCCTCCTTTACTTCATCCTGTGCATCAAGCGTTGGGGCGTAGGCACTAATAACGGTGGCCATCTGACTGCTGGCAAGCATCGGACGTATGGTCATTAGGCACTCGTTGATGCCCACAGGGAGTTCATGGAGGTGGTTGATGAGGCAGTTCTTAATAGCAAAACCCACACCATGGATTCGTGGCTCATTTGCAGGCTTTCCTTTCCAAAAGAAAGTGTATCCGCCTTTTTCCTCTTTCAGCTGCCCTTCATCAGCCAGTCAGGTCTCGGAGAGCGCTGCAATGTTGATCTGGAACTCCTTAGCTCTCTGGAGATGATGGCAGTTCGCCTTTCAGGTCGATCGGTGGCTTGGTTGTCCGTGAGGGTCCGCACATTCCAGGCTCCAATATGTAAATGTTTTTCTTTTATTTTTTGTTTCTGACCGCGTAATGGTGATCCCTCTGGATGCGGTATTCCAGACAGGATTTTGTGAGGCAGGCTATGTTTGGGGTACCTTTTCTAACCCCCATCCCTACTGGGGTGAGCAGAGTGGACCCTGAATAGGGGCTGCTCAGTCATGGGTGGAGCTGCCGAGAAGCTCTATCTGCCTCAGTCCAAGAGCTTAGCGACTGAATCAAACACCCATCGGCTGTGTGCCAGGTTGTGACTAGGAACTACCAGACTTCACTGTCCTGCCCCCATTACCACTTCCTGAACGCCACAGGACTTTGTCTTCCAGGATGTAAAATGGGTAGGTTCCCTTCGGGAGGACGCCTGCGCGTGACGTCTTTTAATGTGGGGAGACTGATGCGCCTGCAGCCACCACACGGTCCTTGGCAGAGAGGGGCCTGAATCCAATGGCATGGAATCCATGACGAATGGAGACCACCCTCTGTTGCAGCCTTCATCCGCCTTCAGTGCCGTTGTGACTTAGAGTATCATCCTTCACCACTTCCGCCGTTGAGGTCTTTGGATCGCACTTTGTCTGGGACCTCCCCCTCGACCTTACCGCCATGGGTGACCCTACCAGGAGCTAAAAAGCTCCCGACGGCATCGCTCTTAGGTTCATTGGAACACACAAGGTTCTCCACCACGGCAAAGTGGCAATCCATGGGGAACACACACACACACACACACACACACACACACACACACACACACACACACACACACACACACACACACACACACACACACACACACACACACACACACACACACACACACACAGGTTGATCAAGTCTTGTCACTTTAATGACTGCTGGGATGGAGTTTCCTGCTACTTTCTAATTTTGAAATGGAGGCAAAAGTATTTCATTGATTTTTAGAAATATCCAGAGTGCTCTGGTCTACAACTATTGGCAGTGAGTTTCTGGCCTGAATCCAAGCTGTTGTTTTTTACTTTTCAGACATGGTTGAAGTAATTAAGATCAAGTGGTTGTACTGGAGCTGTAGAGGCATGAAGGTTAGAAGTGACTTTACTGTTTTGTCATTCACGAAAACAAGACCTTATAGCAGTGGTGGTGGTGTACTTTGAGTTGAGTGGGAGATGTGTTACTGTTAATTAACTCTGCAAATGATGTAAAAGGGGCTGAAACCTTTATGGAAAATATCTAATACAATGTTGTGATTTCTGTTAGGTTTAATTTCCGTAAATTTAATTCAGACCTGTAGCTGCGGTCTACATTCTTCAGTAGGTAGAGGAAGGAAACAAGCCTGTTCACAATGTATTCAAACATGAATCTGTTGGGAAAATTAAACAAGGCCTTCATTAACATGATTAGTAATACGTTTGCTTTTCTTAACTTTAACTTAATATGATAAAGTTCATTTTTATAACCGATACAATGATCACTAGTGAAATTAACCACCAATAACTAACACTTGGTCCTACAACTTATGAAGACCCCGTTGATTATGTAAGTTAAAATACAATTGCAGCTGATTTGCTCTATTGCATAGCAGTTTCAATAAAGGTACAATTATGTTATAGGCTTTATAATATTCAGCTGAGGTAAAAGTTTCCATATAACCAAGCTCGCCTACGCGTCTCCTTTCCTCCATTATGAATATCGAGGATGCACAAAAAAAAAGGCCTCGGTATCCATTTCATCCAACTGAGCTCTCACTCGATGCAACATGATGGGATGCATGAAGCATGTTACGCAAATACATTAGCCTTCCTCTTACAATTATGTGGACCAGGGGCGTAGCTGGGGGGGGGGAGGTTAGGATGATTCCAAGGGCCCAGCACTGGGGGGGGGGCCCAGAGAACACTATTATTATCTTTTTATTAATATGGTTTTATTATTATCCTAAAGTAAGTTAATGTAAATGACTCAAAAGTATAATTGCCTGTATTAAAAAAAAACGTCCCAAAAGAAACAAACAGGTGCTTGTTACTCTGTTTGACAGAATGAGCACCCCTCCCTTCATTCATTGCATGGTATGGGCGCCTGAGCAATGGAGCAAGCGGAGCAGGTGCATCCCCACAATTGACCTTGGGGGAGCAAACGTGTGCTTTTGCACCCCCACTTTTTGATCATATGAAAAATATGACATTTCCCCCCCAATATATCACTGTAAACATAAGTGTGTAATTTCAATCGAATTAATAATACGCAATGAAAGAACTTGTGCTGATTATAGACACTTAATAGCGAGTTTTTAAGTTTCCAAAGATTGTGACCCCCCCCCGCATTTAGCTCACAATGGTTTGATCAACTGCCTCCCACCCACAGCAGTCCTGATGCAGGTAGGCTGAGTGTAAATCACCGCGAACAGTCTGTCATTGGTGGCAGACCTTTTCAGTAAGTTGTTCAAACAAAGAATATGTTAGACATGTCTTTACTTCTACCACTCAATACAATAAAACACATTTATAATCATCACCTTCTCTTCATTTTCGCTGCATTGAATTACAGGTCACTCTTTATGTTAGCTAGCGGTTAGCTGACGTTTGCTAGCTAGCTAGTAACATCAACCAGTGTGTGTGTTTGACTAGCTAGCTACCTGGTAGATCGAAGCCCATTAGAGTTTGAGTTTATTAGGATCCCCATTAGCTGTTGCATGACAACAACTAGTCTTCCTGGGGTCCACACAAAACATAAAACATTGCATTCGACAAGACTTTTACAGAACAGTAAATACAAAATAAAAAACTTTTCCGAAGTCCATTTTCCTTCAAGCATTGACTTTCATATTTTCCATCATATACCACTTATTTTCTGATTTCATTTCATTGGAAAGAAAATAATGATAATAAAATAAGAATAAAGTACTTATATCTATCTGCATTTACAGATGCCAGCCTTCAATTCTCTTAAGGTACAACTACCTGAAATGAAAATAAAAGAAGAATGAATTATAGAATGATAGAAGATAATATGATAGAAGCCCATCTCCTACTGTAACTAACCTGCACACTGTGTGTGTGTGTGTGTGTGTGTGTGTGTGTGTGTGTGTGTGTGTGTGTGTGTGTGTGTGTGTGTGTGTGTGTGTGTGTGTGTGTGTCTGTGTGTGTAGCCAGCCAGCCAACCAGGTAGAACATGGCAGAAAAAATAAAAAATCATGTATTCATCCCAGTTCAGTGTATTCATACGTGTATTGCTCTCCTGTGTAGAATGATGTGGTGGTGACAGTGCAGACTCAGGGAGGAGGCAGAGAAGGAGAGAAAGAGACACAAGAGTTACAGGTAATGGAAATATCAGTCAGCTTAAAGTGTAGGATAACATAACAAATTAAGACACAAATACTTGGATAATATATTCCCCCCTCTCTCCCTTTCTTTACAGAGTAGCATAAAGATTGTGTATTCAAACCAGTTCAGTGTACTCATAAGTGTATTGCTCTCCTTAATGTAGAATGATGTGGTGACTGTGCAGACTCAGGGAGGAGGCAGAGGAAGTGAGAAAGAGACCTAGGATAACATCCCTAGTCAAAAAATGCTATAGGAATCTCTATACGTTTTTGGAACCCTATAGGAATCCTTTAGGATCCCATAGGATTTTGAGACAGTTCTGTGCTCTATATTGCAGGAAATTGCACGTACAGGTGTTCATTAAATTAAAACAATTCTGCCATGGAGGTGGTCGTGCCTGACCCACTCCAAACCACCCCTTGCCTGCCAGTTACTAATCTTGCACCCCCACTTTCAACTATAACTAGGCGGCACAGCAGTGCACCAGCAGCTTGCAGCTTGAACAGACTGACAGGAAAATGTCCTCTACAGCTCATGAATCAGGAGCTCAGAAACGAAAGAAAAAACGTCAGCAAGAGGAAAATAATAAAAGAGGTCGACAGATAGTCACCAAGTATTTTCACAAGAAAGGTATTTATTCACAGAACTTGTTTTGAAGCCCATAACAGCTTAGCCAACATTTTGTGGCTGACGTTAGCTACCTGTTGCTATCAAAAATTAGATGAGTGTCGATGAGCCCAGTGAATTTGTATCCAGCAGCTATGCCCTTTTGCTATGGCTAGCTAACCTAACCTGTATAATGTTACATGCTAATCACATCTGCTCTAATGCACAGATGCGGCTTCAGGATCAGTACCCCTTCCCTCAGGCCGGTTCCCAGTTGAAGGAGAGGGAGGTAAAGCAGCAGGGCTTGGGGTTAACAAACAGATTTTAAATATGCTTACCATGCATTGAATACAACTTTAGGTAATATTCACATTTAGTTACTCTAGTTCTTCCAGTAATTGCAATACCATTGACCACTGGCACATTAAATTGAGGTTGTTACAGTAGCTATAGCTAGATTTGAGCAATTGAAAAATATCTATACAAATGATTATTATTATTATTATTATTATTATTATTATTATTATTATTATTATTATAACAATTAAGAGATAGCTCGAGCTGTACTGTGTTATTACTATTATAGGGCATTTTATAAATTATGTACACTATGGATACTCTAGAGCCAGGGCCTTCGAGCAAGGCAGCCAACGAGGAGAGCAGAGGTGAAGAGGCAGAGGTACCAGTACAAGAAGAGGTCGAGGACCATGAAAGCAGCACAGATGAGGAGGAAGCAGCTATGGACAGTCAATGTCAGGGACAAAGTGAGGCTCCGACACAGGATGCCACAGATACTGAGCCACCTGTAGTGGTGTCTGAGGTAGAAGATCTGCTATCACTTGACCCAGGGTTGTTCCCAGCTAGGATGAGTGACAAGGACAGGGCAACTATTGTAAAGAAATTAGCAATGCGAGAAACAGATCAAGAAATTCCACATGATTCAAAGGGAAAGAGATTTCCAGATTACTTGAAATACACCAAAGCAGATAAGGGTAGGGGAAAAGTGAAAAGGGACTGGTTGATTCACAGTGAAAGTGCAAATGCACTGTTCTGCATACCATGTGTTCTTTTCTCCAAGGAGCAAAAAATACCCTCTCTTAGTGCTTTGAGTAGTGACCAGGGATACAAGATGTGTGACGTCGAGTGGCGTCGCATGTATGATAAATTCCCAAGCCATGAAACAAGTAGGAATCACAGGGACTGTTATTTGCGATGGAAACACCTACAGTGTTCGGTTATGACTGCATGTGGCGTTGATCATCAGTTGCAGAGAGAGCTACAGTCTGAAATTGAGAAAAACAAAGCTATCTTGCAGAGACTCCTTGATGTCACTCTGCACTTGGCAACGAGGAATTTAGCTTTCCGAGGTAAAACGCATGCTTTGGGCGATGTCCACAATGGAAATTTTGTAGGTACGCTAGAACTTTTGTCACGATATGATCCACTCTTGAAAGACCACTTAGACAAAATCAGGACATCCAAAAAAGGAAGCCAGCTAACTCATTATCTGAGCCCAGACATCCAGAACGAGTTTATTGAATTGTGTGGGGGAAAGGTTTTAAAAACCATTCTGACGGAAAGGGAGGATGCCATATACTATGGAATCATTTGTGATGCAACGCCTGACATTTCCCACACCGAGCAAAATGTTGTGCTCATAAGATATGTACATTATAATGAAGACACAGGCGAATGGGAGATCACTGAAAGATTTATTGAATTCAAAGATTTCAACGGAAAAACAGGATGTGAAATAGCAGGCATGATGGAGAGTGTGCTTCTGGATCTAGGGATAGACATTAGTGATTGCAGGGGGTAAGGGTATGATAATGGGGCGAATATGTCAGGGAAAATCAAGGGAGTCCAAGCACAAATACTGAAAAAGAATAATCTTGCTACTTTCTCACCTTGTGCCTCCCACACGTTGAATCTGGTAGGCGTGCATGCTGCAGAATCGAGCCCTGAAGTATCCAACTTTTTTGGTTACATTAACCGCCTCTACACATTTGTAAGTGCCAGTCCATCTCGTTGGTCTATATACAAAAAGAAAACAGGTTGCTCTGTACATAGGCTATCTGACACTCGCTGGAGTGCGAGAATTGATGCTGTGAAACCTGTAGCAAAGCACCTACCTGGTGTCATTGAAGCCCTTGCTACCATACTGAGCTCATGCAGTCTCACAGGTGAGGCCAGATCTGAAGCTGTTGGTCTGAGGAACTACCTCATGTCATTTGATGCCATTGTCCTTCTCACCATTTGGGTGAAAGTATTGCAATCTATTGATGACAGAAATGTGATACTCCAGTCAGGGAAAATCTCAATAGAGGTGGAGGCAGGTAATGTTGCTGCACTAAGAGATGAGATGCAGACTCTCAGAAATGGATGGGATGCTATTCTGTCTGAGGCATCAATGGTAGCTAAGGAAATGGAGGTTCCACCTCATTTCAAAAAAGAACTTTGCCGTGAGAGGAGGAGGAAGAGGTTTCATGATGAAACTGCTGAAGGAACAGGTCAGGAGGATAGGCCAGAAACAACATTCCGTAACACTGTGTTTCTCACTGCCATGGACCAGATCATAAGTGACTTGGACACTCGGTTCCAAACAACAGCAAATATTGTTGAAGAATTTGCTGCCATACTTAAAATTGGGAAGTTGAGTGACAGTGTCATGGCTTCTGTGTGTCAGCCACTGAGGGAGAAATACTCACAGGATCTCACAGATCAGTTTGAGAGTGAGATAAGGCATCTCAATAAAATATTTTCTGCCACTTTCCCCCCTGATTGTAGCTCTCTTGATCTACTGAATGCAATATACAAGATGGAACTCCAGAGCATTTTTGGAGACGTTTGCATTGCCCTCAGAATTTTCTTGACGCTCCCAGTTACCGTAGCTGGTGGTGAAAGATCATTTAGTAAGTTGAAACTTATCAAGAGCTATTTAAGATCTACCATGTCGCAAGAGAGGTTGAACAGCCTTGCAATGTTATCGATTGAAAGCAAGCTGGCTCTGTCACTTGATTTCAAAGAGCTCGTAAAAGATTTTGCCACCAAGAAGGTCCGGCGATTGGCGTTCGGGATTTAGGAATAAAAATCCAGTCTATGACAGGATTGTGGGATGTTTCCCTATAGTAAGCTGACAGGCTACAGCCCACATTGTGAACAATTACTATCTGATGCATAGTCCTCTCGCACTACATTTTTCATTGTTTGCTGTAAGTGTGTTCATGTCCTGAGAGTTTATTGTTTTATAATTATGTTCAAATCTTCAGTTAATTTATACTTTTGTCCTTGTGTTGTTCAAATCTTAATTTAATAAGTCAAAGAATGTTGAGATTTTTTGTTTGTTCATTCCTGTATTGGGTGTAATTTTCAATTAAATAGACAGAAGATAAAGTTGATAGTCAGTGCATGTTGATTTCTTGCAGTCCATTACAGTTCATTAACTTCAACAGGGTTTTCGAGGTTGGGTTTCATCGTGTCGTTTTGGGGGTGGACGCAAGGTTCTGACCCCACCAGTATCCAAGAATCCTGAATTGTCCCCACCAATAACTCAACACTTGTCACTCGCGCCTCCTCGAATTACTTGCGCGTGTAACAGGTAGGGCTTTAGCACTCTGCTGAGAAAGGCAGCAACCCGGCCGCTACAGCAAAAAAGCTAGTGCTCTGCCCGCGACAGTTCAAAATCTGCTTCGTAAAAGGTATATCCAAGCAGGGAACGATTGTATACTACAGAGCACATCAAAATGTAAGTGTCTGTCAACCTAATAGTGTGCTTGAGTAGACTATTTGTGTTGGAGATGGGATTACAGAGAGACAGGACAAGTAACAGCTTTTGTATGTTGAGTATCAGAAAACATTGTCACAAGAATAGTGGAAAATATGCCTAGCTAGTGCAACTCAAGGTTGTTTGGTAGACTATTGCATTGGTCCATTCATTGAAGATGAACGCAATGCGACATCCTGAACTGGTGCTGAACTGCTGATCCGAATGTATAGGTAAAAACCATATTATGCGTTTTCATCAATAAATAAATGGCCACATTTTTTTTAGCGTGCGCGCTAATGCGCACTCGCATGGATTGGGGGCCCACAAATAGATTCTTTCATGGGGCCCAGAATTTCCAGCTACGCCCCTGATGTGGACCATCATAAGATGTGCATGAGTTTAAGTCTGAAGCATGAATAATAGATGGGAGAAATAATCTACTTCATAATGCAGTGTTTTCTTTCTTTCACTTGCAGCTATTTTTGTGAGAGGAAAAAAACAACCCTGTGAAGTCCGTGGAGAAGAGAATCTGAAATCTGTGGTTGAACTGGGGGAACTCAACTGGGATTTCAGCTGTTATTTATTCAATACAAAGCCATGGCTCCTCTCTGTCTTCCAATGCAAAGTAGCTGCCAATGTTTACTTCACTGTGGGGGATTGATTCCTTACACTCATATCAATGGGTAGATGTGTGTGTCGATGTGTGTATGTGTGTCGCTGTATTGTGTGAGCTGATATTCTTTAGTCCTTGAAAGTACACACTGTTTTGGGGAAATCCATGAGGCGCCACTCTGGTTTGATTCCCGATAAATCCTGCTGCACTGTGGCTTTAATATTCCAATTAGTCTGTCAAAAAAAGTTGAAGAAGGGTCAGTACCTTTAAGACGTGGTTTATTTTTCCAAAAATCTATCAGATGAGCATGGTCTGATCTGCAACCTGTATGATCAGGTTAGGTTAAACGCAGTAAAGTGAATCCTATGTACATTTTTGCAAATGTAAAGCATTTAACTAATAATACACTTTCCATTCGAAAACCTTTTTAACACCTTTCATGATCTATACAGCACACAATTAGGAGTTATTTAGGGTTATGAAAACATATCAAGTAAACACCACAATAATTTTATTTAGAATTGCAGAGTAATCATAGTGTTAAAGTATATACATACAGAAGAAAACCTGCACCTCTTGCAGCTTCATTAGAGGATATTAATTAGATCGGGCTAACGTTAGATTTGATTTCTAATCCTTAAAACAGCTTTTAACAGTAAATCAAGTTACCCGAATTTCCCTTCAAAGGACTTCAGTCTGACTGGTTTTATCTCAAATAATCTGCATACCTGATCTCCATGATGGAGTGGTGTGTGGTTCACTGCAGCTGACATTAACCCCACTGCTGGAAACAGCTGCTCAGCTGGACAGAGTTCTCGCTCCAGTTTAGTCCGGTCATATAAGCAGATCACGCATGTTGGATGCTATTTTGGCACATTTCCCATATTTTAGCATAAGTATGTACACAGGTGGGTTCATAACAGGCTACTCGAATACACCATGTACAGTAAGCATTTAGCAGAACTGTTTTACAGCATGCTACATGTTTATAGCATGTATAGTGAAATGATTTCTGTTCAGGGAATCTTATAGTGAAATACCAAATATTTATAAATCTGCAGCCAATTATTTTATTCATTTGAATGGCATCTGTCGTGCCCTTTTTTCCAGACTTTTTGAGTGTAGTGTGTTATACACTTCATCATGTACTGAAGCTGCTGGGTACAGACTAAATAAGGAAAACACTCAGACAGCGACTGACAGAGAGAGCAGAAAGGAGAGATTACAGAGCAGGATTGATGAATGCAAGGGAGGAGTGGAGGTTATGACACGGATGGCGCTATGAGAGATGAGAGAATGGTTTGACGACAGGGTGCAGGATGTTCCCATTAGATGAATATATTTCCCCCGGATAGACCGACACCTTATAACTCATTCATCTCAGCCCTTGCTTTCAAGGCACAACAGGGCAAAATTGCATTTCACATACAAGTCATTTATCTTACCTGAGTTGAAACAGGCCACTAAAGAGCGTCTCCGGTTACATGTGCCTGCTATGGGCCTCTACTGTGCATGTGTGTGTCTTGCATGGGGAATGGTGTGACAGTAACAGTGGTATTTTCTGAACAAATTATAGTAGCGCTTAGCTTATGGGATCATCATACTCTTCGTCATT
Source organism: Notothenia rossii (assembly GCF_949606895.1). Classification (NCBI taxonomy): domain Eukaryota; kingdom Metazoa; phylum Chordata; class Actinopteri; order Perciformes; family Nototheniidae; genus Notothenia; species Notothenia rossii. The sequence goes on from NC_136904.1 coordinate 20,132,224, forward strand.
ATGGGAAATTAAATACAGGCATCAGGCAAAAGTTGCTGAATGTGTACGTTTGTAATTAATGTGGCCACCAGCTTATTTGGAGGATAATAAGGCTTTCATATACAAACCCTGAGAAATTATAGATACTGGATGAAGGAGATAGTTACCCATTTGAATTCCTTTGAAGTCACGTTAGGTCGTTTGATATAGTCAGACATAGTCGGTATGAATATTCTTGTTTCTGTTTCCTGTAAGGCTCACCTTTTAAAGCAGGCAGGTGTCTTGGCTGCAGAGTATTAATGTATTCTGCTCTAACAGACACATTAGAGAGGCATGTGCTATGTCATACAGTATGTATGCTTTAAATATGAATTGTAATATTCATGTTTTCACATCACTTCATTCTCACTGACACTTCTCTCTTTTTCTCACTCTAGGTTTTTTATTTTTTGTTCAACACTGGTGTGTTATGGTATTTGGTGTTACAAATCTGCACATATGCTATATATGATGTTATAAAGAAGGAGACATTAAGGTTTGTCTCAGCATAATAAATTATAAGATTATGCAACATTTAAAAAGATTGGTAATTTTTTATGTTAACCCAACAGCTGTTCCTAAGAACAGTTTGAAAGTACTTGTTTATCACTTGGATATTTCGATCTTATACTACTATTATGTGTCCAACACATCTTTTACTTTTCAAGCCGCTACATTTATTTCGACAGCTATAACTACTATATGCTTTGCTCCCAAACTTAGTGTATAATCCATTAAATATAATGCATTGTTACAGATAAACTACATTGATATCATCACATAAGCTGTTCAAACTCCTCACTCATTTAAATATCGTAGTTTTGAATCCTCCACTGACTAAATCATCTAATATAATAACGATGATAATTAGCTGCATACTATGTTTATACATCCAGTATCTGCTGCTTTTGTTGTAAATGTATGTATTCTGTTGCGTTATATTTTATTGGATTGTAATATATTATACTGAAGTGCTTGTTGAAGCATTGTATTAATAGTTTAAGACCACTATTTGTCATAACCTGCTCAGGGACTGAGGATAAAAAAAGCTCATTAGTGAATGACTCTGGCATGATAACATAGAGGTGGAAACACACATGTTGATTAGTGTGCATTGGTAAAAACTTAAACAATTATTACATAAAAAATAATGTTAGAAGTAGCTAAATATAGTAAAGGTGTTGGTTTTCACTCACATTTACTGTCTGTGTACTTCTCACTTTTCAGTTTTTGTAGCTTTTCCAGCGTTTATAGTAATTGATCGCTTGTACAAGTTCATGCCTGCTATCTGTAACATCCGATGAAGCCACTCATTACTGTAATTGCATTCAACATTAATCAGCAGCAAATCCATAGGCTGTAGCTCTCGGGTTCCCTATGGCTTTGATTTTGATCCCAGTGATTCATTAGCTGTTTAAAGACACGCAGTCCTCTGCATAATGACACGCGCCCTGCCCCTCACGTTAGCTCATCCCGCGGCCCATCATAATGTTAGGCAGGAAGGGCATGCAGGATCAATGTTGGCTCTATAGATAGATGAAGCAATGATCTATGACACCCACAGCAACAGCCTGCAAGTGAGAAAGCCTTATTTTACACAGGGTCATATGGAATCGTTCTGGAACCTTAAACATGAGATTAAATTATATAAATCAATCACTCTCGGTGAAGAGTGCGTATGTGCTTGTGTGTGTGGTCAATCTTAGCAGAGGAGATACCTGGCTGCATACATTGCAGGAAGTGTGTCTTCATATTAGTATGTCCGGTGGTCTTATGTCCTCTGCGTGATATTGATTGGTGGCATTAGGTAGTCTGCAGGTCAGCCCTTCTTAAACGGCGACAGAGAGGAGGCATGGAGGAATTACTGGAGGGCGCGGGATAGCATGAGAGAAGACCCAAGGGTGGGAAATGAAAAGACAGCAGAATGATGGGAAGATGGATATAAGGAGAGGAGCAGCGTTGTTTTGCTCACACGGCCACACGCTCAGCCCCACCCTGTTCTGTGGTATTGATTTAACGTGCTAAAGCTGGTGACCTATTGTTTTCACCTTCATGCTCTTTTTTCTTCATGTTTGTTGACAGTGTATTAATAAAAATGTTTGTCTCACCACCACGTAGGTAGTTGTCAATATTGAATAAATAACATTAAGCATTTTACCCGTCTTGCGATGTTTGCTTAACAAAGCGGCGGAATTAAGTTCATTGATCCAATCAGACCAGCTGACAGCGCAGTGGCTCATATCTACAGGGATTTCTCTTCATATACAATGCTATTCTTCTGATGCGCTCACTATACTTGTGCCAGAAAAGCATTTAGTGCAGTTGTATCCTCATGCAAATCTATTTTTAGACATTTATTAGTCACTTTTAACCCTCGGTGCTGAAAGTGTTTCCTCAGTGGTTTGTTGTGCTTTGATGTCATTTTAGCTCCATCCCTGTTTTGGTCCCAGCTCTATTTCTAGCGCAGGTCTCAGTGCTGAAATGTTTTTTGCTCTGAATAATTTAACACACTTAAAGGCAATTAGAACACCTTGTAGTGTGGAGTGTTTTCATTTGTAATTTATTTATTTTTCCGGCTGTGATACCTGCACTGTGACGTAAACCCTTACAGTAGATTGGATCATTTACATAATGTAGATTGGGTTCATTTATTGGCGATGATCTTCACCACGTGTCGGAAGCAGCGGCAGCAGCATCGTCTAACGAGATGGGTTGGATTCTCAGCAGCTTACAATTTAGGTCTTCTCCTCTGTTTCCATGGCAACACAATTACTGTGTCCTGGGTGTGGGAGGTTAGGGTGATAACACAAAGAGGTTAAAGTAATGTGAATGGTGGGCAGATGTTATGTCGAGGGGGCACAGAGAATAACAACAGGTTGTAGATGTTTGCTATGTCAAAGGGTTTTTTATTTATTTCAGCAAATTTGTAAAAAATAAAATGTAGAAGCGTTGCAAGATTTTGCCATACATTCTGTTTTAAGCCACTATATCATTGTTCACAGATCACTGATGTATGTTATTCTATATATTCAAGATTATTAATGACGTTATTGTTATTATATTCAATGACTCACGGTACACTATGAAAACCCATTCAATGGCTTATATCAGTGGAAAAAGAGAAGTGTAAAAGAAAGCAGTACATGCTGTAGGCATGCAGTTCATTTAAAAAAGCAACATTACATTTACATTATGCAAAAAGCAGCATCTTTGTACTTTAGCCATGGGCTGCAATTGGCGATCAAAGAAGTAGTCAAACAACAAACACCCGAGAAAATAATATTTTCATTAATTGCTAAAAAGTATATACAGAAAGATAAAAGAAATGCAACCCAAGGTCTGAATACGAGATGGTCAAGTTATTTTTCACATCGTCTTATCCTTCTTCACTCTGCTTCTCTTGTTGATGAAAAGGACTTTATTTCCTCCCGCTTAACTCAAGTGCATTTGAGAAATGAGTGTCTCTAATATTTAGCTTTTTGTCTTCAGCAGTTCATAAAGTGTTTAATCTTTGGTATAAGAAATGAACAGGTGCTATAATAGATAAACGTATTAAGTATTTATGTTGACAATTGAAGCTGCTACAACATGATATGTACATGTGTTTCCTGTCGTAATGATATATAAATGAAATCACTTCTCCCACTGATAGCTTTGACTTATTTTGGCTCCTCAAAAATTAGGGATAGAAGTGACAAATTATTTAGATTATTATTTTAAAAAATCACTCACATATGCATCGACAAAAAAGAAAAACACAACACACATTTAGTTTAAAAACCAAAAGCAATGATAGACAAAAACAACATCACAATGTGATCTTAATTACATAAAATTAAATATATTCATTGTTGTCTTTGTTTAAGTACTTTATTTATGACCTAAAGTCCCGTCTGGGGCAGATCTGAATCTTAAACTGTGACCATACAAACCGAATATAGCCCCCAACTCATCTGATGTCTTCCTCACATCAGTTAAAGCTTCACCTCTGTCCCTGTGCTTTGTTTTATTGGCGGTGTGTGTTGCTCTCTTTAACAATCTCAGTCTCCTCAGTGCTGCAGGTGTACAGAAATATATCTCGCTCTAACCTTTCCCTTTATGCATGTACCTCCAGGGGCTCTCATTTCAAGTTTGACTTTTATTTTGACTTTTATTTTTTTTCAAGTTTGACTTTTATTTGACCAGAAATGTGAAACTTTGTAAAGTGAGACGCCTCCGGGGAAGCAATGATGCCAACCTGCAACATGGCTGTTAGGCGTTGGTTGCAGAGAGGAGTCAAGGAAATGATTGAAGTAATTTAAAGTAAAACTACAGGAAATGGATGAATCAGAGTCGACGTGTGCATGGAGATATGTGTGTGCCTTTCTGTGTGTGTGTGTGTGTGTGTGTGTGTGTGTGTGTGTGTGTGTGTGTGTGTGTGTGTGTGTGTGTGTGTGTGTGTGTGTGTGTGTGTGTGTGTGTGTGTGTGTGTGTGTGTGTGTGTGTGTGTGTGTGTGTGTGTGTGTGTGTGTGTGTGTGTGTGTGTGTGTGTGTGTGTGTGTGTGTGTGTGTGTGTGTGTGTGTGTGTGTGTGTGTGTGTGTCAGGAGGACTGCTTGCTCAGGGACAGGGGGCTCTCAGGATGGATTGGTAAGGAGCCAGGGGCAGCGCTGTGCACCATTAGGATCAAGGTTGCTATTTCAGGATGCTACCTGCTGAGGGATGTACTCTGCTCACAGTTTTGATGGCCCCTCCGCACCCCTCCATTAAGAGGTGGCCTGTGCTGCTGGGACCTGTTTACAAGTTATTTTAGTTCAGATATTAGAATGACTTATATAAGTAGCTGTTTGTATAATGTCGAAATAGTTTGAAACAGTAACTTCACGAGTGATCTCCAGCAAGGCTGTCTACAACACTGACATGCACTTTTTATATTTGTATCCAAAATAAAAACAGAACAGAGAGTTGACCTACATTCTCTTAAATTACAATAATACATTTTATTTTTAACTGCCTTTTTAGTCACGCAATGACTTCACAAAACAGATAATAATAATAATAGACTTGCTTTAAAGCTAAAAATAGCATCACACAGTATTTAAATGAGGTGTGTGTGTGTGTGTGTGTGTGTGTGTGTGTGTGTGTGTGTGTGTGTGTGTGTGTGTGTGTGTGTGTGTGTGTGTGTGTGTGTGTGTGTGTGTGTGTGTGTGTGTGTGTGTGTGTGTGTGTGTGTGTGTGTGGCCTAGCATTACTATACTTGTGGGGACCTAAATCTGTTTACACAGTCACGTGTGGGGACTCACCTCCCTTAAGGGGACAAAATGGAGGTCCCCATGAGGGGAATCATTAATTTTAGGGTGAAGACTTGGTTAGGTTTAGGGTAAGGGTAAGGGTTAGGCATGTGTTGGTTATGGTTAAGGTTAGGATAAGTCTCCAGGAAATGCATGTAAGTCAATGTTATGTCCCCCGAAGTGATGTATACATGGTGTGTGTGTGTGTGTGTGTGTGTGTGTGTGTGTGTGTGTGTGTGTGTGTGTGTGTGTGTGTGTGTGTGTGTGTGTGTGTGTGTGTGTGTGTGTGTGTGTGTGTGTGTGTGTGTGTGTGTGTGAGAAATATGAGTCAGCATTCTAAGCTCATTGACATCCACAGCACAGAGACACAGAGTGACCTTTGGGGTTAAAGCTACAGATCTATGCTATGTGTGTTTAAGCATGCATGAAATTGTTTGAATAATGCTCATCAACCTTTTAAATCTATAAAACATACATTTATGTTTCATTTCCTGTAAATTACAAACATTACGTTGATATATATTGTTTATCCAAGGACTAACCATACTTTTGAACTGCAGAGTTTGGATAATGTTTTGACATTCACAACTAATGGTTATATACAGCTATGTATTTGGACACATGAAACAGAGTACATTGTGTTCCTTTAAGTATCTTAATTTAGTTATTATCCAGTCATTTTTCAACAACAAAAAGGAGCCCTATCAGTATCTATCTGTCAGCCCCTTCCTTGTTTTTGTTTACTGCTATAGGAAGCAACAGAAGCACTCCAATGTTTACTCTTACTTTAACACTACTGTGCAGTACACTGGTTTGGCCACTGATAGCCCTCTTGGTGCACTGCGAGGTTATAAAGAGACCTGAAGCTCTTCTGTATTCAACCTGCTGGTCGATGAGAGCTTTTGTCCTGCAGAGGGCAGAGTTTCACCACTAACCGTCTTAACGCCGCCTTTGAGAGGACCACTGACCTCCTTAGCTCTGGTCTCCATTTTAACTGTCTGAATGAGGCAGGATGCCTTAGCTCTTCTGCATACAGTAAGTAGATATACAGTATTTTTACATGTTAAGCACATGTTTTTGCACACTTATCATTTGTCTAACATGGAAACCCCAATCAGCTTGTGTAGGAATGCTCAGAGGGGAAAGAGAGTGTGTGGTAGAGGAGTAAACTGAGCTTTTCATATCATAGCAGGTGGTCTCTTCCTTTTTGATTTGCAAATTGATATCTGTAGGTGGTAAAAAAAGGAAAAAAAAAAGTCTTATGTGGGCTCATTCTCTATATTTTGACTACAGTAAAACTTGTGACAGTTCGTCTACAGATGCTGGTATTGAAGCTATCTCTGTGACTTCATGGGCCAAGCAGGTGCCAGACAATGTAATTAGCTGGAATCAAAATTCCAGAAAGGTCCACTGGGGATCTCAGTGCCATGCAGAGTGGCAGCTGAGGGCAGCAACAGAGAAGCGGGCACAGATTCATATGGAATGTAGCATTATCTGCCTGTAAAACTATCTTAACATGATGTATTATCTAGTAGTGGCTAATGTAAGGGAGATACAAAGTCAGTTTTTAGCATCAACATTAACAGCTGCTTTTTTCCAGCATGACCCCTTGAAATTAAAGTACAAAGACATGTTATCCCGAGGTGCAGCCGAAGAAGATTACAAGCACAAGATGTTCTGATGTTTTGTTCTTGTTGATGGAACAGAAAAGGGAGATATGAACTCCCCGGCATGTCTGTTCTTATTTATGAGGTGGTGTCGAGTCTTAGCTGGAGATATTTCATTAAGAAATAGAGAGGGGGCAGAGAGGAGAGCAGCGGGGGATGACTGATCAGTCAGGTGATAGGGATTTTGTCATGCATGGGTCATCGCCTTTTCATGGAGCCGGGCCAGAAAGCTCTAAGACTCGGACAAACAACAATGCTCCACTCCTTTCCTTTCAGTTGTATTCCTTAAGTCTTTCTGTTGCCTCTTTAGACCAACTGAGTGTAGTCTGCCTGCTGCCATCCGTATTAAGCTGGCAGTTCTGTGGGCCTGCAAAGAACAAAGGTGTTTTATTTTTTGACAACCATAGAGGAGTCCCGTCCAGTGAATCACTCTCAGACAATATATGTTTCTGGCTGGTTTTCAGTGGAAGCTCCCTCAGAGCCTCAGTGACGTTGCCAGCAGATTAACTGTCCTCATATCCCTGCTTCCCCGGTTATACTCCTGCTTGTTTTCTTTTAATAACGCTGGCTGGCCTCCTTAGTCCTGAAGCAGGCTGGCAGACAGACAGGCAGACGGGGGGAGCCAGGCAGGTGGGCGGCAATTACAGGTAGAGATGTTGTGGTGGGAGACTCATGGGAGGGAGAGGGAGACATGCGGAGCGGGTGCTGGAAAAGGTCGAAGGGGAAGCTGCAGCTCTACAGTCAGTCTGTGCAGTCACAGCCAGCGTGACAGCTCAGTGACATTGTCGTTTTTGATCGTCTCTCTCGGTGTGAGGAGCTGCATTCGTGTCATGAGATTGGCAGGCAGACACACATTCCTGCAATAGGACACACACACACACACACACACACACACACACACACACACACACACACACACACACACACACACGTTAAGAGTTAGGTTGACCCCGCTTGGTAGATTAACTGACAAATGATTTGTTTTGTCTTGTTGCACTGAGATTTATTTTGTGGACCAGAACTGTTTTAATGCTTCTATGCTATATTTACAATAAAAGTAAATCTTCGTTAGATATAATATTTAAAATGGTGATTTTGCATGAATATTTGTGGAGAAACAAACATGTTGTGTGTAAGCTGACTAAGAGTTCCTTGAATCTTTATTTACAAGCGTCAGAAGCTGCTCTTGACTTGAGATTCTGATCTAAGAATTGTACGAGGTCGATGATTAACAGGCCGCCTGGTTCAGTTTAAATCCAAGTGTGAAACCTTAAATGTCGTTGCTCATGTGATTCTCCAGGGATGCAGCTGGATGTATTGGTGACACCCCCCCCCCCCTCTCTCTCTGTAGCAACTCTCAGTCATCATAGCTGCTGATGGTTCATCCCTAATGGTGACCCATAAATAAAACAGCAACCAATGGAGAGAATTGATTTCCAGAAGCGCCGAAGAGAGGTGGAGATTTATGCTCCAAATAGCACTGCAGTGCCGTATATCACTCTTTCTGATATGTTTTGCCCTTCATCTTTTTTTTCCAGCCCATCACTCTGACTGTAAAGCCCAGAACAGAATGTTCCCTCTCTTTCCTTTTTTTATAGATGAAGCGTTTGCCAAATCTCTTTCTTTTTCCCTTTGATCTTGACCTGGTTTATCTTTTCACTTTATTTACTCATGTGCTCTGCTCACCTGGCTGTAGCAGCTTTATTTCCCCCTCTCCTTTGGAGTTATCTGTCTCTCTCTGTCTCTGTTTCTCACACACACCTCATTGTGGAGGGGAATTGACCAGACTCTGACTTTCTGGAAATTCTGCTGATTTCCGTTTGATCCACTAAGGCTATAGATCACAGATGTTTAGAGCTTCAAATTCAGCCTATACATCTACAGTTGTGGTAACAGTACATGATAAAGAAGATCATATATCTAAGAAAAATATGTTCCTAATGGGGCTCATCAATTTTAAAAGAACAATTTTATTGTAATATTATGGGTATGGTCATTTCTATCATTTATACTGATTTTAATTAAAACATACAACATATTTAAGTATAAATGTTATATTCAAAAGTTCATGGTGTAATAAATGTATGATTATTTTTTCAGCCATCAATTCCTAAACACTATTTTCTCTGTCTTGTCAGTTCTTGGACATGTTGTTGCTGAGATCCAAAGCAGTACATGTATCTCATGGTGTCTTATCTGCATGTTTAGAAGATCCCAACATGTCCTGTAATCCAGCCTTCTGATTCACTTACATAGTTAATCCAACTACAACGCTACATATGGATGGGCTTGCTCCAGATTTGCACATTGTATGGCAGATGTTCTCCCTGCTTGTCTGTGTGTATGAGTGTGTGTGTGTGTGTGTGTGCGCCTGTGTGCATGCATATGTGCATGGTCCATCCTGCATTGGGTATCCAGGTGCTTCGAGCTCCAGGACCAACAACAGACCTATAAGTTTATTAAGGTTGTTCATTTCCTCTCGTCCATTCGCCTCCTCGGCTCTGCAGTCCAACATTCCACACACTCCACTGGAATTAAGGGAGAGGCCTGCAGCAAGGCAGGGAAGGAGCTCAGGAATGTCTCTGTTATCACAGTAAGAAAGCATGGAGGGAGGAAGGGGACAGGGGGTCAGGCCTGCCTTGTTAGGTTGACTCTACTCAGGACTGGAGCTGTCGGGGGTTTCTATCAAAGCTTTGATCACCACTCTCAGCCCTGCCCATAGGAGTATATCACCACAGAGGTGCGTGCCCTGCGCCCAATCAGAATACATTGGGATCTAATTTTAGATCTGACGCTTTTTAAATCAATATCTTCACTCCTATCAGTGGCGGTGTCATGTAGATTATCTCACGGCCCTCACAGATGTCACAGCAGGTTGGCTCTGCTCTCAGTGTGAGCTGCCGAGGAACACCCCACAGTCACTCACTTGCATACCAGGGACACATACACGGGCTAAAGCATCCCTCTGGGTCAGCTGTAGCTGGAGACGGGCCGTGTGCAGACATATGCACGCATGTGTGGTGAGTTAACAAGAGACACAGTTTGGTCAAATATGATGCGAACAGAGCTCAACGGGTGCCTTGTTCAGGTTTTAGGTTATCGCGAAGCAGAGTGGTTTTACGTTGTCTGCTTCATTTATTGGTGTTTGATGTTAGTATGTTTAATTCATGCTGGTCTTAATGTTTGGCCTTCTGTTAAAAGATGAAAGGAGATGGTTTGTGAAAGTAGACCAAAGTATATTTCTTACTTGTTGATCATTCTCTTCTCTGCACAAGTTTTACAAAAGAGCCACTTCCAGTTCTCTGTATCCCTACAGTTCACACTGTAGTTTAATTGACTGTGTTGTTGTTGAGGTAGTATTTAGTTTGACAACTGATTTGGATAATATTACAATCGTTGTATCTTTGTTGTAAGAGTTGGTGATAACAGTTAATTAGATATGGAGAAAGTAAAGAGCTGATTAACTTTATGAATCCAATAAAAGTGATGACAATTATTTTCGCGGAATAGAGAAGTAAACACGGTAGAAATGTCTAGACACAATTGAAATAAAAATAAATCGACCTCATGGTTCATTTTGGACTTTTTATTTAATTGTATGCAAGAAAAACATTCAGTCCGTAGAACTTCTGTATAATGCCTCCAGTGATTCCGTGTGAACTTCCAATGAAGGGATTTCAGTGTGAAATCCATTTAATCTTGTCCATGCACAATGTTGTGTAGCCTATGTATAAATACAAAGGGGATTATTTCCATTCACTTTCTATTCCTGGTTTAGATTTGAAACAAGGTTTACCATGTAACATATAAAATTTAAGTCACCTGAATACTATCTGCATTTCATTTTAAGTGGCTTACCATTGAGCTAAATGACAAAACATTAAAGTGTAGGTGTAGATTAATGATTAAAGTTACACACTACTACTACAACAGCTATATTATGTCTCTCTCTGATTCCAGGGTTAACTGCTGTGATTCATACATTCTGCTATAAAATGCTGTGGTCCTGCAGAGTGTGTCATGCAGTCTGACCTTCCCGCAGGACTGCTGCTCTGGCACATTGCACACTGACTAAAAGCATGACAACAGAGCTCATCACTGCCTTACAGCTGTGCTCTGCATCATGTTCCCTCTGATACACTCTGTAATTACAGATATACAAGTTATGTATGCTGCATACAGAGGAAAGACAGCCATGTTTTATTTAGGTGATAATATTTCATAGTAAATATCACAATTGAATGGTTTAAGCTGTATGTTCATATTGCCTTTAAATATGTAGGCCTATACTGTTTAAAAACGTCTAAGTTTAAAAACGGAATAACTTATTTTATGTACTTGTTTTCATATAGGTGAAGATTCTGCCATGTAAAAAACATAAGGATATCAAAGGTGACTGCACAGAAATACTCTTTGAAGTGTCTCATTCATTACCTTTAGTTAAAACATGAAAATGGACATATTAAAAGTGATTGGACATTTAAAAACAATATTTAGCATGAATGTATCTCTACATTCCTACGAGAACGTGCTAGCTACTGTGTGTACTTAGTGTTGTTTACTTTGCTACAATACCCGTTATCATTCTTTTCTCCTGTTTGCCTGGCTCAGTAGTGTGTGACACCAATAACCCGACAGCAGGACCTCACCTCCTTGCTCTGAGTGCGCAGCTTTAAAGCGTTTTTTTACTGTGTGTCCCTGGTGGTGTCGTCCCTGCTTTGGTACCTCCATATGCTGTTTGCTGTACATGTCAGATGGTCAGGCCAGTGGCACTGGTTCAGCTGAGGGGCCCCAGGTGATACAAGAGCTGTAGGCAAACAGAGGGAGATAACATCTCCACACAAAGCTCTGTCCTTCTTGGTGGTGCAGCAAAGGCAAACACAACATACACACTTTACAATTAAAATGTTCTTTTCTTTTTAACCTGATTATGCACATATATTATGAATCTGATGTCAAATTATCCTAGTTTTTGTCTCACGTAACCAAAGACATCCTGTTGACCTTCATTTATTTTGCCACCAATATATTGTAATTTCACAAACGGTCTGTCGAGCAGCTTCTTTTTACACCTATTTTTTTTAATCAATTCCTTCTTCATATATTGAGTTTAGCTGCTTTAGAGTGTGGAATTCATGACAAAAGAAATATAAAACAATCTCTGTTTGTGATTTTAATTATCTGCTGCCTTTTTTGGAAGTCAACTGAATTTCTTTGGGTCCTACAGTATAATGTGTTGATCAGACAAAACAACATCCAAGGAGAAAATAACCTGGAGAAACAATTCATCGAGGAACATGTTGCCAAATGAATCAATAACAACAATTAGCATAAGTAGCAGCCCCTATATTTGTGTACATATATTGCTCAACATACCCTTCCTTTTCAACACCCTGGGTAACCGTTAACAGCAAGCAAATACATTGTTTATGACACTTAACCAACTCATTTTTCGACTTTCCTGCCCCCATTGCTTTTCCTCATTCACCCCTTTTCCCTACCACCTTTAAAACCAACCAAAGCAACTCTCTGCCTGGCATGCAGAAAAGCTCTGGATGTGCACATTCAGTGTCTCCTCACGTATGAGCTCACATGAACTGTCTATATGGTGCAGAATGGGGCACTGTAAATCCCTGCCCAGCGCCCAGCCCGGCCCCCGCCCCACAGTGCCCACACTGACAGAGGTGGCTTAGACTGGCTTTCAGGGCCGCTGCCTTTCTGCTGAGTTCATCAGGCTGGTCCTTTGAGCAGGGAGTCAGCCCGCATGGCCTTGTGGCTCTTTCTTTCTTTTCAGGCGACAAATGTGCTAAAACAGCACTCCGTAATCACTTGGCATTAGGGGCCGTTGTGTTGGGCTTTAGTGGTTAGAATTGACCACTGGGACGTTATAAAAATGAGTCTGACAAGAGAACACCAAAGCTGATGAGTCTGGATCCTGGCACTGGACGGCTAGAGGATTAGTCAGCTAACACACAGGCTGGGGCTTCTGCAGGGTCGGGTCCCATCGCATCTCATCACCACCAGGCTTGAAGCGGCCCCCGTGGCTGCCGTGTCTCCATCCTCCTCTCTGGCTGGCTCTGGTTCCCATCCTCCAATGCTTCTCCTTCCTCCGTTCTTCCAAAAAAACACAACATCAGCTCCACTTGTAGGGCTGTGTTTTGCATGGGAGGAGCGTGTGATGTCATACACTCAGGATGGGGGGGGTTACGTTTCAGTGAAGGGGCCTGATTCATTTCAGAAGTGTTCATTCAGGCAGTGAAGCTTGGGGGGAAACAATCCAGTTTTTACATTTTAAGATTCTTGATGGATTTAACTTCTAAAAAATTAATTTAATAAATGTTAACTTGATTTTTTAACAAATTACTAACGTCACCAGTTTAAGTGTTATTCTTGCTTTCATTTTGTTTAGGAAATTGAAGAGTTTCTTAAAAAGTAAAAGGCATCTTGCTTGCAGTCTACCAATGTTACTTATGTTACAGGCATCAAAGTCACTGATACTTAAAAGTTTTGACTAAAATTGTTTAGCAAAAAGTTACCTTGTTCTGTAGCCCCTTTGTGTTGACAGTATTGCAATCAGTTGATTTAACTTGTTGGATTATAAAAATAGTTGGATTTGAAGCTGGAATGGTATTGAATCCAAATGAGCGAATCGTGAGATCGAGAAAGATCACCTTATCTAGATCATATACATCGGATCTCTAATCAAACACATGTACATATCTTGTATTTTGAATTAAAGTCAAGTGGCATGCTTTGTCCATCTACTGAAACTCACAATGATGTGGTTTGATAAGGTGACTCAATACACACACAAAACATTTCCTATTTTCTCTAGTGTATCATATTCTAAACTCCATTGAATATAGAGAGAGAACGAGGAGTGTTTGACTGACCCTATTAAGCCAATAACAGTCAGAAACTAATCACTGCTTTTCCTTTTTGAGTTATTTAAACATTCATGTAGAAATACAGCTGCTTTTATCTCACTCCTCAGCCTGAACTGTGCCACCTGCCTTGCCTGTGCCTGTTTGTCTGAAAGCTGTTGCAGTTGTTACTCCTCTGGCCAGTGAGAGCAGCTCATACTGTAGGAATGTGGCAGTATCAGGCAGTGCCATGGGAAGAGTCACTGAGGGGGGGGTGGGGTGTTGTGGCGGGGGGGGGCAGAGATGCACTTCCTTTATTCAGGCTTAAGCCAAGTTCACTTGGACTCGAAACAAATGTGTGATAAAGCACTGTTTAGATCATTCTGCCTGGTTTTCTTTATACTCTTCCCTCTTTGCTGACCTCTCATCTTTTTTCCTTTTTATATTCAACTTTCTCTCCTTTTATTTGAAGTGACTTCCCCTTCTGTCTTCTTATCAACTCTTACGTTTAAAATGAATCTTCTCCCTCTTCTCCTTTCCTCCTCCTGTAATGCCTTACACCTCAACTTGTCTGCTCTGCTCTCTTCACTTTGCCTCTGCTCTGATATTTTGGGATGTTCTTGCTGTTTCTTTACTCTCTGCTTCACCTTTCTGCATAATTTTCACATCACTCTGCTGAAGAGCAAGTATTCTGTTCACCTCTCTTTTTTGTTGCTATACTTATTTTACATTTTGTTTTTTAGCCCTGCCCCTAAACATGACAGTCTTTAAAATGTTCAGAATCTGTTTAATACTATACAGGTGTTTCATTGAGGTCTGAGATGAAGAGTTATGTTTCAAACCTGGCATCAAATGTTGGATCTGTAAAAAGTCAACTCTTCATCTTGATTGTAATTATCTCAACTAGAATTCCTCAGTTCACTACAAACAAAGTAAAACATTTATAATGAAATATTTTGCTATCGTGTGTCCTGTATCTTCTCTTGTGATTACAAGCGACACTATCAGGACAGAATGCACTCAAAACTCTGTGTTGCTTTTTGAATGAACTGTAGCTTTGATATGTAAAGGGCACAGTTTGAGATACTTGGATGTCCTCATTATCAAGTGAGAGATGGACGAGTGAGGGAAATAGATATATTGTGTCCAAAATATAGGTTCTTACTATTTAAAGAGCTTGTTTTTGCTGACCTCCAGTGGTTTACTGTCTCTCCTTGCCACATTAATGTAGAAATGTACACCATGACACCAATGTTGGGTGTGGGTGTGGTTGCAGGTGCAAACGCTGCAAGTGACTCTTGTTGTGGTCAGAGGTGAAACAGGCTTGTAACGTTCAATTGGCCGTGGCAGTAAATCCTTCCTCTGAAGTGTGTGAAGTGACTCTTTAATTAACTAAATATAAAGAACAAGAACTGTTCACTTGTTGTTTAGCCAATAACCTTTTAAGAGCTAATCTGATAAGGTCAGTTTATTTGAAACCTGCTTGAAACTGGAGTCCGTTTGAGTTTTATGTTGAGATACGTTGCTGCGCTGTCGGACAGCTGCAACATAAATCTTCACTTGGACACAAGTTAATTGTGTTCACGGAGCATGGTGGCCTGAAATCTGCAGTTGTTGTCTGTATTAGACTTGTAAATCTTTACTCTTCCTTGAAAATCAATTACATGCCACTTACATTATGTGTCAAATGGCATTTTAGAGCCTGCTGCTTGCTGTCGACACTAACTGGAGCTGCAGCTGTTGGATAGCGAGACATAACTCTGTCTCTCAATTTAAGTGGGGCAGCTTTGGAGCCCTTGTGTCTATTGCCTATTTATTAAGCTGAAGATTCACACCATGCCAGGGCATTCACACTTGTTGGCCCCGACTCAGACATATTAGCACTTGCACACATACTAAATGGATGCATATTAGAGAACAAGTGTGTCAGTAGTCCCTTCCCTGGTCTAATCTCACTTTTAAGCATACAGATCAGTTAGAAAGTATTAGTATATGCCATTTTTTCCTGTTTCTGCAACAAACCAGCTTTAAAATAACACATACGTTTAAGCTTCCAGAGTGTTCATAATCACATAGACTCAACAGTGTATGCTGTAGGTCTTCTGGCTCACATTTCTTTCACACATATTGTGTTTCCTAATTTCAGGCAAAATAATGATCTGTTTCTAAAACCCACTAGAAATGGACATGGCTCCAGTAGAGGCCTGGTAGAGAAGAGCAGTCACCAAATGTCCAACTGTTGGCTTAACATCCCAGCCAAGAGTTGATTGCAAATAGTTTTCAACCTTCTCATTATAAATATGGTGGCTTTTATTTGAGTTAATTTGTATTTAGTTTCTTATCCCCTAAAATGAATGGACGTTGCCAAGGTGTGCTCGATTTGATCCTTTTTGTCGGATTTTAAAGGTCCCATGTCATGCTTTACCGGTTATTACCCGTCCCCTTGTGTGTCATGAAGGTTTTTCTGCATGTAAACGGTCTGCAGAGTCAAAAACCCTCAAAGTACACCCTGTAGGGAGTAAAACTCTAACACAGAAAATACCTGTCTATGCTGCCCCAGAATGCCTCGTTGGAGATTTCTCTTTTTCGTCCTGGGTACAGTGACGTGACCATACCCAAATGGACCCATTGGTCCAAATGGACCAATCCATGGAGCCGTTACGTTACGTCCGCGGAGCCGTTACGTTACACACACACTCAATCTCAGCTGCAGCTACGCCGATTTTTTCTCCCTGAGACGGCGGGACACGGCGAGGCTGTGAGTGTGTGTGTGTGTGTTCGGGCTGGTTTCGGGCTGGGTTTCAGTGTGTCTCGCTGTCTCGCAGACGGCCACTGGGCTCATAGGGAGGGGGGGGGCAGGAGCTCCAACAAGCCGTTTAGTGCAGAGAGTGAATACACATACTATACAGAGATGCTGTATGAGAAACTAATGTAATTTTGGAAAATTGCACAATATGAATCTATTTTAGTATACCTCAACAATGGAATTATGATCAGTAGAAATGGCCATTGGAAACTCCCCTATTGTTCTTTTTCTAATCCTATATGCTGCAGTTGAGCTGAAACAACAAAAAAACATCTGTCTGTCCTTTTCTATGGCTGCACTTTATTTATATTCTTGTTCACAACTGTGGATTACACAGCGAGTTTGTGCTTCATGGTGATTTAGAAGATAAGCGTTATGGTTTCATCAGTGTACATGTATAGATTATGTTTCTGCTCTATTATTATAGCCTAATGTGTGCTATAGCCTATAGGCAAGTGCTGCCAGGCACTTTAACTGCTGCTTTTATTCAGTGATTTGAATTAAGATCACACTTTCTGATTATAAAGTCTCAGTTTTAAAGTACACAGAGAAAACCCATAGATTACACATTTAGCATCATTATATCCGTGTCAAAACCGGCGCTAAAACCACATGATAGAAACATATTGATAATTTATTTCTTTATTCTCCCTTTTTTCCCACATTGCTGAACTAAGGCAACTCAGCAGTTTTAAAAATCCCATGGCATATTTGCCCACCCAGCTGTCACTCAATAGCACTGTGGTGAAATTGGATGATAAGAAATCACATACTGGTGCAGCCTTGGCGCAAGGTATTCAACACATCCCTGCAAGATCAACAGTGTTCCTCCCTCTTTTCCTTCAGCCCCAAAATCCCTGATTTCTATATTTCATGCTATTTACTTTTGCAAGAATATTGAAATTATAAGAATTGTTTTCATTTGTTTTTTTGGTTATCAGTCTGACCATTATCATTAGAAAAGAACAACTGTGACGTTTGGAGAGAACAGTCTGTACTGGCCGAGCACATTTACCGAGCATATTTATCTTTTTAAATACAAGGCGGTAACAAAATGTTGCTTGAAGTTTCATTTGTTTTGTTTGCTTTTCTATTACAACAATGAAAGGAAAAGCTAGAATTGTTTTTCATGAAGCATTTACTGGCAAAACACTCACGTGCACACACTCGATTGAGCTAAGCGCCTTGTGGATTGTGCCTTGGGATTTGCAATATTTTTAATTTACAGTCTCATTCTGAGGCAAACAATGGGGTCGTCACGTGGATGGAAAGCATGATGTAATGGCTAGTTTTTCCTCACCATTAACCCAGCATGTTGACTGTTAATATGTGGCAAGCCTCACACAACACACACAATTGGTTTAAATGGAGCGAAATCATGACCGTTGTTTCTTTAATGAGAAATAATCACAGACGTAGGAAAGTGTTGGAATTTGAAGTAGAGCTGCTTTGGAGCCATTCCTTGTTCAGCTACTTGAGATACCGCTGAGAAGCAGAGTGGAGTCAACTAGGTTCACTGCAGTCTCTATTCTCTGGCTATAAAAGGCTCAGCAATCCTTGTCTGCTGGGAGAGAATACGCAAGCAAGAGGCAGAAAAAAAGGAAAATGAGAGATTTGTTTGGTTGGTTGATCACATGGCTGCCTCTTGGAGTAAACGTTCTCTGAAGTTTAAAAGTAGCCTGCTCCACTGTTAGTTACTAAAGACCATTGTTTATTTAGTTCTCAGCACGCTTTATTCTTTATCCAGGAACTGCGTGTAACTCACTTTCTCTTATATTAAAAGCATTTCTTCGCGGCTGTTAGAAAATGCTGTGCTTACTATACGATGTAGGAGGGTTTGATTGATGATTTGTGTGATTGAATATTGAAAAGAATGACTGCATAATTAGAAACAGTCGACAGGTTTATTGGAAGATCAGATTTAGAGGCTCTCTCGTAGGAAGGAAACCTGAGTGATTATTACAAGGATATAATGTGTACACTATATACGTCTTGTGGAAACCCTTTCTGCAGCGGTGTGTGTGTACACTTGATACTAAAGCTGATATGATGAGATGTAAAGTTTGGAACAGTTGCTTAATTATTGTATTGTTGTAATGATTTTAGCTTCTATTTAACATTTATTGTGGAATATAGGTCCATGTTCATTTTAACCTATGGTTTTATTCAATTTATTCAGGTATTTGTTTCCTTATAATCAGCATATTACAGAAGGAATCTATGTCCCTGATTTTATGGACTGATACATTGAACCTTGAACCTTGAGCCATGTCTGGGGTTTATTACCTCCTGAAACCAGATTTGTGTTTACTGTTTAAAGCCACACAAAGCCTTAACAATATTGACCTGGAAGGTAGGGGTGAATTTGAGAGATGCTTGACAGCTAATCCTGCCATATGATACTAATCTGGTCACAAACAGTTGGCCTCTAAAGCAGAGATGTGACATTTGTATTTGAGTATTAGCAGGTTAAACCACAATCCTTCCCTTCACAGCTTTTACTGAATGGATTACTTTACTGTGAGTGAAAGTTTCTCAAAATGAAATCTCGATAAAAAGGAATATTTTAGCTATAAAAAAATGCAATATTGTGGTTATTGTTAAAATTGAAAGAAAAGAACAAAACCAGAAATGAATCAGGCCTAGTTTCTTCTTCTTTCCCATCGAACTCCCATCATTCTCCAAAGAATTATTTGACATTAACGAAAAAACAATAATGGCAGCCTTTAACTTTTAAACTGGTTATTTTTGCTACAAAAATATAATACCTCCAGATGAACGCCGGTCTCGATAATCTGGCTAGGATTTATTGAGAGCTTCATGTCTCCAGAAGGTTTTTATTAGCATGTAGAAACAAAGAGGCTCTGCTGGACCTGCAGGGCGGCCCTAAGTCAACAGGGGGCAGGAGGGATCACACACCCCTAACTCAGGACAGATGAAAATAAGGAAACAACATCTGCTTAAGACCATTCATCAATGCAGAAAAAAAGGTTGATAAAACCTCTTTCATTCATCATCATACATATCATTCAGCCTCCATGAGTATCAACCGACGGCTTTATGTTTTCTAAATGTTCACATTATACTGTTTCACTCTACATTAGGCTTTTACGCTGCAGGAAAAGCTGGGTTGAGTGAACCTTGTGATGCACTCGAACCAAATGTAGGCCTGCATGTTCGCCTTTGTGTTCCATGTGCCTGCTCTTCCATGAGGCGAGCGCACCTGAGCTTTGAAGCTGCCAACTGCCCGAAAGAGCTGTGTCTCTATATGTGTTGGTGTGTGTAAGTGTGTGTGTTAGAGAGAGACAGCGGGATGCAAGCGAAGAGGACAAAGCTTTGATCACATTGGAGTGTCACTAACGTCTTTCTCCTCTCTGCCACAACATCTGAGGTACCGTCACAGGTGTGGATGCGTGTGAGCAGCACGTAGCAGAGGAAAAGCTTCTGATTATCGCCCTTTTTTAAAGCGATAAGCTTACGTTTGGATATTTGTTATTGTTAGTTGACACACCATGATTATGTTGAACATACTGCTATCAACGCTGGTCGACCCTGAAAGACGTTTTAGAGGCTTCAGAAGGAGCGAGCGACTCGCATCGATACTCGTATGTACCATCCTTGGGGCATGTTTAAAAAATTCTGTTTTTAAATGCATGTTGATGTTTTGTTTCTAAGATTTGGTGATAACTTGTGGTGAAATGCTTTCTCTAAGTGGATGTTTTTTTTAAAACACTACATTATTAGTATGTGTTTCCCTGTCTGAAGTATTGGTGCAGGTTTTAAGAGTAGCTAGTCTTGATCCTCTTTTCGACGT
Source organism: Notothenia rossii (assembly GCF_949606895.1). Taxonomy (NCBI): domain Eukaryota; kingdom Metazoa; phylum Chordata; class Actinopteri; order Perciformes; family Nototheniidae; genus Notothenia; species Notothenia rossii. The sequence continues at coordinate 20,152,660 of NC_136904.1, forward strand.
GACCTGGCCTTTCTGGAGGTCATCCTCTGCTTCCAACCTTCAAGACATGTGTGCTGCTTCTGACTGGCGGTATTTTAGCCTTGTAGGATTATGTCTGGTGGGAATTAATTTGACCACCTACACTGCCACAAAGCCCTCCTCCACAGTTGAGCGAGAAAGACACATAGGAAGTAATCATAAGAGCAGCTAGATTTAGGGAATGTGATTGCTCAGTTTGTTTGGAAAAGATAGGGTGTGTCTCTGAGTGTGTGTATATACTTACTATAACATGTACTGTAACCGTTCAGCCTGAAAACCTTTATAATGTCACACTGCTTCATCATTTGTGCGTTCGTCCTGCGGTCCACTTTTTATATAGCACATACTGTTTGCTGGAAAAATAAGTAAACTGTGAAACAATACAAGCTGAGATTGTTGCATCCTGTGGGTGGGGTCTGGTTTAGGAAGTCATAGGAACTTCACGGAATGGCTTTTGTGGTTTCCTGTGAGGTGACTTATCAACCACAAACCCTTCTAATTTATTTGTGCTGAGAAATGTTTTCAAAAAAGGACTCTCTTTTTTAATTGACTCATTTAGTTTTTTACAAAACGACCCACACAGAAACCTAAAAGGGAAATAGCCATTCTAACTTTTCAGATATTCTGCTGAAATATTTTTTACACCAAACTTGCAGCATTTTTTCAAATAACGGCATTGATTTTTCCCACTAACATGAGATATATAAGAGTCTACTGTGGTCCTTATGTGAAATACCATCATCACGCAGTGTGAAAGTGAGCATTCAGCATCAGCAGGGACAGCGGCGTCGCTTCTCCTTGTATCCCGGACTGTTTATTCTACGAGATAACAGGGGTGGCCACTTTAATTGGCGCAGTGAAAACATATACACAATCAAGAAGTATACAGTATAATTAAACAATAGTACAAAGTTATTCCTCTCTTAATATTATAATCGTTATAAGGGAAAGTTGTTCGTCGTAATGGTCAATGCCCCCGTTTATTTTAGAGACTTGCACCCCTCTTTGCATGCAATGGTCCGCTCCGCCCAGACACGACACGGCCGTTGCTTTCACAGCAGAGCTGGGAGAGGTTTACACAGCCTGCCATTGCTGCACACCGTGCGAGGGATGCCTACTCTTCCCAACTTTTCATCCAGAGGTTAGCGACAAAACGTCAAAGCAAGGTGGTCTTATTTCCCTTTTTTATAGCTCGAATTTCTTCCATGAATCGATATTTGACTGGACTAACGTTAGCGTTTCCGAAGATAAGTGAATGAACTTTGGACTTTCCATACGGCTTTTCGTGACATGTTTCCCGTCGTCCTGGATAAAATAAAATAACAACGTAGCCCGGCGTGGCGGCAGCTGGGCGAAAATTCAACTGGAAAGGGAAATACCGCTCTCGCCCCGAGTGATTATCAAAACAAAGAGACAACAAACTTTAACCTTCCACTTTTGAAGCGGAATAGGAGTTTTAAATGACCTCCAAAGCTTCAAATAAGGTGGGTAACTTGGTCGGATGAGTGTGAAGTGTTTCGTTTCAACATTACGCTGCAGGTTTATGAAGCTAATGTGTGTGATAAACGGAAGAGCTAACAGTGGCTAAAATAGAAACGGTGGTCAACTGTGCTGTGTGTTGGGCTAAATAACTCTGGAGACTGTTGTAAGTAGTAATAAAATATTCCTAATGGCGCTGTTGGATATGTGAGAGAGTGTTGTTGATTGAGTTTGGCTAAGGCTTTATTCTGAAATCTACACCTAGTAACATAATTTAGCCCTCATCCAGCATTTCTTTTTGTACTGCACTAGGTTCAAAATAAATAATCAGATTTTAACTGGGTGTCACTGTTGATAAGCCGTCACTGATAACCCAGCTGTGTTCATAGTAGGTCTCAGCTCTGCTACCTGTTGATATCTAGACTAGAGTCCCAGTCATTGTTTATTTAAAAAAATGGCTGGAAATCGCTATCTAAAACTGACTGAGCCTCGGAGGCAGATCTTCTGCTAAAAGATCCTATTTTTACATGATCAATGTTGCCCTATGAAAGGCGTTTTTGAGAATTTGGTTGTTTTAAGTTGTCTTTTACAAGTTGTGTTTCATGGAAGGCTTGTATTGTAAGATGATGATAACAGCCTGGGGAAAAAATAGTTACCAATTACCTAAAGTGATCTATCGTTTTGTTATGTATGTGGGGGAATTACCTTTCACTAAATATAGTGTTATACATCATTAATGGCCTAATTAGAAACTTTTCACTACTTTTGGGAACCCCTTCACTTGTGTTTATAGCCTCAGTGTGAGGGCTATTTTAAAGCCACCAGTTAACTATGTTATTTCCCCTTGCATCTCTGTATCAGTTATGTGTTGTTGCTCATCAGTCAAACATAGCTGGATGAATACCTGTCAAGCTTTGCATATTTTCTAAATCAATATTTTAAATTATAATTCATCAATGAAGAATTGTTTCAAAAGAAGTTGAAAACTGCCTGGTCAGGTGTTTACTATCAGTAGAACAGACTTGGAAATATACTGTATTATTACATCATAAGTAGCCAATATACCTCCACATTTTCCTCTACATGTGATTGCAATGTTTTTTTTAATAATTTCTTTTTTTTAAATTAAAAATCTTCTAATTTAAAAATGGATTAATCCTCAATAAGACCTAAACATGTTTACACAGCATTTTCAATAGTTATGTTCTATTAGAGAGTGAGGAATGTGCTGTGTTTGTCAAACAGAAGTGTTGATATTCAGGTTTGGTTGGTTTACCCAGTTAGACGAAACCAGCTCTGTCATGTCAGCAGGTGACGTTATGCTGCACTGTATCCGAGCACTTGGTCACACCTTGACTTAAACTTACAACTGTACTATGTTTGCACTTGGCAATGAGCCAAAATGTATTTCCTGTGCTCATTAGTAGTTCCTCTACACTTTTGTATCACTTTCTCTTTATTCTGCTATTTAATTTGTTCTTAGTCGTGATAAATGGACATCTTGCCTACTTATTTCAGGTCCGATTGTTCAGTTGACGATTTGACGTCTCAAAGAGATGAAAAGCACAAACAAGTATGACTTGCCTTTCAACTGCATTACCGTTCCATGCACTTAATCACTCATTGTCTATCATATTAACTCCCACCTCATAAGTTGGGATAGACTGACCTGACATGACATCAGTATTAGTCACAAAGTTCGGTTAATGATTAACTTCCATACAATGTTTCCACGCTGTTTCAGGAATGGACGAACATCTGTAGGTGTGGTGACTTCAAGTGTCAGAGGTCAAAATGCTAATGTTGCGCAAAAGTGTGTCATTAGGTTAGCATTATGTGTTAGTAAATATTTAGCATTAACTAAATAGTGACAACTTAGGTAAAAACAATTAGGGTTAGCAAAAATAATAAGAACTTTGTAAGAGTTCACTTGATGCTGCCTTTCCTTAGTATGCCATGACTGACCTACACTACACAATAACAGTTCATGTTAATTGCTCATATAGCAGGATGCATTTCTATGACGACGGAAAAGGACATGTCTTTCTGTTTAGTGCAAGAGTTCTTGCCCAGGCACCAAGGAGAGAGGAAAGGATGCTGTTTTCAAAGCTTGAAAAAAAGACCCAGGGAAGAGAGTGACTTTCTGAACAGTGTGTAGTAACATAACGTTGAAGCATATTTAAAATTGAATGGAATTGTTAAGTAGTGATGTTGGTACAGTATGTTAACCAATCATAGGTATTATTTAAATCTGAACTTGATTGAGCTCTTTAAACATAGGTTTTTAAATGAGCCAGTCATTTATCTGATATTGAACAAGCTAAAAAACTAATGAATCCACTGAAGATTTGGCATCAACTCTTCCTCAGCAGAGTGCATGATGGCCTCATTCTTCTTTGTGTTTGGCCTTCAGCCATTCCTGTTTACTTTTGTGAATGCAATGCAAAAAGAAACATAATTCAGAGCCTCAGCAGTCCCTCAAGCCTTCAGACTTTCTGAGAAGACAGACCGAATAAGTTTAACATGCATTTGGTTGAAGGAGGTAGTGTTAATTAGAGTTGCACAGCGGGCCAAGAACAGCCTCTGTTTTGCTTTGATGATTACACAGCCCTATTTACATCACTGAGGAGGGAAATGTAATTAGAGGATTGGGTGCTAGGGAGAGGAAAAAGTCCTGCTGGTGTTTTTCTTCTGTGTCGTAGGCTCCCCGCCATTTCTGGAGAATCAGGGGCAGTGCTGATGTGGCTTGTAATAAACACAAGATAGAACGGCTTGTAATAAACACAAGATAGAACGGCTAATGTCTGCCGTGTGTGACAAGGAGTTATGCCATCAGATTATAAAGCATTTATCCCATTTTCTGTTGAGACACTCTCCAAGCTGCTTCAGATGTCTTCATTTTAAACAGAAACAATGCAACTTGAAACATTATTCTTGTTTGACGTTCATGCATGCAATGAGAACGCTTATTGATACTGATTGTCACAGGTCATCTTGGTTGAAATGTCACAGAGAATACTCAAACTCACGATCAAGCTCATTTTTTAATGTCCAGCTGCAGCCTTGGTGTAAAACCATGAGACACAAAACACACCTAAACTCATTCCTTCTGACACTAACGGGCCAGTCTATGATTTGAGGCATTTGATTCAAAGTCCTTCCTGCCCTTAAGCAGTGCAGGTGCAGCGAGGGCTGTCTTTCTGTATAAAGGAGAGGGCTGCCAGTGGATCACAATGAAGACAGCAGCCAGAGGTCTGTTCCTTCAGCCTGGCTTCAGCTTTTGGGCTGTGACCTATCTGGATATTAATACAAGTAGGTTATTCATTGGTTGAAACAAATGTCTAGGCATATGTCCAAAGACCTTGAGAGACTTGAATTTACATAACAAACTGCAACAATTGCAATAAAAAATACTGCAGAGTATGCAGGGATGTCCCGGTTAAGTTTTTTGCAGCCAATTCGACTAAATTAGAATCATTGTAATGATATTTGCTGATGGTCCCAACTAGGGATGTCCCGATCACCTTTTTTTGCTCCCGATCCGATCATTTGATTTTGACAATCTGTCTATACCGATTTTTCCCGATCCGATCTTTATGCAATGCATTAAGAGAAAAAAAAGGTAACAGATAACGGCTGGTCATCCAACGCGATGAATTCAGCTTTCTTGGCTGTTATTTTTTTGGCCTTTTCACTGTTCTGGGGCAGTTTCTCTTTCCTTTTAAAAGTGTCGGTTGTTTCAGTGCCGTTACCTGAGTGGCCACTGTGTACTCGTCGTGTTGTTGTTTGTTTCTCAGGTGGCGTATTAGATTGGTCGTGATGAACGTAGCTCTGTTCTTTCCACCACGCGGAACCTCCGCCTTGCAAACATTGCATCTGGCTGTTACACTGCCTTCGCTTTCAATTTTATAATACTTCCAAACTCCTGACATTTTCTCTGCCCCGACTCCTGAGTCACCAGCTGAACGTAGCCTCTCGTTAGCTTACTGCTACTATTAGACACTGCGCCCTGCCCCCTCCGTTTCCAGATTTGAGAGAAATAAGCAACCAGGTCTATGAAAACAAGCCCAAAAGAAGCAACACATACATGATGTGTAATTTTAAACCAAAACTAAGGCCTCAGGATGACTTTAAGACATGAACATGGTCATTTTTGTTTTGTAACATTAAATAAAATAATTTAAAAAATGTATAAATAAAAAATTCCCGATTTATTTTCTCCCGATTCCGATGTTTTGAAAATCACGTGATCGGCTCCGATCCCCGTGATCGGATCGGGACATCTCTAGTCCCAACCTGATATTGGAGAGTGGATGACTGCACACATTGTGTTGCTGTGCATGAAAGCTTTGTGGGTAAAACAAAGTTTATTTGAAAGCAAAGGATCGGATCGAGCTAAATATAGCTCAATAACTGAAAACGATCAGTTTCAAAATGCCTTTTATACATTGGAACATCACAATGTGATATGTCCCAGGACAGAGTATGCTTACATTGACTATGATTGTGTCCAGATGGCCAGCCCCACTGTGCACAGATTTGTTAAAGAGTCGAGAGTAGACAGAGGCCTGTCTGGAAACAAATGTTGAGAGAAAGCAGCTGCTGTTCTTTCAATGCTAGAAGACTGTGCAGTGTGACAGATATCAAGGACATAGGACCTGCTTATCCTTTCTTCCCTGGAGGAAAGTCCAGGGCAGAAACACACAGCAGGAGGCAGGTGGATTGCAGAAAGAGAAAACCAAGAAAAGCAGAAAATGCCTTTTGAGGGAGGGGTTATAGGAAGGGTGAAATGGAGAAGGAAGAAGTGGGAGGGAGAGATGCACCGGCTATAATCTGAATCACATGGCAGATCTTAAAAGACTGACTCTCCCTCCTTTCATCTTCATTTTCAGCAGAATAACTCTTATGCTTTTACATGTTATGAAGACAATTCTAAAAAACATTAATATCTCTTTCCATATAATTGAATTGCAACCGGAAAATAGGGTGGAGTACATTTTCTTGAGGGGTGTTGGTCTCTGAGTTTTGTGCAAAACAATCAACAAATAGTTGTGTTCATTGTGGTTTGCTAATGCTATGCATAACACGTCTTAAGGGGGGCGTTATTCACAGCAGGCTGATATTGATTGACAGTTATCTATCTGCGTGTTTGAGTAATCAACATGAACCCTTGCGTTAGTCGCTTGGCTGTCTTGGACGTCTTCTGGAATAACATGGGTGTGATCCTGAATTGTTGTTCCTGTTTCTCCTAAACTTTCCACCAAAATCTGCTTCTGGTTAAAAAAAGTTGGCCATATTGCAAAGTTTCATTTTCAATCATGGATGAGGATTTTAGAAGTTTGAAAAGATGTAATTTAGTTTGTTTATTGGTCATATTTTTATCCGACTGGCCTTTGGATGTTTCCAGACTTCAACTGTCTGAGGTGAGTTTTCCACATGGAATGGGGCTACACCAGCGGGGAGTTGCAAGCACAACCAAAAACACCCCAGAGACCTGAGCACTGGTCCATTATGTACAGACTGGAGTAGTTCTGCTTTTAAATGAAAAAGTCTAAACATATTTCACAGATCTCCCTCAGGAAGATCATCCTGCCGTTAGCCCTTTGTTTGCTGAAACATAGTGGCCAGTGGAATCAACTGATCCACCACCTTTCACTACCTGCTGATGCTGATGGAGATTGATGGAGGGAACTGTAATATAATATATCTCTTTTTCCTCATCAGGCAGCTTTCCTATCCATGCTAGGGCACTTCACACCACCCTTGCATCCTTTCTGGCAGGGAAGGGCAGGTCTCTGCAGGGATTTATCATTCCTACTGCAGGCATAGGGGATTTGATACAGGGTGTTGTGTGTGTGACACAGTCACAGAGAGAGAGGGGGGAGTGACAAGAGAGTGTACATGTGGAAGCCCTGGCTCAGCTGGTTAGGGAAGAGAGAAGGATGCAGGAACACATTTATCCCAAGGCTTGTTGCCCTACATGCCTTTACACACTTACACACACACACACACACACACACACACACACACACACACACACACACACACACACACACACACACACACACACACACACACACACACACACACACACACACACACACACACACACACACACACATGATTTGCTTATCTTTCACAGTGTAGGGAGGCAGCCCGGTTTGTGTCTGGGAAACAGAGTCATCAGCCTGTGGGGGACATTGTCCGCTGCTTTAGACGATATAGGGCATAAGCATCACTAGCAGTGTCTGTTTCCCAGATATCAGACTTCTGTCAGAGCGTAAGCGTATCTTAGAAGCCTTTTACAATTGAGTTTATTAGACCCTCCAGACAAACGCGGGCAAAAATCCTTGATTATGTGGGCTAAAATCCTTGATTATGTGGGCTAAAATCCTTGATTATGCGATTAAACATGCAGGGGTTTTATGTGATTTTATTCGGTGAAATTGCGGAAAGTTGCGAAAAAGAATAGATTTTTTTTTAAATATTGGGCTGTCTTATTTATTCTCTCTCACACAAACCCCTTTCCTATTCAATTAAACACATTCAATGTTTATTTATTGTAAAAGACACACACACACACACACACACACACACACACACACACACACACACACACACACACACACACACACACACACACACACTTCTCCGCCTCATTCTGTTCTCATTTACTCGTTCGTTATCTGACCAGCTTCAATCTTGTAGGCTACTCACTTCGTTTCTTGCAGCCCTCGAAAGGGTTTTGGAGGTTGATTCCTCGGTGAACGTGAGTTGTTTGGCTTTCTTGTCCGCAGCAGCAGAAAGCATTTTTCGAATGTTTGAATGAATCAAAGTGGGTCGTCACCGTCGATTTTCTCTAAGACTTATGCTCCAACACACAGTTGCACGGGGTGCAGAATAGTTTCCCCCCACTTTTGTGAAAGACATCGGGGTACTGCTTTGCCCGGTCTTTAGCAGAAATGTTCGTCGGTAAATGAGATGGATCAGATTTTTTCATCTTGGTGTTTTCTCTCTCGTGTGAGTTCCACACGTTCACTCTACGGTGTTGTTTACCTTCTTAACTTTTTTTTTTTCTCAACTTTGTGTGGAAAAATGCGGGGATTATGCGACCTTTTGATAAATATGCGGCCTTTTAAAAATCTGCGCCATTTTGCTGATTATACGGTAAATTCTGCGATCGCAGGATCGCGTTTTTCTGGAGGGTCTAGTTTATACACTGTTATCTTGTCTGACCATAGAAGTATTATTTCCTGCTAAATGTTAATATTGCCGCATGCAAACATAGAACTCTTCCATTCGATGGTGTTTTTCTATAAATTACTCTGGGGTCATCCTCTTGTAAATCAACCTCTGTGTAAAAGGAACTGTGTATATTCTTTACAGTGTACCAAAAACCCATCACCTTTACACATCTTAAACATGCGTCTTTGGGTTGCTTGAGCTGATGTAGTTCAAAAGTGCTATTAAATTAAGTTCCAAACTATATTCCAGTGTGCAGATACTGGTTTTCTCCTTCTTTCTAAATCTGCTTTAAAAAACAAGTTATTTTTGCGTTAAAATTGTTTTAAGTTAACATGATCCAAAAACTAAATAATGAAATACTGTATTACAAACCTGTTTAACATGCAGGAATGCGTGACTGAGTGACTTTCAAAAGATTTGACACGGTAAACCGAAAAATGCTGAAACATCTCAGCCCCTCTCAATATTTTTGAGCAGACCAAACTAAAACCAGACTTAACATAACGTAGCTAATGGCTCAACAAGACTGGGTTTTGCTTTTAGTTAAATATGGATATCCATCCGTGCACTACCGTCACATGCGTGTGACCTGGCTCTCTCACTCCTGGTTCCCATGAAGACCAGAGCAGCAACCCCTTGTTAGCTGAGTCAGACCTGAGGGTGTGTTTTCTCTCTCTCCACATCATCAGCTCATGTCTGCAAACTGAATTAGTTTTCATTGTGCGTATACAGGTTAATAACTATGAGGTGGTAATGACAGTTAAACATTTACATTTTTGTCATCGATGCAAATGCCACTCATAAAGATCTTTCCCGTCACTTCTTGATGATGCAAGTTAGTAAAAACAACAGGTTTCAGTTCATAGAATGACAGCTATGTGTGTGAGTGATGCAAGAGGAGCCACAATGGTATGTGTCAATTTTAGCGCCAATATGCAGATGCTTCCACCTGTGAAGTGTTGCTGTTGTAGCTCAAAAACCTTTCATTTCACAGATATGAAAGGAATGCTTCGATGCAGGTCTATTCAGAAGTCAGTCCTGTTGAAATTGTTTTATTCGAGCATAACCTTGACTTTGTATTAGGGCTGCTCAATTAATCGTATTTTAATCGCAATTACGATTATGGCTTGCAACGATTACGAAAACAACGTAATCGAAATAAAACAATTTTTATTTTATTTTATTTTTTTTATTTTTTATTGGTTTTTCAGTTGATTTATAATTAAAGTTCAGGGTAATCAACAGTTAAAAACATACTGTTCACATTATTTTCTCTCCAATAAATTGATGTTTTCGAAGTAAATGGAAAATCGTTTTTAATAATCGTTCGTGATATCAATTATTGACCCAAATAATCGAGTTTATGATTTTTGCCATAATCGAGCAGCCCTACTTTGTATCTGCAGATACTGTAAAGGATCTGGATGTGTTTCCCTCATTCCTGTATCTGTAATGACATTCACTCACTGCTGAATAACCAGAGGATAAGGCTTCATTACAGATGTGTTCTTTGCTCACTGTAATTAGTTCATCAAGTGCATTGGGGTGTACGAGCTTCCTCTCTACTATCAGTCTTTTTTTAGATGTCATTAGAAGTCATTTATGTATTATCTCTCTGAGCTTGTGCATCTTGTTAAAGAATGCATGCACCCCCTCCCAATCTCTCATCTCTTGAGGGAACGGTAATTATGTTGCCAGTTAAGTGCTGGGAAAATGGCCGCTCCAACAGTAACTCATTAATTCACTATAGATTCTGCCCCACAACATGCCTATTGTAGCCCAGTCCTCAGAAGGCTTGGGAATGCCGTTGAGTGGGCTTGGCCCCTTGTTTTATGGCACCATGTGATCGTGCACACCATGAGTTGCGGTTCAGAGTTTCATAGTTTGAGAGATGTTTTGCAACGTGAAATGTGAAAGTCGTAATGTTTTTATTTCTGTGTCAAATATTCCAACTGCCTGCTCCAAGTTCATGTTTGAATATTCAAATGTTGCTCCCATCATGATCGTGTAGTGTTTGCAGTTACATTGTGGCAGACAGAAGCTTTTATTACGGGTGGTTGCTGGTAGTAACTTACTGTGACCCTCCTGTGTGGACTGTGGAGACAGGCAAACATGAGTGAGAGACCCCTGGCTGAATCACCCCTTTGTTTAAAGTGTGTGTGTGTGCGTGTGTGAAGCGTCATGTACAAACCCCAAGAATACCAATGTTTTGGTTTCACAGTACACACATCACATCACTCCTATAACTTATTGAACCCTGTGTGGCTTATCTTCTGATCTATAACTACTTGTTATGCTCACTTGGAGTAGTGTAGTATGTTGCAATGAGAAGTTGGCATTTACAGGTAGTTGTATGTGTCATGCCAACTGAAAGGCAATTTAGACGCTGCTATACGAGTACGACACTCATCAATGAATTGAAGCCGACTACTGTGTTACAGGATCGAGGTGTAGAGGGCTGCACATGCACCGTTCTGTCTTTATTTTAAATAATTCATCATGTTTCCCACAAGTCTTTGAAATCCTTGAAGGTTTGTCAATACGATTGTAAAAAGAAAGGTATTGACATTTTTGGAAAACAGACTTGTTATATTGTAATGGTGTATAGAAGACATTGTTATATTTAATGTATTTTGTGCAAGAATAGATTAGAAATATATACTTTTTTTCAAATGACACACTGTGACTCAAATAGTCTTTGAGATTCTGTAAAGCTTGCTTGTTGTCATTAGAACATGTCTTAGTGTTTAGGCACTATTGAACCTTTATCTGTGTCTTTGCTGTGTTGGTCCTTTGAATGAAGGCAATTCAGCTGATTAAATGTAACTATGTTGGGACCATATGCCTTCAAACAGATGTATAGGTGTAACTGTGTTAACGATTGGTTATATTTCTGGTTAGATGCCAATAGATGTTGTAGCTAATCAGTTTAATTGTATAGTGTTCAATAAGAGTACATTTAGATCAGTAATGAATTCAGACCTAACCTCAAACGCAATAAAAATATCTTGTGACAATACATTTTCTTTTTATCACAATACATAGCAACACAGGGCTCCCATTTATCGACACATTTACACTGAGATAAATACTGTGATTGATCAGTAATCACTAAATCACTGCCAGACCATCACTCGTTTTACCTTTCCTCGCTGATACTTATGAGATATTTATTTTAGTTCCCGATATTAAAATGACCCAGTTACTTTACATCATCAACGTTTTTCAATTGTTGTGTTTTCTGCTCTTGCTTTGTGAGACAGAAGAATGGCAAAGGAGTCGTACTAAACCACAGAGGGAGATTGAGGGGGGCTTGGAAGGGGTACTGTACTGTAAGGGAGAGAGCTGTGTGAGTGTGAGAGCGCTGGGCCTTGTCTCCTTATCTGCACATTCCTGTAGAGTGTGTGTGTGTGTCATGGGAGGGGTAGGGTGGGAATACTGATTGTTATGTGTGTGGTGATTGGCTGAATCCTAAGGTTCCAGTGCTGGATCTGGTTATCTTTCCCAATGCCTTGGCTCACAGTTTCTGTTTCCACAGACACAAAGTGTGTGTGTGTGTGTGTGTGTGTGTGTGTGTGTGTGTGTGTGTGTGTGTGTGTGTGTGTGTGTGTGTGTGTGTGTGTGTGTGTGTGTGTGTGTGTGTGTGTGTGTGTGTGTGTGTGTGTGTGTGTGTGTGTGTGTGTGTGTGTGTGTGTGTGTGTGTGTGTGTGTGTGTGTGTGTGTGTGTGTGTGTGTGTGTGTGTGTGTGTGTGTGTGTGTGTGTGTGAATGCTGAATGCTGAATGCTGAATGTTTTGTATATATAAATATAGTCCCCCAGATAAAAATATGAAAACAACAACGTATTACCCCACTTTTTAGCATTCCGTAGTACACCCAGTATAATCACTGCTATTAGTGAGGAGGTAAAAGTAGGATAAGATAAAGAAAGCTGATGACAGTGGCCTTTGGAAATGTCCAAATGTTGAACTTAACCAACGGAAAGGAATGTGGAAAAGTTGAAAGTCAGATTCCCACCAGAAGTTACCATCCTGTGACCTCAACACTGGGCGCCTCTAGGCAGGGAACAATTAGTGTGGTTGAGCTCGGATGACTTTGCTGCTGGCTGAGCTGCACATGAGATGCTAGCCTAGTCATGCTAGCCTAGTCATGCTAGCCTAGTCATGCTAGCCTAGTCATGCTAGCCTTGCTAGCCTAGCCTTGCTAGCCTTGCTAGCCTAGCCTTTCTAGCCTTGCTAGCCTAGCCTTGCTAGCCTAGCCTTGCTAGCTGCTTGTTTGCTTCAGTGCACAGCAGAGAACAGCCCGCTGCACATGTGGCCAGTGAGAAATAACCAGAGCCTGCACCTGACCCAGAGGCTCCAACCAAGCTCATTTTAAAAAGTGGAAGTTCGTTACCTCTATGATTTTCACATAATAATAATAATAATAATGATACATGACACTTATATAGCGCTTTTCTAAAAACTGAAAGACGTTGCGAAAACATGATTTCTGTTAATGTTGAGGGTGCTCCCTAATATGTAGTTGTCTCAAATTAAATATGCAGACTCCTGGGTCAACCCTGTTAAAAATGTAACTCAACAGAGCAGAGCTATATGTTCCACATCTCTGGGGGGGTTATAAACACTGAGCATTACACACAGAGATAATGAATGAACAACCAAAAAGAGCCAGATGGACATTTTCTTCCTGAATTTAAATGTTCTAATTTAAAATCTGTACGCCTATATCTCACTTTAATTCCTCAACATGTAAACGAATTGATTGATGGAGTCTTTTTTTTTAAAACATTGTCAATGGCATCCGCAATAAACTTGTTCAAATGGGACGAAGTATTTGCATTGTGCTGACATCAGCTGGTCTCAAGACTCTTCAGAGTTATATATATACCTCAGAGATAAGTGGTGTGGGACTGGGTTTGGAATTCTTGCACCAGTTTGAAACAGCACAGAGGTAACCGATGTTGATTTACACAAGAACATAGAAGTGGCAGATTTTACTGCAATCAAAGGTTTTTGATAAAACCATTTAGTGATTTACCTTCAGATCATTTGGAAGGCATTACAACAGATGATGTAAAAGACCCACGCTGTAAGAAATGTGATTTCTGACAACACTGTTCTTCTCAACTCTGCAACCTGTCATCCATCCATCCATTCACTCATCCCTCCTTTTCTCTATGTCACTCTTTCCCTCTGTCTGCTTCATGAGACAGCAGCAGTCGACTTCAGAGGGAAGCATGGCTCAGATTAACGTTTTAATCTAAAAGCCTGGATTATAGGTTTTGTATTTTATTCCTACCCTCACTATTCCAGCAGTGTCTCTGTGTCAGATAGATTTCAGAGGGGTGTGTGTGTGTGTGTGTGTGTGTGTGTGTGTGGGTGTGTGGGTGTGTGTGTGGGTGTGGGTGTGGGTGTGGGTGTGTGTGTGTGTGGGGGTTTGTGGTTGTGTGCCCTCTATGTTATGTTGAGGAGAGTCCTAGTGGAGGGGTTTTGCTGTTTGAGACTAATTAACTAAAGCACATTTGAGCATGTCAGCACAACAGTACATCACTGCTGAATGAAGCTCTGCATCATCATCATCATCATCGTCATCTGCCCATTGGCTACTTGCCCTGATCTGCACGGCCATGTGTCCGCACACACTTGCAGCCGCCTCTCCTCCTATCAACGTCTCTACCTGCCCTACAACTGAGAAGTTCAGCTACTGTTGAATTCATTTGTTTTAGAGCTGAGGGTGACGGCAGACTTTTTGTTGGGTTTGTGATTCCATGTGCACTTCAGAGGATGGCAGAGAGAGTACACGCTAATCTGAAAGACAGAATGTAAAAAGCTTACATCAGAGGCTTTATGCATTTGCATATGTTTGCTGTTGAGTGCCTGCCCTCCAGAAAGAGCATGTGCGTGTGTCTCTAATTATGTCTTGTTTGAGTGTACTGCTGCCTCACTCTTTCCTTTGGGTCCGGTATGAAGGGAGTTACAGTTACCATGGATACAATTGCCCCAGTGACGGGGAGTGCTGCTTGTCTAAATGTTGATCCTTTAATGTTAGTCCCAACTTTTCTCTTCAACTATAATGCATGCATGCCATCTACCCAGGTTTGGCTGCAGTCTTTAGCCTCTCTGCAGAACACCCTAATGACATGTTAAGTGTATTTATTTGTTCACTTAAGTGCTGAAATTCTACCTTTCAGGGAAAAGTATATGTTATTCAAGTTGTGTGTGTCTAGAATCTTGGCGCTTTTGAATACTTAAACTATTTTGGAAGTTGTAAGATGAGGTAAGTATACTAGTAAGCATTTACAATAGTGTGCACAGGGATTTCTCTCAAAGCTGAAGCTATTTCCTGCAAACAGGAAGTGAGTGTTTTCCTGTGGGTGATGCGGCTGCTCCTGCTTACATCCTGCCTCAGGCTATCAGGGAAGAGCAGGCACAATGACCTAAAGCTTAGACAGGACCTTACCTCGTTCTTACCTCGTCCTTATCGTCATCTAGACACTCTGGTGCTAGCCCCATTTCTCAGTATTTCGATCTGTACCTCACCAAGATCTAAGGAGAATAAGGAATTGTCCTCAATGACAGAAATGTCAGACCGTGCATATCCTTTCATCTTTCTTTCTTCACTTCATTTCCTTTCTGTGTTTTTGTCGAAAACTACATCTTAGATGTTGTATTTTATACGCCCACTGCGTGAAGCATTCCTGTGGTTCAGATGAAGGGAAGTGAGATGAAGGGAGGTGGAGAGTAATGGCCTGCTGGACAACTGTTTCATTTGCAGAGTACTGATAAAGAGCTTGTATTATACTTCTTCCAAACCTCCTCTCAGCTCTTGACATGACTTTTAAAGGGCCCATGTCATGGCCATTTCTACTGATCATAATTCCATTGTTGAGGTATACTAAAATAGATTTAAATTGTGCCGTTCTCCAAACTCACATTGGTTTCTCATACAGCATCTCTGTAAAGTATGTGTATTCACTCTCTGTCCTAAATGGCTTGTTGGAGCTCCGGCCCCCCCCCCCCCCCCCCCCCTCCCTGTGAGCCCAGCGTGCTCTGATTGGTCGGGAAGTTTCGAGGCTCGTTTCTGCGACCTGCTGCGAGAAGCAGACAGGCTTCCGGGTCGGCGATACAGCGAGAACAAGCTAAACTCATCCTGAGCACACACAAACACTCACGGCCGAAGTAAAAACAATAAGTGTGACTTGATATTGAGTAAGAAAAAGGTTTATAACGCTGTGAGAATGGGTCTGCGGAGAGCATTTCTCCGCGATCCCAACTTAGCAGCCCGAAAAACGTTTACCCATTTAACAGTCGTGGTAGATACCTTGTTTGTTTTAAACATCATAAATACACAAACAACAATGAATACTGACAGGTTGTGTACCCGAATCTCCCGCTGGTCCTAACAAAGTAGGAACAGTATCGTTCTTCAGTGCCTTACGCTGTACATATCCGGCATGAATCGCTGAAAGGTTTGGGAAGCTTTGTTTTGTGAAATGCTGGCAGAGGGTGTGGCCTCTGGGTATTCACACGTCACAGTACCCAGGAAGTAAACAATGGGAAATGAGAAATCTCCAACGAGGCGTTTTGTGGCAGACTGTGTTAGAGTTGTACGCGCTACAGGGTGTACTTTGAGGGTTTTTGACTCTGCAGACCGTTTGCATGCATAAAAACCTTCATACACACAAGGGGACGGGTAATAACCAGAAAAGCACGACATGGGACCTTTAAGATGACCTGATAGTCTTCTGCTGTTTTGTCATTTTCCTTAATAAGTTGATTAAGTTCATTCCCCTGAATCCAATTTTGACCCAGGTCTCATGTTTTTGGTTGTTTGTGGCTGAATGTTTACTCACAATAATCAGCTGACATTTCATTTTTTTGCAGAACAACTTGTTAGTGCACTGCACACACTCTTTAGATGTTTGAAGTGTGTAGCTCCCCAGTTCTTTGCAGAGTCTGTAAATGAGAACATGTTTGATGACTATAGAGACTGAGAGGCGTGTTTGAAGATGTGCATGCTTTGCCTAATCCTATTTATCATAGCTTTCTGCAGCAGGTTATTATTGTCCCATTCCATCATTAATGTTTCCAGTCTGTTCATCTTTTTGTCAAAAGAACTGGATTGCAGATCCTCCTTTGAAGAGCCTGAGTGTGCTGTTATCGTCTGTGCTGGACTCTGTTATGGTGGACCAGGCAGGGCCATGCCTGGCTGTAGCTCGAACAAAGAGGCCCTGTAGTGGTGTGTGTGTGTGTGTGTGTGTGTGTGTGTGTGTGTGTGTGTGTGTGTGTGTGTGTGTGTGTGTGTGTGTGTGTGTGTGTGTGTGTGTGTGTGTGTGTGTGTGTGTGTGTGTGTGTGTGTGTGTGTGTGTGTGTGTGTGTGTGTGTGTGTGTGTGTGTGTGTGTGTGTGTGTGTGTGTGTGTGTGTGTGTGTGTGTGTGTGTGTGTGTGTGTGTGTGTGTGTGTGTGTGTGTGTGTGTGTGTGTGTGTGTGTGTGTGTGTGTGTGTGTGTGTGTGTGTGTGTGTGTGTGTGTGTGTGTGTGTGTGTGTGTGTGTGTGTGTGTGTGTGTGTGTGTGTGTGGACAAGTACACATGTGTGTTTGGGGGCTGCTCTTTGTTTCCCAGCCCTGGGCCTTTCTGGCCAGAACTCAACCCTGACTAATATGGATGTATAAATACACTAGGCTGCCGTCACTTTGTGCAACATCAAGCATACCATTGTTTCACACAAATCTTTGACTTCAGTGATAAACCGCATCCTTTCTTCTAGTCAGTTTTTTTATTATTTCTTTACCTCCGAAAAGTGAGACACACTTCTGTTGTTTGTTTTGGCCTGCCATGTTCTGTGATCCTGCATCATCTAAAATGTTCCTGTAACTAGAAAACCAAATTACAATTAGACACTGAGCCACATCTTTTGCACACAGAACATTTTTGTTTAATGAAAGTCGAGACCACAGTGGCCTCCCTCATCCACACCACATTTGAAATAGCTGTTGAAGTTCATTTGTGTAACTTATATTGTTTGTTTTCTTCTCACATCTCACTCAAACTAAGCAAGCTCTCTACCCTGTGTATACCTCCTCTCAATCAGCGAGCCTGTTAATCATCACTTCACATTGCAGTGGGTAATTACTGTAATCATCTCATCTGAGACACTGAGCTATAGTCCCAGTGGAATAAATATTCTAAGCAGACTAAGAGAATAGAGCGATATGTTCTCTCTCCTTAACCATCTTTGCTGTCACCAGTTTACATTCTACTTTCAGAAACACTGTGGCCATTATTATCTGCACACACACACACACACACACACACACACACACACACACACACACACACACACACACACACACACACACACACACACACACACACACACACACACACACACACACACACACACACACTAGGGCTGCACGATTTGGGGAATTAATCTAATTGCGATTTTTCTGACGGATATTGCGATTCGATTTGCCATATTTGTTTTTAAGTGACCCAAAGGAAGTCTATTGTAAAATGCGGCCGGCCATACCTTCGGCTAGGAAGGTCGTATCAACATGCTCCCGTCTCTAGCACCCCCGCAGCCCGAGCTACGAGTGAAAGAACTAAACTTACATGAAACTTCCGTTGGGTTGCTTTAAAGTCAAGCTTCAGTTTAAGATTCACCCTGTAATAGATGTAAAACATGTGACAGAGCATTACTAACCTGACTCAGATCTAGGAAAGCTCCATTGGAAGCCATTTGGAAAGGGCAGGCACTTTCAAAAATACTTGGCAGGTGATTGGATCAATCTGTCTATCACCTTCTGTCATGGGCCACTTCTGATTGGTTAACAATGGCTGGTACATGTGGAGCACATCACTTCTGATTGGTGTGGATGACTGACACACAAGAAGAATTATTATTTTTTTAACTAAAAAAAAAAAAGTTTTAAAAGAAATTGCAGGCTTTGCGATTTGATAATCGTATCATTTAAAATCACAATTTCGATTTAAAATCGATTAATCGTTCAGCCCTAACACACACACACACACAGACACAGACAGACAGACAGACAGACAGACAGACAGACAGACAGACAGACAGACAGACAGACAGACAGACGGACAACAAACAATGCCATCCCTCTGGGAATAATGATTAATATTGATTATGTATACTGTAGGATTACTATATCTTATTTAAGGCGCTATTTGGGATTGATACATTATTATTACATATGAAATAATTTATTTAAAAAAAAACTCTGAAGCATTCCATCTTTGGAGGTTTACTACTATGGCAAAGAGTGAATCTTCAAATCATTTGGGTGAACCCTTTTAGAAAATCTTCCTAGCTCAAAAAGTTGAATAGGAATTTAATTTGCAGTCTCTTGTCTATCTAATGACTCATATGTCCTGTTAGTGGTACGAGCATGTCCACGCCTTGATGGCTCACACTCTCACATACTGGAAACCCTCCTTTGTGGTCTTTGTGGAATGGTCAGTGTGTAGGGGTGTACATTTATGTGTGCAATGCATGTGTAACAGATGGAATGAGAAAAGGGATATGTGAATACAAAAGGGAAATGACATTCAACATGTCATCCTCTGCAGTTTTATGTACCTAGTCCATCTGTACTGTACATGTTGTATAAGCAGCCCACAGCCTTCCTCCCCCTCCTCCCTCTCCCTGCCTATCAGTGCAGCCGCGGTTCAAGGACAAGGCCACCTGCCTGCCTGACCGCATGGTCACATGACCCTCGCACTCTGTTGTTTCTCATGGTGTAGCCCCCCCCCTCTGTTTGCCTGAACTGTTGGACGGATGAATATATCACAAACACTAGAGGGATGGATGTGTTTGGGAATGTCGGGGGGAGCCGTGGTTAAATGGGTCAGGTCCTTTCACACAATGGTGGCATTACTGTGGGAGTCTTAGGGGCAGACAAGGGAGGGAGAGAGAGGGGGAACACCCAAGCCCTTTAGCGCCAATTATGAACATAAATAACATCCACACAGAGCTGCCATGGAAATTAGGGTCAAAGGGTTAACTGTGTTTTCTAAAGGTGAAGGCCAACTGAACTGAGCGGGGTGAAGGGGGAAGACTGAAGTTCAAACACCAAATTGAAGACCTCATTCAACCTTTATTTTAACTTGGAGATTCATTCAGGTAGAGACCTCCTTTACAATATAGCATACATATATATATATATATAAGTAAGTGCAGCATAGGTAACAGCCTACAGGGCCAGATTGAAAACCCAACCCGAGTTAAAACGGGGCGAGGGCCTGTGTTGGCCCCTGTGTCTTGTTTAGGTACTGTGTTGGTCCCTGTGTTTTGTTTAGGTACTGTTACTGAGAAAATAAAATATGATCTAGGATGCCGAGCTGCAGGAACTAATGCCGTCTGGAGAGTTAAGAATAAAGATTAGTTAAATTTGAGCCTGGTTTCTTCTTTGCCATGCATTGCTGCATTTACATGAGCATTCCCTGTAGGTCACCACACTCCCAACGGTAATGATGGCACAAATAACTCTTAACTTAAATGAGTATTGAAAATAATATTTTCTTTTTCCCTTTTCTTTGTTTTTTGTTGATGAAGCAATCAATAGTTTAAAAAAAGATATACCCACTACGAGTTCCAAGAGACCAAGATCTCATATCTTGTTTTGTTCTATCCGTCGTCCAACAAGCAAAGATTTCCTTTCATTATTTTGTATTTATTAAGATGAATAAATGGCTCTCACATTTGAGAAGCCAGAACCTCCAAGCGGTATTGCTTGGAAAATGTGTCAAATAATAAATTATAAAAAAAAAAAGCACATGTTATTACATTTTTGACCTATAATTCTTTTTAATAACCACCTATCTTAACAGTTACTTCTTGTTTAAATGTCAAATGACATAGTTTTTTTTTTTGTTGATATTTGCACAAATGTAAGTATTAGGAAATGGGTCTTCTATGTGTTCAGGCGTGTCTTTTTCCCAACAAATCTACAGCATTGTGTCTGGCCATGTCTAAAACCACCAAACACTCCGATCAGCTGTCTCCTGCTCTGTGGGCTCAGCACATGCTGCATGGGAGTGTGAACCTGCTGTGTTTAGGAAAGGGGATGACAGTAATGATCATGGTCATGTTGAAGATGATAGGTTAGATGGTTTGGGGATTAGCTGATGATTAAGGGGTGAGGGAGTGGAATTATCACAATGGTAGTGTTTAGGGTGGACAGAGGGCATGGTGTGTTATTTAACAAATCTGATAATAAAGGTTGTTGTAAATGAGCACCCTGCCACGTGTGCGGGAGTTTATGTTTCCTTCCACTGCCACATTGGACTGTGCTCAGCACTCTGCCACAGACAGCTGTACCACCACTGCCTACAGACACACAGACACACAGAAGTGTAGCTTCTCCAGCTGGAGTGAAGCAGAGGAAAGCTTTAATTCAGAAGCTAGGGACATGGCACTCTTGGGAGTGTCTGTTTGATCTGATAGAAGTACAGTGTGTGATTTCTGGAGTAATTAAGATAGAAAAGCTTATACTACAAGTTGAATTAAGCATAAAGAAAATCCTGTATGATGTAACTGAACAAGAGAATGAGTGAAAGCAAAAGATGCCTGCCTGGCATCGGATGAATCCAGTGTGGCAGGTCAGAGGAGCAGCTAAATACCTGCTTTGCTTCAGCTCTCTGGGATGACCCATCCAGAAGTAATATCCAAAGGTTCAGTCAGTCTTTTGAACCTCAGTCAGTCTCTGCCGGCTGTTTACTCATGCTGCTGTCATAATCTTTGAACATGTAGACCTTTAGGACTCTGGGATGTAGTCGTGCAACAAAGCATATAGTCTAGCTTGCTGGTAGCCAAACATCTGAAACTGAACAGGATGTGGAGACATTTCAACAATCTTTTGTTTGCAGAATTTCACGAGTCAATGACATTTTGTTGCATTATACAAGTGTGGTTCGCGATGGTTAAATGTGCCGTCATTCCGGAGGTTGTTCTACTATATGGGAATAGAAAGATTCACAATAGAATTCACTATTAAATACATACATAATAAAAAGTAATATAGGGGCGATCATTTTTGGCTTCAATTCAAATTGGTTATATCGTGTTCATACCTTTTTGTTGAAACATTAGAAACACGTCCCTCCCTAGCAACAGTAAGACAACTGCTCTACCTTACATGATTATGTCTAAAAAGCCAAATAATGCATTTGAAAAATGGGTTGAGTTTATTCTGATAATTGTTTAGGCTGTACTGTATGCTACACTGCAAGTGTCTTCATTATATTGCATTAAAGAAGCAGGTATTTCTAATATTCTGTGCCTCTCATGGAGGTAACATTAGCCCATTCAATATAATGCAGTCCAAACAACACCACAACTTACTACTGCCTAAGAAATACCATGGAGTTTGATTCTTAATCTCTTCAATAACACATTACACGCTTCTCAAAGACAGTCTTTCTTGCAGGATTATTGTAATAAACTGGATTTGAATATACTGGAAACATGAATTTATAAGTGAGCCTCAAGATATTGACCCTTTCCCTCTTGTCTGTTGTGTTGCAGAGTGCAGCGATGGAGGAAACGGTCATATGGGAACAGCACACAGTGACCCTTCACAGGGTAAGTGTTTTCAACTCTCTTTTTTCCCCTTTGTCTTCTTCAGTCTCTGTCTGTCCTGGCATCCCAACCTACAGTATGTCTTTTAGTATTCTTCCCTTTTTCCCCCCTGTGTCTCTCTGCCCATACATCTCTCTCCTCTCTGTACTGACACGTCCAGCTGTAGCAGCAGGATGTGTGGTACTGAAACAATAGTCAAGGAACCCAGATGGCAGGAAACAAGGCTTAGGAAGACAGAAATCAGCACCCACATCCTTACTACTTAATTTCACTTCCTTCCTGTTGGCAACAAAGTATTCTCCTTAACACAACTCCAGGAAAAGATGAGGATAATGGCTTAAGTCCATGTGCTTTTGTCCTGTTAAAGTCACATGTTATTATGATAGATTTCCCTGGTGTCTGATTACCTCCTCATGCACAATCTGCATCATCTGATTACCAGAGATAGGTGATATTATAAATATACTCTTGATCTTGTATCCTGAATGTGATTGGAGACATTAAACTGTAGTTAGCTGTAGGGATGGGAATTTGAAAGCAAATGTACATTCGAATATTCGACCCCCCAAAAAACGGTTAACCAAAATGTACATATATCCTATAAAAAAAAAAATGGGTAAACATTTTTTTTTCAAAACAATTTCCCTTTTTTTTTTTTTTTTTTTAGCCAATTTTTTTTTCAATAATCTTTGGAAATAAATACATACATGTTCAAATAAGTGTAGAAACCAAGTCGAATTTGTCAAATGTATTGAACTGGTGATCACAGTTTGACAGCTATAGGCCTACAGCTTTCATGTGCGGAGGCGATTCACTATCAGGCCAGCTGTAGAGAAGACCCTCTCAGCTGGAACGGAGGTTGCGGGTATAGCAAGGTATAGCATGTATATATAAGTTTAATTTGGCATAGTTTGACCTCTACACCGCACTCACTAACCTGGTCGAAATATTTCCACACATTACTCCTTTTTGACGCCATGTCTGTTGTGTAGGACTCTTCTTAGAGTGTAAATAATTACCGGACTATGACTGGTAAAATAGGTTGAATACCGGCAAAACTAAATCTATCCTGTCTAAATGTCTTTGTACTTTGCCACCACACACGGTTGCCAAGCAGCGCTTATTGTTGTTTAGGCTGGCCACTCATGTGTCGCGAGTGTTGACAGGGGGCGGGGGAGCACGCTCATGAACTGTTAGCGCCGGAACCTCGCAACGGCTGCGGAACGCATTTGCGCCACATTTGGGCCTAAGATGAGGTTTGAGTCTGCGTGATCTGCGTGTAAGGAGGGGCAGCAGCCATATCATTAGCTAGAACTAGCTAGATCTGATGGATTTGGAAAATAAACACGAGTGAAGTATAACCGGACGCGAGAGAGAGAGAGAGAGAGAGATCAGCACCTGCAGCTCTGCCCGCTGTGAGGGACCGGTGAGCGGAGCAAAACACACCTTTAGACGTCAACTAACACATTTAGCTATGGCACTGTCGTATGTATATACATTGAATTATTCAATTTGATAATATGAAATCAACTTAGGCATCACCTCCCCAAAAAAATTAATATATATATATATATTCATAACTCATATTGGAATACATGAATAATTATTTGAATACCTGAATAATTTCGAATATTCGATTAATCGTTCCCATCCCTAGTTAGCTTTAGTACAGTGGGATTGTATAGAGCACTTGTCTAGACTGGCCTGCTTGCTGTAATCTAATTAGTACGGCTTTATTGGGCTTGAAGGAGCAGCCCGGTGCGGCCTGTGGTTCTTCTGTGCTGTTGTGGTTGTAAGATCAGCCATTAACATCACTTGGCTCGCTCCCTTGGTGCTGGTGTTTGCGCACAGCCCTCAAAACCTCCATGGAAACGTCTTGGAAAACTAACGTATGCATATGCAGAGCTCTGTTGTTTTCTTCAGTACATACACAGCCAGTGTTTTAAACCCCATTTCAATATTTTACTCAAACTGGTTTCACTGGTAATGATCCTACAGAGAGCCCACTAGCCCGTTTCTACTTACAGCAACGACTGGAATAGGGCCAAAGTATCTGCCAATAATGCTGTATCAGTGAGTGTGTATGCTTTTCTGTGTGTTTGTGTGTGTGTAGGCCCCAGGGTTTGGGTTTGGTATTGCCATCTCAGGTGGGCGAGACAACCCTCATTTCCAGAGTGGAGAGACCTCCATTGTGATATCTGATGTGCTGAAAGGAGGTCCTGCTGAGGGACTGCTACAGTAAGTTTGACAATTATAAACTATATGTTTTGGGTTGTAGCTGGAATGTTAATTTGACATTGGTAAGCTCCTATTCAATATTTCAGATGTATTCTATATAAATGAGTACCACCCTGTTATGAGGTTGGATTAACATCGATCTCTACAGCTATTTGGACATTGTTTATTAACTAAGCTGTTTTTATTGTTTCAGAGAGAATGATCGAGTGGTGATGGTCAATGCTGTCTCTATGGACAACGTGGAGCATGCCTACGCAGTACAGCAGCTCCGAAAGAGCGGGAAAAATGCAAAGATAGTAAGTTTGATTGTAGTGATAGATTTTGTGTGACACTGTGTAAATCTGAATGTGCAACTTTAATGATCCTCTAATCGCGTTGACTTCAGATGTGATGGAGACAATAACAATTGCCTCTTTAACACAAAAACAATTCCTATCTATTCAAAGACCATTCGGCGGAAGAGGAAAGTGCAGTTACCTGTTTCTCGGCCAGGGGACAGGGAGACGATGTCAGAGCATGAAGAGGAGGACAGCGATGAGGAAGATGGCTATGAGCACCACAGTGGACATGGCAGCCAAAGTGCCTACGGAGGAGCGAGCGGAGGCACGGGCCCCGGCAGGCGTCCGGATCGTGAGCGGAGCAGCAGCGGCAGGCGGGATCAAAGTGCCTCGCGGGAGAGGAGCGCCTCGCGGGAGAGGAGCGCCTCACCGCGCTCCGATCGCCGATCACAAACCTCCTCTGCACCAACCAGGCCTTCCAAGGTCACACTGGTCAAGTCCCGTAAGAATGAAGGTGAGCAACACAATGTCCAACACATGAAGAATTCCCTCAGCTATAATGGTAATCGGCAATTCTCTGTATATCTGTACATCAGAGTTCCCGTTAGCCGGTAATTACCGTACTATGACCGGTAAAATATGCTGAAGACCGGCAAATCTAAATCTCTCTGGTCAATATGTCCGGTCAAAATAATTTCCCCTTAGGGCAATACCGCATCAGTTGTGCCACTTATGTGACAAACAGGAAGAGTATGTGACAGACAAAAGAGTATGTCCATCCATCCATCCATCTTCTCCCGCTTATCCGTGGTCGTGTTGCGGGGATAGCAGTTCCAGCAGAGAGCCCCAAACTTTCCTTTCCCTGTCCACATCAACCAGCTCTGACTGGGGGATCCCAAGGCGCTCCCAGGCCAGCGAAGAGATATAATCCGTCCACCTGGTCCTAGGTCTACCCCTTGGTCTCTTCCCAGCTGGACGTGCCTGGAACACCTCCCTAGGGATGCGCCCAGGTGGCATCCTAACTAGGTGCCTGAACCACCTCAACTGGCTCCTTTCGATGCGAAGGAGGAGCGGTTCAACTCCGAGTCCCTCCCGGATGACCGAACTTCTCACCTTATCCCTAAGAGAGACACCAGCCACCCTGCGGAGAAAACCCATCTCGGCCGCTTGTACCCGCGATCTCGTTCTTTCGGTCATGACCCATCCTTCATGACCATAGGTGAGGGTAGGAACGAATATGGCCCTGTAGACAGAGAGCTTTGCCTTCTGGCTCAGCTCCCTTTTCGTCACAACGGTGCGGTAAAGCGACTGCAGTACCGCTCCCAAAAGAGTATGTGACAGACCAGAATAATCAATTCTAATGTCTAACACTTAATGTGGAGAAAGAGATGTGCTGTCTGGGTTGATTGTGCGTTGATCTGTAGGTAATACCTCGGGGTTCCGGTGGGCATTTAAACAAATGCATAATGCTGCGCTATACTTTGCGGCCTCACCCGGTTGCATAGCGACGCTTATTGTTTAGGTGTCTTTTAATAAGCAGGTAGTCATATCATTAACTAGAACTAGCTAGATCTGATCGATATGGACATAAATGCGAGTCTAATCTGACGGGAGAGAGAGATCAGCTGCTGCTGACGAGTCGACACGCAGCTCTGCATGATCACCTGCAGCGGTGAGCGGACAAAACACACACTTCAGGTTAGAATATCACACGTAGCTATTTTAATCACCTCTCAAACTACCTAATCTAGTAATAGATATGTTTAGTTTTACTGTCGGGTTACTCATTACTGATCCGCGAGCTGCATGATACTGACGGGCTGTCAGGAGAGGGAGAGAGCGCTCCGTTTATTATTCCTGTGTTATTGTAAGTTACTGTAGACTTTTTGAATAATGTAGTTAATCTACTATAATTAGTTTGTTTAATATCGAATCATATCAATTTGTTTCAAAGCTCAGTAAATAACAAAGAAGACCTTTGACCGGCACTTTTCTCATTTTGTCCGGAAGATTTAAACTTTTAACGGTCATTTTGACCAGCAGGAACTCTGCTGTACATTGTACATTATACTTTCCTATGTATATACAAGTATGCCTATGCTCCTGTAGTGTAAGTATATATTCCTGTTACTAACTGCAGTATTTGACTTTTTAAGAACATTTTAATTGTCCAGATTTTTTTTTTTATTGTTAATATTTGATATCATATTTTTCCTTTTTAATTTTAATTCTCTGTTCCACTTTTTAAGTATTTTTTAATTTTATGTCGGAACACACTGATGCTTCTTCTATAACAAAATAATTTCCCAAATTGTCCTTCTCACAGTAAATATCTATCTTTATTCTTGCTTGTCACGTAAATGTTAATTGTATTAGCAGAGAACCGTGTGATCAGTACTTTTATATGCCCTGTTAATATGACTTTATGCACATTTGCTCTGAAAGTAGAATACGGACTGCGGTTGGCTAGCCACATCTTTGTGAAGGACATCTCTCCTGAGAGCCTCGCTGCCAGAGACGGAAACATCCAGGAGGGAGACGTTGTACTTAAGGTGAGATATTGAGAGGAATGTTTGCATGAATGGGCCATTGGTTTTAAAAAACGCAGTAATGGAGAAATGTAGTAATACAAATATTATTAGAAGATTACATAAAACATGAATGTGTAAAGAAATACCTCAAAGGTTGTCCTTAATAAAAGGAGTGGGCTGGGGTGAGAGAGAAGAATCAGGTTTTTACTAAAAACGTTCACTAGTCTGCTGCGGTATTCTGCGAGCGGCTGAAAGTGGGTCGCAGAGCAGGGTCACAGTTCATTAGTATGCAGGCTCTCCAGCAGGAATACCAAACATTCTTTCATTCCTTTGAATTTCTATCCAATCAATTTGTGAGGAGCAAAAAAAAAACTCCTCAATGGCACAGAGATGCATTCAAAATGAAATGTACTTTAGCAATTGTTCTGAAGAAAGGCATAGCCATTTGTGTATGTGACAAAGAACAAGAGAAAGAAAATGTCTGAATAAAGATAATGAAGTTTTGCTTTACATAATATACTTGATAACATTTCTGTGGACTATGTGTGTCTCTGACGGCACTAAGTTAATTGTAATCTACCTAGACATCATTGTTGTCATTATGACAGAGAACTATTAACAATTCCTCTTTGCCTTGTACACACATCGCTCACACATCGCTCACACATCGCTCACACATCGCTCACATTGGGGGCTCTACAGAAGCATTGTGCAGTTACGATGACTTTGAGTTCTCATGTCAACCCTCTCCTCTTCCTCCTGTAGATCAATGGAACAGTTACAGAGAACCTTTCACTAATAGATGCCAAGAAGCTGATCGAGAGGTCAAAGGGCAAGTTGAAGATGGTGGTGCAGAGAGATGACCGAGCCACGCTGCTCAACATTCCCGACCTTGATGATAGCATCCCATCAGCCAATAATTCGGACAGAGACGGTGAGACTTGTTGGATGCATCTTATTGTATTTTTTTAACAAAAGACACATCTGTAGCAATGCAATGCCTGGGTGCATTTTAAAATAAGTTAAATAATGTGTTTTCCTGTCATTATAATTCTATATCTGGATTTGTGTCATTGATTAAATGCAAATACAAATTTCATGTTAATGTCATAGATATTTCAGAAATACATTCGCTGACATCAGAGCATTCCAATCGATCGCACGGACGAGGTCGCTCACGCTCGCCTGACCGGGCCGAGCCATCAGACCTTCCCCGTCACTCACCTCGGCAGATCAGCAATGGCAGGTAAGGGTAACACACACACACACACACACACACACACACACACACACACACACACACACACACACACACACACACACACACACACACACACACACACACACACACACACACACACACACACACACACACACACACACACACACACACACACACACACACACACACACACACACACACACACACACACACACACACACACACACACACACGTGCACACACACGTACACACACACACACACACACACACACACACACACACACACACACACACACACACACACACACACACACACACACTGACTGCAAATCAGGTGACAGGACACAGCTGTCACACATGCCACAGTCATACATCCAGAACCCCACAACTCCAACCTCATACATAATTATAGCACCTACGGGTTAGTGGGTGCTGCTGAGTAAGTACCTTTCACCACTAATGCATACATCAATAGATAAAGACATTGCATGCATAAACCATCACACTCCCTCCAGATCACTGAGTTCCAATAGAGGAGGGATAACTATCCGCCTCCTGGTGGATTGAGGTCTTATTTGTTGTAAGTTGTGGTTGTCTTAAATTGTGCAACACTAGTTTTATTTAATATTAAACTAAATGTACTCCTGTTGTAATTACTAATACAAAGGACCTTAACATTGTTACAATGAATCTTCATTTTGTAATGCAAGTACAATAGATGCAAGGCCCTTCCATAGCTACATCCTGCATATACTGTACACATGATGTGCTGTTGATTTAGATCATTGTAATGTCCATAATGTCTCTTTGTCTCCTCTTTTCTTACTGCCAGTTGGAGCTTCCAGTAAGTTTGTTCTCTCGTAGTTTAGTAGTGTCATAGCTCTTTGTAGCAGACGAGCGCATAGATGTCATAGGAGTGTTAGAGGAAGTCCTGCCAGTCACTATAGTTTCTCTCAGCTTAAGCATTGTATGCTAATAGGGCAACTAACCTTGGCAAACATGGGACAGGGCGAGGGACAAAGGCTTGGAACCTTTTTCAGCAGACCCATGGCTGCCATGAGAGAAGACTGAAGCTGTTGCTGGTTTCCGATCATAGTCAATGGCTCTGTGTTATGCTGTGAAGCAGGGGTTTCTGTTAAACCAGGGGCTCAAATCCCTGCAGCCTTTAAACACTAGTCCTGAGTTGAATCATCAGATTCTCTTAAAACCAGACCTCCATTTCATGATATTCATATTGGACTTGAGTTGCAGACAGAGCAGGCTGTCATACTCCAAAACAATGTGCTTTTGATAAAAATGTTTCTAACGAGTGCTATTTCACTTTTCAAACCTATGGCTTATCAAATAGTGGCTTTAAGTCTGTGATGTTGATGTGACCGAGGTCTGACCAAGTGAGATACGGGGGCCAAACCTGCTGTTAGTAACACATTCTCTTCCTGAAAGCCAAAGCGCCTCATTAGAACGAGTATACAAAAGTAACATCTAGCTGAAAACCTGTAGACCTATTTACATATAGTCAGTGTTTCCCACAGAATGCACCGCTCCTTATTCAATTGTGGCGGCCCGCCGCAAATGAATCAATGTATGGGAAACACTGCGAGTATACAAAAGTAACGTCTAGCTGAAAACCTGTAACCTATTTACATATAGTACTACCCATATAGCTGTGGAAGCTGCGTGATGTTTTGAACTACTCTGCTGCTAGTTTACTTTTCTAGCTTACTAGTTGCTTGTCAGTCATAACATACCGCTAGATTAACCTCCAGTGCCTTTTCCTTAGATATCACATTGTGTCAGAGTGTGTAACCTTGCTTGTTTTAATGCAGGTTCAGGGCAGGTTCACTGTTGAACAGATTCCTTCCAATGTAAGTGAATGCATCGCTCTGATACTAGGCCAGTGTGTGTTTGTTCTGAGTATTTATGTGATACTTCTCTTGCTCTTGCTCTTTCCCTGAACCCTCTTTTATATTTGTGCACCGCATCTCCTGTTTGTTCAGAAGCAGTCAAAGCAAATATTACGTCCTTTTATTTGTGTACACTACGGCACATTTAGTTTGACTGGTTTATCTGGTGAGCACGTGAGTTCTCCAGGAGGAGGAGTTACACCTGCCTCTCATGTGTTTGTGGTTGAAGAAGTTACTGAGGGAATACCAGTCTGACACTCACATCGCTGTAATGTCGGGGATGTTTTCATTATCTACCAGTTTAGGAGGGGAATTTGACATACTTCCCACAGTGCTTTGCCCCAAGCCAGATGGTTCGCTCAACCTGATTGGCTGTAGGGCTTAGAGGCATTATTCTCCCGACGCTGTAGAATGTTTTTGAATACAATATATTATCAAAAACGCCCTTCTCTCACAGTGTCTCTCAGTGAGCATTGCACATAGGATCTGTCTTTCTGGGAATTTAACTCACCATGGTTCAACTGACAGACAAGTATATGTGAGTATATATGCTTTATAATATGTTTTTTGTCTTATTATTGATATGTGATGTTGTTGTAATGTTAGTTTTCAACACTAGGATATTGCACATTTTGTCTGTTTTGCAAAGAGTTTCAGTTTATCTCGCCCATTTTGTTCTTTTAAACATTTTGGAGCTTGTTGATTGATAAAGAGTCTGCGACCGTTATGCAGTGTTGAGATTCTGCTGTGGCCGGACTCTGCTTTCCATAGTGTGTTGATGTCCATGCCTCCTTCACTTGTTTTGTCCCTCTCTTCCTTGCTTGCTCTTGCCTGTACCCACACTTTGAGAATGTGTAAAGGAGGGGATTGAACAAAGGCTTCTGTCAAATGGCGCTTGTCACTGTGAACCCTTATTTAGCGTCATTCTGAAGCAAAGAACAACAGATTGAGGCCACAACACACTCCTCTCCCTCTTTCTGTCCCTTGCTCTGTTGTCCCTCTCTTTTCCCCCCTCTCACACTCTCTTTCTCATTCATCCTTTACAAAAACACACTCTGTGATTCTCTCTATCTCTGCGATTACAATTCTGTCATATCTCTCATTTGCCCTTTTCTCTCCACAAAAACTTCCATAGAGAACTCTCTGATGCCGAGTCTGCTGACATTTAATTGCACGGAACATTTTGATGTGTAAAAGTGACTTTTAGTGAGAGAAGTTTTGGACCTAGAAAAGTCCATGCTGTGTTGACAAAATAGTGATAAAGTTCAGCAGCTGCAGATTTAAACCTTTGTGTGTAAAAATATATACATGTGCTGTTTTTGACTTTTACTGATTCACTATAGGGGACTTCAATGTACTGTGAACTTTCCTACACTCTATATTTTCACACTGTATGAGCAGAAGTGGGAGAATGGGAGAAGTTGCTCAGTCTGAGGCGGTGGCACAGCCTGCACCTTAACATTCTTCCACAAAAGCTCCTAAATGCAGCTCAAGTACTGTGCCAGCAGGCAGTCATGTGACCAGAATGGAATTCAACCATTGTTTTAAGCAGCAGAGCCCTTTCTTCTCCGATAGACTTAGCCTGCAAGTCTCTCTCTCTCTCTCTCTCTCTCTCACACGCACACACACATGCACCCAGTTTCCCCTTGTTTATTTGATCCAGGTTAAACAGGAACTTGGACATAAAAAGTATCCTTACTCAAGAGTTTATGTTGGAAGACTGGGTTTGATTTTTCTTTCTCGGGCTGTTTGCTTTTATTGGAATGGAAATCAATCTTCCAAAAGATGTTCTCTTAGATATTAAAACCCTGTCTGCTCCATCTCAGTTCCTGGTTGTGAACGTGCTTTGCCATTGACATACAGCATAGATTACAACATTAGACACACATCAAGGCACATCCTTCTTTTAATAGCTCATTGTCTTCACATTCAAAATCTGGTCCGCATGCTCCTTCACGTCATGTTATTTCCTTTTAGCGTTGTGTCTGTATTTCCCTGGTGATGTCAGCACAGGAACAAACGATATGAACACAACAACATTCTTACACACACTTCATCACACAGCAAAGATGTTGCAGGCATTTGAGGAACTCCTTAATGGAAACCATTTTCTTTTTTACAGCATTGACGATCCTATAGAACTGAATTTGTAATTGTTATTTTTGCCTTTTTCAGCCATCGGAGTCGAGATGAGGATCGCATCTCCAAACCAGGGTCCATGTCCACACTCGTCAAAAGTGATGATGGCGTCTTGTCTCAGGCCAGCGACCAGGCCAGCTCCAGAGATGACAAACTGTTACCTCCGCTGCCGGGTACAGAAACCCCTGCCCCCCCCCCCCCAGCCCTCAGTTTGAGGGATTAGTGTTGTTTCTCTTGGTTGTCTCAGCTTTCACCACCTTTCTATATTTGTACCCTTCATTGGGTTCTACTTGTATTTATTGTCATTGTGCAACGCAGGTTTACGCCACAAATACTGTTTTGGAAATTGTTTACAGATTGAGCTTTATTCTTTCACTTTTGCAATGACTTTTACTATAACCCAGCACTTGGATAGCAATTGTTACTTTACAAGTGTGTTAAAACCAATGCTGTTCCGCGAAGAGTGCAGGACTAAATAATAACTATGTTTGTATTTATGTTTCAGAACCAAAGCCAGTTTATGCACAGCCTGGGCAGCCTGACGTGGACCTGCCTGTCAGCCCCTCTGACGCCCCCGTGCCCAGCGCCGCTCATGATGAGAGCATCCTCAGGTCAATGTCCCAGATGCTCTCACTTTAGATTTCACTTCAAACCTGATCTATTGTTGATTTAATCCAGGGTGTGCTAACCTTTTTAATTCGATGTGTTGTCCTGCAGGCCGAGTATGAAACTGGTGAAGTTCAAGAAGGGAGAGAGTGTTGGTCTGCGGTTAGCAGGAGGAAACGACGTGGGAATCTTTGTTGCAGGTGTTCTGGAGGACAGTCCTGCAGCCAAGGAGGGGCTGGAGGAGGGAGACCAGATCCTCAGGGTACGCTAAACTCCATCTCTCAAACAAAACAGCTATTGTTTGCCTTTTCAAGTTGTGTGTGTGTGTGTGTGTGTGTGTGTGTGTGTGTGTGTGTGTGTGTGTGTGTGTGTGTGTGTGTGTGTGTGTGTGTGTGTGTGTGTGTGTGTGTGTGTGTGTGTGTGTGTGTGTGTGTGTGTGTGTGTGTGTGTGTGTGTGTGTGTGTGTGTGTGTGTGTGTGTGTGTGTGTGTGTGTGTGTGTGTGTGTGTGTGTGTGTGTGTGATAAGCTTCATTAGTGTTTGTGTATTTCATAGTGGAAGAATATCACAATGGCAGCAGTTAATTGGGTTTAAAGGAAAGTTCATCAGTTGTCGCTTAGAGTTAGTTAAAAATAACTGAACCCAGTTTAGTAAAAATAAATCTGGAACATTTAATTAAAGTTTATTTTCACAGCTGAAGTGAAACATTTCTAAAATTCTGTAAAAGCTATCCTTTAATTGCATCTGTCAAAGCGCTCTAATAGAAACTAAAAACTCCTCCGCCTACACTGTCATCAAATATGCCAGCCCTAGTTAAATACATTGACAGTGTTCGGGTAATAAGGAAGAATTCTGCTGCTACACACATATTACACGGTAACCATGGGTGTGTAAATGTGTTCTGTAATTTCCTCGTTTAACCAGAATTCCCTCAATAGCTCAATAGCTTAACTGTGGCTAAAGATCTACACCAGGTCCCGGGCGTTTTTTTGTTGTTGAAACTATTACCTTTGATTCTTTTTTTCTATTTCTCATGTATGAGTAAGAAGAACATCTGGTGTTATTGTGGGAATAGATGAGCAGTAGCAGCCCACACTAACTTAGCTAATCAGTGGTGAAGCTATGTGACCCAATGGCCACAATGGTTGTATTTCTGTGTGAAGAGATCTTGGGAATACAGCACAATGTATTCGTCAGTCCATGAGTCATTCCAGGCTGTGCCTCGTGTCAAAACCCCCCTTGTTTTCAATGTGAAGACACAATAGAGGTCGTTCTTGCACTCTGACCTCAGAACAGTTGAGTTTCTGTCTCACTGAACACTAGAGTAACATTGTTGATGCGATGATGGAAACCTCTTGATGTCAGAGATCCATTCTGACATGTTTGTACAACAACGCAGCATTTCACCTGCTTTGTATAATGCTGTGTAGCTCTGTAGTGTACTGCTCAGATGAGGCTGTATACGTAGCTACACATGTCATAAAGCTTTAAGGAGTGCTTTATTCTGACAGACTAAGCTGTTTGTTACTGTATCTCCTCCTGCTCTCAATGAGTGAATCTTGTGTTCCTTTAATTCCACAGCATAGATGTGTGTGTGTGTGTGTGTGTGTGTGTGTGTGTGTGTGTGTGTGTGTGTGTGTGTGTGTGTGTGTGTGTGTGTGTGTGTGTGTGTGTGTGTGTGTGTGTGTGTGTGTGTGTGTGTGTGTGTGTGTGTGTGTGTGTGTGTGTGTGTGTGTGTGTGTGTGTGTGTGTGTGTGTGTGTGTGTGTGTGTGTGTGTGTGTGTGTGTTCTCTCTGCACTGTACAAACAGACATTGGAGACTTCCAGGACATTGTTTTCCATCTTTAGATGGTTTCCCTTTGGTCACGGTGTGCTAGTGGAGATAAAGACGTCAAGCCCGTCTGTTTCTGGGAAGGATAAAGGTGTCTTTCTGAGGTTCAGTGATTCAGTCCATGTGTTTCTGGTTCCCCTGCTGCCCCTCAAGCAGAGTCAATAAACAGCAGTTATTGTGTTTAGGACAGCAGCAGGAGGTGAGGAGGAGGAGGAGGAGGAGGAGGCTGCTCCCTTGTAGGGGGAATACATCGGCCTGCTTCTGTTGGGACAACAAGTTTTTATTTTCCTGTGTTCCTATTCTGTGAGAAATCAAAAAACTATTCACTGCTAAAGTTTTTTTCTTTGGCAACTAATTAAAAAAAGGTAGCTGTTTAATGTGGAAAAACTGGGGGAGAGAATGATATCACTGAGCAGCTTTCAACCACTGTGAAGCATTTTACAGTTTTCTTCCAAACTTGGTAGGGTAAAGTTGGCATGCAATAACACAAGAATAAAAGTGTAATGTGCTTCTTCATATGATGGTCCATTAGTTATAATGCAAATGAATAACGTGTAGCTCTTCTGTTATGCATCTCAAGGTAAACAATGTGGACTTTGCTAACATAATCCGGGAGGAGGCTGTGCTGTTTCTGCTGGATCTCCCAAAAGGAGAGGAAGTGACTATATTGGCCCAGAAGAAGAAGGATGGTGAGTGGCCACAGTATTAGTGACGTTGTTAGTTGTGAAAGAATCACACATCAAAGGCAGAACATTTATAAGGTGGATTTAATCGTCTATGTCATTTTCTGCTCTCTCTTCAGTGTACCGCAGGATAGTGGAATCGGACGTGGGCGACTCCTTCTACATTCGGACCCATTTTGAATATGAAAAGGAGTCACCGTACGGGTTGAGCTTCAACAAGGGCGAGGTGTTCCGTGTAGTAGATACGCTCTACAACGGCAAACTAGGCTCCTGGCTGGCTATCCGTATTGGCAAGAACCATCAGGAAGTGGAGAGGGGAATCATCCCCAACAAGAACAGGTACAATACGCTTTAGGTCGCACCTTTAAATCCTGTAGAGCGTGTCCTGGCACTTTATGAATGGGCATGGGTGGAGGCACAGGAATAGATACACTCATCAGTGAGTAGCAAGGAAGGGTTCAGGAGCACATACAAATGATATTTTACACATTTATGATGATTTGTGGAAGTGTTTTAAAACTGGTCGTATTGAACGGATCCTGTATGTCAGGTTAATGCTTTTATAAGGACTAGTGTGTGAGGTGAAGGCTTTCTGTGTGTGTGAGGATATGAAGTATAGATCATCATGTCTCCCTGGATATTCTTTGAAAACAAAGTTCCTTAAAGTAACAGCAAGAACTCAAAAATATTCTTTTAAATGATGCAACGTTGCTCAATAATAATACAATCCAATAAACATGAGTTATTCTCCACGCTAGCCAATGTGTCAGGCCAGAGATTTCACTGCAGACTCTTGCCTTAGGTTCTATCAAACATGAACCAATTGGAGCAATGCTGAACTGTGTAAATAACACTTATCTGTGTTTAACATCTTGGGAAAATAACCAATGTAAAGTTCTGAGTTTACTGATATCATAATGCTGACCCTGCCATTCTGCTATTCACAGACAAATCATTAAGTTGTGTGATATTTTAGCTCTTTATGACGTGGCTATTGAGCTATAGATTAGATTGTACTAGCCCTCAAGACACAATATCAATTAGCCTAAATATATAATGGCTTTTAAGAATGTAGTCAGCATTTCTTTGGTCAATGATAGCAACTACTCAATAATCAGTCTGACAACCATTAACAATGCAGTCGTGTACAATGGTATATTTCATTGGCAGTATCTTGTCTAAACATTAGTCAGCCCAAAAAATAGTCTCAAAGTGGCCTTTATGGCAGTTTAACTGAATTTCACAGCTGACCCTACTCATACTGATACACCGTATTCATCATCTCTCTGTCCAGAGCGGAGCAGCTGTCCAGTGTGCAGTACACCCTCCCCAAAACGCCAGGAGGGGACAGGGCCGACTTCTGGAGATTCAGAGGACTGCGAAGCTCCAAGAGGAATTTGCGGAAGAGCAGGGAGGACCTGTCCGCCCAGCCCGTCCAGAGCAAGTTCCCTGCCTACGAGAGGGTGGTGCTGAGGGAAGGTAAGAGTACATCGTGGAAGACTTTAGGCGCACTCAACTCCCAAATCTTTTCAAACTTTAATTTAGGGAAAATTTACAAAAACACAAGAACCTTTACAGCCCTTTAACAAACCGATGTTTTTATACCTCTAAGCATTACAAAGTTACTCATTTGAACAACACTGATTGTGATGTGATCCAGATGTATGATGATGAAGTATTGTGAGTGTTCCATGATGCTGATTTGCTTGTGTGCAGCTGGGTTCCTGAGGCCTGTGGTTCTCTTTGGGCCAATCGCAGACGTGGCCAGAGAGAAACTGGCCAGGGAGGAGCCAGACATCTTTGAACTAGCAAGTAAGTGATAAAGTACACATCACCCTCTCTTCCAATGTTCATGTGTTGAAAAGGGTCCCACTTGTGTCTTACAAAGATAGGAGACCTCACTCTTAATGTACACATCACACATGTCTAAAGCTGAATGCTGTTTAACTTGTCAGCATTCAGCAAATGTTCACAGTAGTGGTCAGTATCTGATAAATATGCACCCCACATTTTTAATAGCAAACTGAGGTCTACACACCTCTGAGCAACCTTATGAAGTCTGGGAGATGTTGGAGATCAGAATAAGAAGGAGTAATTATAAACTGAATGATTGTAGGTGAACAAATACAGGAACAACAACGTACTGTTGAAAGTTGACTAATCGACTTGAAAATAAGTCATCCACCATAAAGAAAACAAAAAGATAGAGACTCATATCTCAAGAATTCTGAGTCGGATGAGACGAGGGGCCAGCACTTGTTATAAAAGTTACATTTTTTGTGTTTTTCCCCCATCTAGTCTTTAGTAATGCATAGACTGCTGTTGGCTGTTCAAATATTTAGTACAAAGTCAAGCAATTCTTTATTTTTTTAAGATGGCAATCTGCTTTACTCCAGAATATGCTACAAATACTACTAGTACATATTCCTTATTTATTTGAGTAGGTCAGGTTGGGTCTCCTGTGTCCTGCTATTTAAAACGTCTCTATTCCTTAATCTCTGTTTATTTTACACACTCCTCTACACACCACCCAGAGCCGCACACACTTTCTCCTCTCAGTCCTCATCCACTGCCTCTTACTTCATGACATTGCAACCCTCCTTAATGTATGGTATTTATTTCAACACTCAGTATTGAATTTCAATGACTTTAAGTGCACAGCCCCACAAGGCAGTGCAAGTACACACACATATTCAGCACTCACCCACAAACAGTGATTCCATTCATTGATGTGTATTCCCGCCACTCCAGTGATGTTTGTGTAACTGTACTTTCTTTTCAGAATCACAACAACAACAAGGAGGGGAAAGTATGTCACATAGTGCATCAACTTTTATTTGTTTCATTGATTTAGTGAATGAGAGATAATCTGGTGTTTGGTGGCTATCTAGATAGGCCTATAGAGGTTTAAACAATGCGCATGGGGGATTAGCACTTGATTTAGGAAGTCACATTTAGTCACTGCAATTGGTTATAACAATTACTTGTTTATATATTAACATGACTATAAAGTCAATTGCTGACCTGACACTGAATATATGCAATATCATACAGTTCATATATTATTCTTGGTGGAAAGAAATCTACAATTAATATTTTAAAAACTAAATAAAAATACATCTATTAAAGATTCTCAGCAGCATTAGCATGGATCACCTTTTGCACATCCTTACACACTTAGACATGTTCTACTTCTGATAATGTTTTGCTCCTTAGAGACTTACATATGCATTCTTTAAAGTAAACATGTTTCAAATGTATACTTATAAGAATGCAAAAGTAAGGCCTTAAGGAGCTGCTTGTTATTGTGTTATTACATGTTGATAATGGAAGGGACTGCCGTATCCTTTAATAGACACAGTAGTCATTTTAAAGTTAAAGTCGGTGTTATTCCCCTCTTAATGGCATCATGTAGGGAGACAACAACAACAACAACAACAACAACATCAACAACAACAAGGCAGCATGTAAAGCTCTGCGTTTAATTTGCAATAAAACCTGAGATGTGAGTTTTTGCTTTTTAACAGAATCATAACAAAATCATCAAATAATGTAAAATTGACTAAGAATGTTACGATTATCTGTAGTTCAAAATGTTTTGACATATCGTCATGCTTTTCATACTTATTATTTGCCAATGAAACGCTACATGCAATAATAATTACACATGATAATACACAGCATTTAGTATCTATAAAATAATCCAGTATCTCAGCAGTGGGATCAGAATATAACCTGTTTAGGAGTTTATATCCTGAAATAAGTCTGAGTACACTATGCATTCAGACACATTATCCATACAGTAAATATATTGGATATGAAGTTCATGCACATGCTGGAACAAAGGTGTATCAGAATGAAATGTGATTTTTACACTTACACTCCAGACTGCAATCAAACCACCACTTTAATGTTAATCTACAAAAGCACATTATACCAAGCTGACAGTGGTGTGTTTCTGTGCGTGTCTCTAATATGTTATCATAATGCAGTGATTGCATAAAAGCCCCTGAGTGTAAATGGAAGGACTTTTCAAAGATTGGTCTTTCAAATGTTGTGTATTCTCAGAAGTTGAATCCCAACACATTATTTTAACATTGCTGTACACGCTTGATTCTTGACTTGTTGCATGGATATATATCTGCCCTCTCTAAAATGTTAATAGCTGTGTAAGATCATAGATTGTATTAGAAATTAGAAATGTATTCTAGCCTGTGATGTGTTTGAGTTATTATTATTATTCTGCCCCCTGTTCACATATCTCCTCCTTCTGAACCTGTGTGTCTAGGCAGGAAACCATTGCTTATCTTTTTGTGAATCATAAACCCCTGTACACATCCTTGCCTAAATCCCTGAGGCTTACAATGACAGTGTATTCTCATTAATCCTGAAATGACCCTCATGCTCTTGTATGTGCATATTTCACCTCAGTGTTTCTCACATAACACATTTACGGAACAATAATGTACCGTTACATGCAGTTGCATTCATTTAACACTGAATTTAACTTCCCAACCCTAACCAAAATACAGAATGACTTTTGCATGAATTGGCTGCTCTCCTCATTTTTCTTTACTATCTAGCTTTTTTCACACACGTCCACTTGTCCTCTCCCATACGGAGATTTTGATTCAGTTTGTAACGGCTCTATTTATGGGAGTCGACAACTGCACGCTGCGAGGATGTCTAATTGGGGCACAGCTTGGTGTTATTGTGGTTCTCTCTTGTTGTTGACATGATGCAGTAACTCTGTCCATTTGTCTTCCGTAGAGAGTGAACCCAGGGATGCAGGAACCGACCAGAAGAACTCCGGCATCATTCGCCTGCACACTATCAAACAGATCATTGACCGGGTGAGAAACTAGATGACATGTAGAGACATGAACATCTTTTTACAGATTTGTTACGGTAGTGAAAAGATGGCTGCGAGCCACGATGATGTGCACAGCTCACTGCTGCCCTCTGGTGTCCGTACTGCGTCCCTGTGAACTATAGGGTTGCAGGTTCACTTTAAATACTAATCCAGGCTGGCTTCTTACAATGGTTCAAGATCTGAAGCACACAACATGTAAAAACATCTTTAGGTTTTTTTATTTATTTATTTATTAAGGAATGCAGATGTAACAGACAATACAACTATTTTTCACATTTCCTGGTTTTGGTTTTCTTATTACAGGAAATTGCACTACTCTTTTGTTACATATAAGAAAACAAACAGAATCCCCCCACCCTCACAAAAACTGGAACATTGGTCACATCATTGTATTGCTTTAACATCCTGATACATTTCACATGATATCGAGCAAAAAACACCACAAATGCAAAATAATCAAGATAAAATAATAGTATCTCTGATCGTCCTGTCCCTACATTTCAATAGAGGACGTGGTCACAAAATGGAAACAAACTCATTTATGTTTTTATTCTTTTTGTTTTTATGTTTTTAGGACAAGCATGCGGTGCTGGACATCACCCCTAACGCAGTGGACCGTCTGAACTACGCTCAGTGGTATCCCATTGTGGTGTTCCTCAACCCCGACACCAAGCAGGGCGTCAAGCACATGAGGACCCGCCTCTGCCCCGAGTCTCGGAAGAGCGCCAGGAAGCTCTTTGAGCGATCCCACAAATTAAGAAAGAACAACCACCACCTCTTCACCAGTGAGTCCAGCGGGAAAGAGGGGATGGGGGGTGGGGTAGCGGCTCCAAACAAAAGGAGGGGTGTGGTGGAGATTTCACAGCCAGCATTGACACTTTCAAAAGGCAGTTGACAATTGAGTGTCACAGCGTTAGAGGCTGAGGCTCCGCTGCCTGGCCCTATTCTGTCAGATTCCTAACAAACGCTGGTTCAGCACTGACCGTCACACAAGCGCACCCCCAGGGCCCATCCTCAAAATGTCTCTCTGTCAGGAGGGGTGGTGTGACCATGCCTTAGAAGCATCTGTGGGTGAAACAGATATTAGAGAATCCCTAGATAGTTTTCTTTAATGTGTTTTTAACATTAACTTCACATAATCAACTTTCCCATAACTATAATGCAACAAGCTGCAATGTAACCTCGACAACCATATCCTTGAAAGTTATTTTCAGATCCAAGTCTCATAATAATGTTATACTGTCTGTACTTTATATATAACTAGTGAAGAGAGAAAGCTGGGATATTTTTTATATTTGTCAAAAATACATTTACTAATTGACTTGGACCTGGAGAAACTGGGACATTTTATTGACCATAAAAGCACAATTTGTTTAGTGATCACTTTGATGAAGAAGATAATGGTGTACAGTTCATGTCTCAAATGAACTTTTAATTATGAAGCTGTTGTTGTACTTCATTGTCAATTGAAAATATGTTGAGAGATGTGTGTTTCTCCTCTGTCTGTATTCAGCTACCATTAACCTGAACAACATGAATGATGGTTGGTTTGGAGCTCTGAAGGAGATCATCCAGCAGCAGCAGAACCAGCTGGTGTGGGTTTCAGAGGGCAAGGTGAGACCAACACACACAAACCATGTAGACTGGAAATGTAGACAATTGTATTTCATTTACATAAAACTCAAAAACAAAACAGGATTTGCACCAAGCTGCTTCACAAAGACAGACGTATATGCATATGCTTACATATATGAGCAAAGACGCAAAATCAAATCTGTTTGTACACAGAAAAACATAGATA
Organism: Notothenia rossii; assembly: GCF_949606895.1. Classification (NCBI taxonomy): domain Eukaryota; kingdom Metazoa; phylum Chordata; class Actinopteri; order Perciformes; family Nototheniidae; genus Notothenia; species Notothenia rossii. The sequence goes on from NC_136904.1 coordinate 20,195,114, forward strand.
TTTAAACTGTCAACAGACTCATTCTTGATGTGACCCCCTTTCTCTCTCTCCTTTTGTTTCCAGGCTGACGGGGCAGCGGAGGATGACCTGGATATCCATGACGACCGCCTGTCCTACCTGTCTGCACCAGGCAGCGAGTACTCCATGTACAGCACCGACAGCCGCCACACCTCTGACTACGAGGACACGGACACAGAGGGCGGGGCCTACACCGACCAGGAGCTGGACGAGACGCTGAACGACGACGTGGGTCCGCCCACCGAGCCGGCCATCACCCGCTCCTCCGAACCTGTCCGCGACGACCCCCCGGTGATCCAGGAGCCCCCCGGCTACGCCAGCTTCCACACCGTGCAGCCGACCCCCCTGAACCGCATCGACCCGGCAGGATTCAAGGCTCCGGTTCCGCAGCAGGTAGCGTTTCTGAGAGCCGCACGTGTTCCCTGTTGTCTGGAGGACGTGGTTTGCGTTAGAAGGGTTTTCTGGAGGCGCTATTGAAGGCACTTTTTCAATTTTACAGTTATTCTGTATCTACTGTTACCAAACAATATTAAAACTTCTGTGGTCAGGTATTTATCGCAATATATAAATATTATATATAATATATATACATCTATATTTATGATATTATTTATTTTATCTATTTGCCTATATGTGTTTGTAAATTGATCTTTGTTAGCGTGTGTTTTTTTATTTTTGAAAAGGAGATACGTTTTACTGTTACTATTGTATTCTGTATTACCACAAGATGTCTTATCGGTGTGACTGTTGCTTATGCCTCTGGGAAAAGAAACGTATGTTTGTCTGTACCACTACTCACCTATGTGCACTTCCTACCCTTGTTTTACCTGTGATCGGGACTGTGACGAAACAACAAGACAAAGTATTATGCGCATGTTGGAATTACCAGTGTTGATCCAGTGTACCTGTGAAATGTATTAATCAACACCCAATTGGCCGCTGTGACACCCAAATCGAAACGTTTGTCGTCTAATGATGTGTTAATGAACATAAAAGGGGTAAACAAAATAAGCCATTGTATTGTAACCGTAGAATTAAAATCGAATTAGTATACTCTAACAATGAAAACTTGTCCTGCTGCTAATTCCTAACTCTCGCATGACATTGGTTGACCTACAGCTATTGTTTAATGTGGAGGTGGGTGATTGGCAGATTGGTGTAAGTGATCAGCAGAGCGATATAGAATGCTGTAACGCTAGTAGCATTTGTTAGTATTGTGTCAGCACGTGTTATTAAACATTTCTGAACCACTTCACAGAAAGCAGAGGCCGCTGCCGTCCCTAGCGTCCCCCCGCAGCCTGAGCCCCTGGCTGAGACTTTGCCCCATGCTGTCGACGTTACTGTAAAAACTGTAAGGGGGGTGAGCCCTGACGAGGCTCCTGCAGCTCCTGTCAGCCCGCCAAGCCCCGACCCAGAGGCGGGCTCACTTAGGATGCCCACCCCTGAGCTAGCCCCTCAGAGCGTCTCACCAGAGCCTCTACATTCTGGACTGGCCGGTTCAGAAACAAAGGTATCCATGTTCCCCCCCCGGACACTCCGTGGCCCGGCTCGGCTCAGCCGCTCAGACCTCCTGCTGCTGCTGCTGCCTGTCCTCCTCTTCCTCCTCTGCTGCCACGCTTCTCTCTCTATCCTTCCGCCCTGCATGTCCGCTGACCAAAGTGCTGCCCAGAAGAGACAGAGATGTGTGTGTGTGGGCGTAATTGTGCGTTTATTTGTGTGTGCATGTGCCGGAGTAAATGCTGGTAAACAACAGTGGGCTTGGAGGTGAGGCTGCGCTGACATGCCTACATGTGGGGGAGCACAATCCTGACGCTCTCACTGTTGCTTATCCTCTCTGCATGGCTGCAATACGTTTGCCTTTATTCTCTGTTAACAACTCAACGTTGTGTTTTTTTATAAGTGCAGATGGTTTTCTTGTAAAAGTAACCATTCATTTTCCAACCATTTTTATATGTTTAGTTTTTTTCCTGCGGTTGAAATATAGCCATAGCCAAGAAACGGACATCATTGAAACAAAAATACTCTGGATGGATAATCAATGGTTACTTCTCAATTATCAGGACTTCTTTATGTTTTTTTTACAATGGGTATTTTCTTGTAATGTTATATATTATTGTGGATGTCTGATTTGCCTTTATAATAGCGCCAAGACAGTGGGTGACATTTTCACTTGTCTATGCAGTACCCCACATTATAAGTCAAATTATCGATAGACGTTCTATGACATAACTATCCTGCAAATCTTTTCAAATTCTGTCGGTTCTGACAAGTAAAATGCATCCCATTGTTTTGATGTGGTTCTGGACAACTTTTGTTTTTCCTTGTTTATTTAACTGTAGTGTTTAATTTGGAGCTGCAGTGGTACATTGTGATGTGTTTACGCTGCATTGGGTGTTTGGCTGTGCTGCGATTTCTATTTAATCTTGTGTATTACCTGACCAGTAACCCCTCCCTCTCAGTTTCTCTATTTCAGGTCTTTCCCTTCTTGTTTCTTCTTCTGCACTTAATTTCAGCAAAAATTATTTTAATATTCTCCTTTTCTTTAACCGATTTTGTATGTCGGCTTATTTCATACTACACATTTGATGTATTAGGATGCTGTGCTGTTGTTAACTTTATTCATTGTGTTTCATTTGTTTGGTAGATGTACCAGAAGGATCCATACATCCCAGACAACACAGGAAGAATCGGTCACAGCATGAAGCCTGTGACTTACAACCCTCAGCAGGGATATCACCCCGACCAGCAGCCATACAGAGATTACGACCATCCCCCCAGCCGGTATGATGTCAGCAGCAGTGGAGTCAGCAGCGGAGGGGGCTTCCCAGAACCAAAGCACCGAAACAACTATGACTCTAACCTGCCCTACGAGAACAGTGTGCCTCACTACGACCAGCAACAGTGGAACCCGTACAACCAGCCGCTCCCTACTGCCAACTCCCAGGGCTACGACCCCCGCCTGCCATACGGGGACAGCCCTGACCCCCAGTACAACCCCCCTCTCCGCTACGACGAGCCCCCGCCTCAGCAGGGATTTGACGGGCGGCCTCGCTACGGCAAACCGACCGGTCCAGCTCCTGTCCGTTATGATGACCCCCCACCCCCTATTTCGGGGTCCGACATGCACTACGACCAGGATTCTCACCTGAACGCGTACCCCTCGGCTGCCCACTCCCCGGACCCCACTGCCCAGCGGCCGGCTTATAACCCGGGACCAACAGCACAACAGCAGAGCTACAAACCTCAGCAGTATGACCCCGTTCCTGTGAACTCTGCAAGCAGCCCCACACCCCCTCCCAAAGCAGAGGCCCCGTCACCCTCGCCTGCCGATCCTCCGAATCCTTTCCCCGTCAGAGATCTGCAAGACGAACCCGCCGCCCGGGCACAGTCGGTCCTGACGAGAGTCAAGATGTTTGAGAACAAGCGCTCCGTGTCGGTGGACAGAGTGGCAGTAGAGTCTTCTGGGAACAAGGTAAACTGTTTTGCAGTTCAATTATAAAATATAGCAGTTGTTACTAGTGGGCTTAAATTGTGCATTTGTTCTTTATCTTTGAAGTGGACATTCCTCATTTGTTATCCTACTGATACGGTTCATTGCTTTTGCTATTGCAGGCAGCCGATGTACCTTTGAAAGCAGGTGGAGTCATCCCAAAAGCAAATTCTCTGAGCAACCTGGATCAAGAGAAGACCTTTAGGTAAGCTTGCCTAAATGCAACTGTAATAAGTCACTTTCATTTCACACCATTGACCTTTAGTCATTGTAATATCTTCTCCTCCTGCTCTGCTCTCACCATCTCAGCCTGTGTTGAACCGTGTTGATTCTCTTATCCCAGAGCCCCAGGGCCTCAGCAGCCTCCATCCATGGTCGCTGATGACATCGTGCGCTCCAACCATTACAACCCAGACGAGGACGAGGACTACTACAGGAAACAGCTGTCGTATTTTGACAGGCTCCAGACCGGTCCTAACAAAGCCCAGCCACAAGCACAAACAAATAACAACTACTCCAGGTGATGCTCAGCCACATCCACATTCCCACACATATAATATTCTAATGAAACATCGTTGGCTTTATCTTCTTAGATTCAATTATCATGCCTTTTCCTTAAATGATCACATGCTTTATGCTTTTCTGATGAATGTCTTTGTTCCTTTTTACTTTATATCTTGTACTGATGGTTTTGGTCATGTGATATAGGACGGAGTCAGTGGAGAAACCAAGTCCAGTGGAGAAGAAATACGAACCAATTCCCCAAGTGACGCCTACTCTGCCTCCCGCCACACTGCCCAAACCCGCACCTGAAGGTAAACATGTTCTGCCTTCTGTCAAAGCAGAGAGGGATTAGAGTATTATCCAATATTGTAATCACATGAAGATCTATCTGTGTACTGAGAGACGCTGCAGAGCTCTTTGTCTGACCCTCGTGTCTCTCCCACAGCCAACACTGTGCAGGCCAACTTCCTGCCTCAGAAGAGCTTCCCTGAGAAGTCTCCGGTTAACGGCACAAGTGAACATCCTCCAAAAACGGCTCCACCAGCAACCAGCTACAACCGCTACACTCCCAAGCCCTACACCACGTCTGCCAAGCCTTTTGCGCGCATGTTCGACAGTCCTAAGTTCAACCACAACCTCCTGCCCAACGACAAGCCGGAGACCGCTCCCAAGGTAGGGAGAGGAGCATTTCAGTGCAGCATTCTAAAGATGGTCAAATAAGTGATGAAGCAAAGGGGGGGGGGGGGGGGGATATAAGATATGTAGCACTCAGATCTAATACTGACTTATCTGCATATTCAGTTATTTTTACAATTCTTCACATGCATTTATCTATGTGGAATTCACTTTTTTTTTAAACTTAAATGTTATCACAATTTGTAATTCCATTGTAATAACTGATAAACAAGGGATAGTAGCCAAAAGGATTTATTTTTAAATTATTGGAATTGTTAGCAATCTGAAGCAGGAAGTAGTTTGCCTTCTCTTTCCTCCTGTGTCAATTCTTCATCGTTGGGAGTTACGCACATATCTTACCCGTTTTCTACCGAGTATGCTGGGTTCACAATAAGAAACTATTACTCATTTGATTGTTGTTGTCTTTCATAAATAACCCAAGCTCTTCATCTAGTTGCTCTTTTTACCTCCAGTCTAACACATAACCCTCTTGTATTTACCACAGGGCCAGAACTCTAGCACTGTAAAGCCTCAGACCCCCCCCCAGCCCCAGAACATAGACCATGACAGCGGCCTGGACACTTTCACGCGCACTATGGACCACCGCTCCAAAAACCAGCACAACAACATCAACGCTGTGCCCAAGGCCATCCCTGTGAGGTAAGAGTCTCCGTCCCACTGCAGATCAAATGACTTTGTGTTGGATATGAGAGTGTGAAATGAAAGGTATATCCGCCCTTTAGCCCCAGTGCCCTTGACGATGATGAGGATGAAGACGAGGGCCACACTGTGGTGGCAACAGCACGAGGTATCTTCAACTCTAACGGAGGCGTCCTGAGCTCCATCGAGACAGGGGTTAGCATTATTATCCCGCAGGGCGCCATCCCTGAAGGCGTGGAGCAGGAGATCTACTTCAAGGTCTGCAGGGACAACAGCATCCTGCCGCCACTCGACAAGGAGAAAGGTAATCAATGAGGAAAGGATAAAGAAGGACTTTTCTTGGGCCACTGAATTATCTTTGCTTTTTGAAACCAATATTTTAAAGGTCACTTATGATGCATAATCCTCTTTTTAATGTCTTTTACATAAACATGTGTCCCCTCTGTGTAAAGAGAACCTGAAAGTTTCAGGAAAAAAGATTCTCTCACTTTTTGTCCTGATCCATTTATATAAAAACCTGAAATGTCTGAAAATGAGCTGATCAGATTTAGGCCACTTTATGATGTCATAACGATTTTTTTGGCTTGTGTAACCATTAGCCAATCACCAACCAAGGTAACCCCCCCCCCCCCACCTTATCACCTGAATCTCCTCCTAGAGCACCATTGAGTTCTTTCTAACCAAATATCTCTCAGAGGGCCGTGGGGAGTGGCTCCTTATTTTCATCTAAAGTAACAGACAGAGAATCAGCACTTTTGAAACAGGGCTGAGACAGAGGGGATTATGGGTAATGTTTCAATGCATGATCTGTTGGAGCCAAAGACTTCAGAGACATGTTTTGTATATATCTGAGACCTATAATATATTGATGAAAAACAGTATAATAGGGGACCTTTTAAAGTTGATCTGCTTGTGCTAACCAACAGCTCGTAGACATTCCCAGTGATACGAAGCCTACCAGCACTGTTGGGGGGGGGTAGAAATTGCATTTATAATAATAATAATAATACATGGGATTTCTATAGCGCTTATGCTAATGCTCAAAGACGCTTTACATCAAATCAGAACAGAAACGGGACAAAGAAGAAAAAGAACATGAACAGTAGTCCTAATCCAAGTGCATTTGAGACCTGCTTATGTGTGTTAACTTTAATGGTCTTGAATGTGTGTTTGTGTTCCCAGGAGAGACCCTGCTCAGCCCTCTGGTGATGTGTGGACCTCACGGCCTCAAGTTCTTGAAGCCCGTGGAGCTGCGCTTACCTCACTGTGCGTCTATGACCCCTGATGGTTGGTCTTTTGCTCTAAAATCCTCCGACTCCTCGTCGGGTATGCTGTGCTCTCTCTGTTCTTCTGGGGTCGTTTGGGCTGGCTGTGTGACAATTTTTGGGTTGTGGGTCACTGTTTAATTATTATTTGTAGATTTTACCCCTACTTTTGGTTCTCTTCATTAAAAAAAAATCTACATTTTGGTCACTCTAAACATCTGAGAACCAATCTAGAGGCAAAATCTTTTTTTCATAATTGACTGCTTTAGTTGATTCATTTTTTCATCATTCACACTAGTTAACTCACAATCACTGTATCACTGGTTTTCTTCATTTGGTGTCCTGATCTCGGTCTCCTCATTGCTTTGACATGCTTTAAATGCAGTATTTCACTCTTGTTTCTCACTTCTTTAATCATTTTAACAAGTTTCTCTAAATTCACTTAACATTCATGCATCAAACACTTGGCTGTATAATCATTTGTTCATCAGGTAGAAGTGTAATGCATGCTGCTCTGAGTGATCATTCTCACATAGCCACCCAAATCCCGACCTGAAGAACAGCTTTTATAGATCCTCCAGGAAACTGAAACACTGTCATGACTCATGACCAATAATGCCTGTATTGTATCCTTCAAAACTGTGAAACGTCAAAATATAGCTCTCTAAATGTAGCTTCCATCTTCCTTAGTGTTCCCATTATTCAAGGTTGCTTTCAGGTGACTCAAACATTAATGTTTTTGTAAATGCATCCTTAAGACTGGCTTCAGTCTTGGATTGGAAAACAGGGAAGTGGGCTGCAGGAGAGGATTCAGACAAATGCACATATTGAGCTGTAAACCCTCCATCAGTAAATGGTTATCTTGCTGTTTACACTTTATCATTTACTCAAAAATGTAAATCTAATATCTGTTTTTGAGATTTGATAAAGTACAGTATAAAATATGTCATCCATCTAATAAAGAATTGCCTCCAAAGGTCCAAAACCACAGAACAGAATACTGTCTGTGAAGTCGATATTTATATTTAGACTTGAAATGATCAGCAATGTATGGACAAATTGCACAGATCATTATAATGAGAGTCAGAACCAAGATAAACCCTTTCAAATATATCATCATGTTCTAGTGTGTCATGTGACTGAGAAAACAGACATTAGGGAAATAACCCTGGTTCAGTTGAGCTCCTGCTGTGAAAGTATTCAAACTAAATCAAATATCTAATTCCCCCTCTCCCCTTTCTTAACAAAGTCGCTCTCTTCTTCCAAAGCAGTGGTGATGTTGGCAGTGGTCGAGATTAGCTGTTAATTAGCCTCATTTTAAGGATGAGACTTTCAGGGCTGAATGACATGTGAGCTCACTCTGTTGTCCCGCTGAATTGTGGGAGGATTATCGGCCTGCGTCGTAATCCTCTTATTGTGAAGCAAGGCCACTCTCTGGCCTCCTCCTGCCCTTCTCTGCTTTCCTTCTCACTCTGCTTCTCTCTATAAACAACTCTCTGCTCCTTCCTCCCTTCTATGGATACTGTGTTATTCTGTCGATGATCACTTCATATACGTAAAGGCTGAAATGAGATACTGTCAAATAACTGTTAACGTTGAACGCCCTACAGTACCATCAAGTGATGTCCAAATACCTGATATTCTATGCAGTCTTTTGGGTTTGACCATGTGTGGAGATAATGTTTTGATAAGTGTGGTGCCTGTTTCTGTCATACGTATTGATCCCCTGGGCTGGTGGGTAGGTTTGTATTCCATGCTCTATTTCCACATTCCCAGGACGCCCAAAAAACAAACTGGCAGGTAATGTGATACAAATTGCTGCCGTCTGTTTCACTCATCCTCCGGTAGTATTGTCATCCCACAAACTTATGCTTCAGCAGGAGGCAAAGTCTACCACCCGATGCACAGGAAGCATCGCTATGAACGACGCAGGTTTTATTGAAACTGAACGGCTTTGAAAATGTAGCTTTAGTCTTTATCGGTGACCTTAAAGCTCAATTTACTGGACAAGTTCAGGAGCTTTCAGACGCTTTTTGTGGTCTTAACCTTCAGATGGGGCAAACTCTTATCTGCTCATAAAGGTCACAAGATACGGCTGAACGCTTCAGAAAATGTAATTATGTGGACCTCGCACTAAGCCTTGAGAATACACTAGCGTAAAAACTGTTAGTTGATTAGTTGATGGGTAGTCGGGAAATGATTCAGCAACTACTTTGGCAAATGATGAATCTATTCCTCAATTCTGAAGCAGTCTCTGATTTGCTGCTTTACACTGTTAACATATACACTGAACACAAGTGGGTGGATTTGGACAATAGGAAATGTGAACATGGCAACAATAGAAACTGGTAAATATTTGAACGTCCAAATGATTAACTTCAAGAAGATTAATCAATAGCTAAAATGACGGTAAGTTGAACCTTTAGTATACACACGATGCGGTTTGGGAAGCCACGCTAAACATGAACACTTCACAGGGTTCCTTTTAAAGTCTTCATAGTTATTATAGTCCGGACTGTTTTTAATATACTGACTTGTGACCTTTTGTTTGAATGTTATGTGAGCAAAAGTTATCCGAAAAAGATTCCCAACTACTCTTTCAGATTTCCCCTGAGTTATTGCTGACATTTTCAACAATGCTGAATGAAAGTCTCCTTTGACTTTCGATTACCGCTCTGACAACTTTACATGTGACCTGTGCTCTCCTCGCCTCAGGAACCAAAGGACAGTCCCACTTATTCGTGTTAGGTGCTGCTTCACAGGCAGACATCAAAGAAATGATAAGGCACAAGCAGCTGGTTATTTGAAGTTCTGAAGATTAGCGCTTTGGCACACCGCCTCCTTCAAGATAAAAGAAAAGACTCTTGATTAGTGTCTCGGCTACTTTACCTCTCTCGTAGAGGCTGTGAGACTCTAAAGGCAGGCTGGCAGTGAGTCGTTTTGTTTTTCATTGAGCCAGCATCCAGTACAGCTCAAAAGAAAAGCTACACCAGAGGCGGGAGCAAAGGATGTTTGCAGACAAGGTTATTTCTAAAGTGTAGTTGTTTTAGAGTTGATCTAAGAAGGAAACAAAGTCGAGTTAGCTTCACATCACGAAAGAGATGTCAGCAAACAGGGTCAGGCTCCCTCTCTGTCCCGATGAATCAGTAACGCTGCACTAAACCTCTGACTGCATTTATATAGCAATTGTATTTTCACAAGGGATCAAACGTTCAACTCTGTTACAACAAACCTAGAAGGAAAAAGGAAATGAGTTATGAGAGTCCAACAGTATGAGCCTGCTATTGAACCCACTGCCAAGAAGGCAGTGACTAAACACTGATCTTTGAGCTGATAACAAAGAGTCTTGATAAGTTTCAGGTTGAAGAGAGTCCTCTGCTCACATGTACCTCTTCATTAGGACCCAGAGTTTAGTGCTAGAGTCACAGTCAGTGTTTATATGGTCACTTTGAGCGTACACGGTATCGATGGGGCGGTGCCGAGCTGGCTCTGCTTACTCTGATTGATTAGACGAACGCTCCTCTTGGCACAGACCTGTATGTTTATAATTGTAATTAAACTCAGACCTCACAGTAACGGAGGCTTAATTTGAGGCCGGCAAGAGGCCATGGACATTCAATAAAAATATGAAATCACTTTGACTTGCTCTCATAGGCCACAAAGCCATGTGAGATTACCTCACATGGCTCGGAGACGATAGATACGACCAAGCCCAGTGCCGTACAATAGATTTGTCAGATAATAGTGCTTGTGAAATGCGTTACAGCTCATTTTTTGCAAAAGCAGCTGTTATAACTCATCGCCCCCCCCCCCCCCCCCCCCCCCCATCTGTCTGTCCACAGGTGACCCAAAAAGCTGGCAGAACAAGTCTCTCCCCGGAGACCCCAACTACCTGGTGGGAGCCAACTGTGTCTCTGTGCTCATCGACCACTTTTAAGGACGGACCATCAGCTGTGATGTTACTGAATGTGGAACCATGGGGATAAATAGAAGAGGATGGACACACACACAAAACACACACACACACACACACACACACACACACACACTGACAGATGCACTCCCAACACACACACACTACATCATGGAGTATGAAGAAGACCCAGTGCTGTTTACTGCACACACGGATGAAGGCGAGACACTGATGATCGTTACAAGCTGTTCTTTAAACTCCCCCCCCCCCCCTCCCCCAGTTATGAAGTTTTGATGTGAAATGAAACCATGGATGCATGCCACCGAGGATTGACACTATAAAGTGATGTTTAATGTAATTTGTACATGAATATAGTTGGATGACTTTTGAGGCAGCATACATGCCTCAAACATCTGTGTTGGTATATTTATGCTATATATGCATACAGTATATATAGTACTCTAGAGAAGATACACAAAACAAATGTACTCGTAAATTCAATTACCAGTCAACATCTTTATTTTCAGTTCAGGTGACTAAATACAAACATGTATCTCCATGTTTTTTTCACACTAAGGAAATGTAATGAAGGTTTGAGACGTGAAGTTAAGAGGTATCTGGAAAGAAACCCAAGCAGCACACTTTGCAGAGACGTTCTTCCTTTACGCTTCCTTTTTCTACAGTGATATCTTGTAGCTGAACTTCCTACAGAGAACCACGTCTCTCCTTCCAGCCTGAGGGAGATCTATGCATGTTCTTTACTCAGGTCCAGTAACCTCCTCATAGCAATCTCTCTCTTTCTAGCTCTTCTCCTTTTCCTTCTTCTCTCTGTGCGCTCTTGCACTCACACACAAATAAGCAGTGATGCCTTATCTGCAGATTATTCACTTTTCATTCAGAGAAAAAACCAACATAAGTTATGATAAATTATGGTATACTGTCATTTGTTTTGCCATTCGTCTGTGAGCCCACTGTATAAATGAACTTGGGATTTAGCACACAATAACAGTTTATAAAGGATAACAAAGGTATGCTCTTCTTTTATCTGCTATGCATTACTTAAAAAAGAAAAAAACCTGAAAAGAAGTGGCTGTAAATAAAACTAGCATATTGCCTTGTTTCTTTTGTTTGTAAATGAACTTTTTGTATGTCTTTCTTTTTTGTATAAAACTTAGAGAAAACATGTTTTTAAAAGTGGAAGAAAGTAAACGTGGTAATCTTTGTATTCTGGATATACCCTCGAGCCTTGGAACTTGTAACCTAACAATAATACATCACGTCTTTTCTACCAATATATTCACATTATGTTAAGGTCACACACAAAAAAGGTATTTTTACGGCTCTTTAAAGGACCAGAAAAGAGCTTGGGCTAAAATACATTTAAAACTTGTTCTTTTAAAAAGGGTGTGCTCTCAAAGTGCCCCCCTCTCTGATTTGTGATACTGGATGCTGTATCGTGTGCCCTTAAATGTATTTTTGTACTAATAGACGATATATGATGTATGGCACACCAGTACCATTTTTATTTTAGCTATAACACGGCTTTAATTGGATATTAGCTCTTCACGTGTGGCTGACTTTTTTTTCCCTCTGCAACACAATTTTAAGTATACCACTGTATTAATAAATAAAATCATTTTTAAAGTAACTGTTTGTAAGGATGTTTTGATTTGATGATGATGGATGTTTTCTTTACTTTCACCTCAGCTGATACACATAAGTTATTCAGGATTGCAATGAAACAAACATTTAACAGTATATTTGTATTATTTTTAGAAGAAAAATATTGCTTGTTTATCAATAAAATATCAGAATATAGTGAAGTGTTCAAAATAATTATCCAGGTGAATGTAAAATTACATGTTTGGACCATAAACTCAAACATGTCCAGTTTAATGCTCCATAAGAATAAATAACAAATTCCTCTTTAAAGAGCTTGAGTCAGTACATGTTTTTAATAATTGAAGATGTCATTTTGTTATTTAACTCATTTTTTTTTTTTTTATCTAGATGTTTAGCTGTATATAATTTCATTAATGGACATCATGCTCAGGTTTCACAGCTAGGTGGTGCAGTTTAGCTCTGCATGAGTGCTTCACAAGGTCAGAAATACAGAAGTCCTTCAGATGTGATTTTAATGTATTTCAATATTTCTCTAATTTTAGTCTCTACGGCCTGCTGTGATAAAAGGAATTTGATGTTGAAAGAAAAGCAACATATTTGAGTGATAAAAAGCCTTAAGCAATTATTTTAAAAACGACACAGTCCCTATCAATGTGTAAGAAATGGATGGTTATGATGAAACATCTGAGCAATTAAATTAGCCTTACAGGATAAGTGCTACCATTGGTTCTCAAAAACAAAAATATAAAAATATCCTGCTAGGATGAACTTCTTAATCTCATTTCCACAAGAATGCATTTAATTATGCATCACAACATTGATGGAAAAACTAGTTAGACTTCGTTTTACTAAAGGTACACAAGTATTAGCATTCAAAAATGCTTTAAGTTGTTATAGTAAAAGTTCTCATAATGCGGAATGGCCCAGAAAAGTATATCCTTCAGGTCTAATATTAATAATGTGTACTTGCAGCTAGAGGAGGGGCTAAAATCCTGCCAGTTTAATACATCCTAATACACAATACTTAATTCGTTGATTTTGTGTTAAAATAAAAAATAAGACTCACACACTCAGTGGCAAAAATATGTAGGCTATATATAATATTGGATTTCAAATTGAATGGAGCAGAAATCTAAAGAAGCATAAATTGGAAAATATTCAAGCTAAGCAGGAACCGTATACCTTCAACTGTTTAAGTAGCCTAGTAAATATTTGTACTTTTTTCAGCACTGATCAAAAGCCTGAACCAATGTGAACCTGACGAGAGATTTTGTAATAATCACTAATTATTTAATAATGTGCCCAGTCTAATTTTAAGAAGCTCTTCAGGCAGGATCCTCACCAGGTGTGTCGCATTATTCACTACCTGCAGCCTGAAGGACAAACAGAGACATTGTTCAATGACAATGCAGTCGATGATGTCCTGATGCTGCGGCTGGAGGTTTATACGGTCACTTGAAAAAAAGAAATGTACACCCACAAGAACTTAAACATAGGATTGTTTTTTAATCCTGATTACATGATGAATAACACTCTTCTTCACGCTTTAAAAACGTGAACTCCTTTACTAAAACAAAATACCCTTATTTATAGATAGGCTATGCTCACGTTTTCCTCCATCACTACCTCACCAGCAGCGAGTAACAAATCAGGCGCATGTTTTTGATGGTGCCTGATAGTAGAGAGCCCTCCTCCTCCTCCCCTCCTCCACTCTCGTAGTAAAAACACACTCCGTGCAGCTCGCCGCCATGAAGACGCACAGAGTGGCACCTCTCCAATACGCAGTGTGCTTCTCCTGTCCTGGCTGCGAGAGCTGCTGTCGTCTGTGAAAACCTCACACAGAGGAAACGCTGCTCGCTCACAACTACGGATATTTAAATAGACACCTAAAACCCCGATGATTTCTGCCTTATTTCAACGTTGTTTCTCTGTTTAATCGTACAGGAGTGCACCTTTCCTTTTATTCGCGTCTTAATGAGGCTTCACCTCTCGCTTTATAGGAGTTTAAGAGCCTGCAGAGGCGAGCATGACAGCGTGACAATGGTGCAAGGCTGGCTGACAGCAGGATGATGCGCTTTTGCCCTTTTGTGTTTCCACTTTTGAGGAATGGGCTCTTTGCCGGAGCAGACGCCGAGAACCCCAGCTCTTTTTTTGGTGCGTTTTGACTTGAGAATCCTCATACTTTGGAGGAGTGTTATGGTAAACATCTGCTGGCTCGCACATTCCGCTCTTTCCTCACCTTTCTCTTCCCATCCGCCGCAGAGCAGCTCTAATTGGAGCGACTCCGAGCATCCTAATTGATGAGGATCATCCCCACCGGATACTGACCTCCAGTGTACCGTTAACCGGCGCACTGCAGGCAACTTAACGACTCGGCTGTCTGTGGATGTAATTTCGTTTATTTGTGCTGCTGAGTTTGTCGTACCCCTCAGTGACCATGCCGGTGAGCGCGCTGCACCGCGGCGGCAGCAGCATGGGCGGCCCGGGGTCCCTGAGCCCCGCGTCGCTGTCCCGCAGCCTGTCCCGGCTGAGGGAGTACCGGACCCGGACCAGGATCATGCTGGCACTGGGGGTCTCTCAGATGGTCCTGGGGAGTCTCATCCTGGCCGTCAGCTTCGCGGCTCTGGCTCTCACAACCTCCCCCAGAGTCCGCCACTCGTGCCCCTTCTGGGCAGGTTTCTCTGTGAGTAGCCTACTACATTACACACTGCTGCGTCTATTTGGTGGCATTAAACAAGCATGATGTGAGTTGTTTATGTTGTAAAGAAGAAGAAAGGTGGTGTAGCAGCTATTCTTACAGATTGGTAGTTTGCATCAATACAGTAGGCTATCAATAATCTGTATGCATAATGATCTCAACGTGGTGTCTATGATAACAATATATCGATACTATAAGCTATTACTTGATTTGTGTTATGTCTCAAAGAGGTTCCGTTCTTCAGTCTGAAGAGAGCTGAACTAATTGGGATGCCATCGCCAGGAAGAAATTAGGTTTCTGAATACATTTTGTGACAATCTTAGGCAATTCGTTTAGAGCTAATCATCAGTGATAACAAACACACACACACACACACACACACACACACACACACACACACACACACACACACACACACACACACACACACACACACACACACACACACAGTCAAAGAGCAGGGTATTTATTTTGGAATGCTTTACAGTGCTCCTTGGTGTGTACAGCATGTTCTGTTTGAGATGTTGTTTTTCATGTTAAATTTTAATGGTGTTTTACGTAAATATTTATGAATGCACACACATCCCTGATTTTCTGCCACAGACCCGAAGCAGGGCTGCCCCATTAATTATAGATGCAGCAGGGTAGAGTGCAGGGTTGAGGGGAGGTCTGTGGCACAAGGGCCATCTGTGTGTGTGTGTGTGTGTGTGTGTGTGTGTGTGTGTGTGTGTGTGTGTGTGTGTGTGTGTGTGTGTGTGTGTGTGTGTGTGTGTGTGTGTGTGTTGCTTTTCATAAAGCAGTGATGGAAATATAAAGGGTCAATGAATGGGTGTTGTAAGAGAGAGAGATAAAATGAGGGGGAGAGTGATGAAACATGTCAGTTCCCTTCTGTGTGGGAGTGTATAGTTACAGGGAAGAGAGGTAATCACAGGGGTCAGAGGGCAAAGGTCAATGCACATTCTTGATCGATTCCTCAGGCTTATTGGAGGTCTGTCAGCCTGTTGTGCTGAATCTTACCTCCTGCTTTCTTTGTGCACCAAAACCTGATGTACCTTTGTCCCCTGACTGTGTGTTCGTTATTTATTGTGTCATGCACAAACAACAAATATACAGCTGCAGAGAGGCACAAAATCTCCTCGACCAAAACAATTATTGATTGCACTGCAAACAAGAGCAAAACATGCCCAAAAAAAGGCTCTCTTCTTAAACACAGCGAAAGCATTTTCTTTCAAATATTCATCAATCCACATCTTCTCAGAGATGAATGGTATTTTATTAAAAGTTTAGTGATGTTCTTATAATGGGTAATATAACATGAAACATACTTCATCTTTAATCTAATGTAAATCCAATAAACAAAGAAAAAGCATTTTGTCTTCAGGGAGACCATCAACCTTCCTTTTTCTACATCTGATGATTTTGGTTTATTTCAGCTACACATAAAACTGTTTTTCAATATGTTTTGTATTTTATGTTTGCACCAAACGTCAAAAGAGACACATTGTCACTCACAAACTGATCTCACTAATGAAGAGGTGTCAATGAAAAATGGACCAGTAAAGGATATTAAATGTTATCAAGAATTTAGAGGAACTGTGTATAAGGCACAGCTAAGATAAGGTTTAGTGTAACTTAAGCTGAGCCAGGTGCTGAAAACAAATAGCCAGGAGGAAGACCCATGGGCCTTAGTGGTCCCGAAACCCAGATAACGCGTCTGATATCAGCTCCACATCTGGGGACTCTGCTTGTGGGCAAATCACTTCCATCACCAATCAATCAGACATGGGAAGTTACTCTCTGTAAAGTTTTGAGCTCTAAACTGTGGAAAAAAATAAATCTTCAAAATTAGTTTTGTCTGAGTAGCCTAAATAATAATAGCTTTATATATAAAATGAACACTTTTGAAACAGGAAGTGAAATAGAGGGATATGAGGCATGGCTAGAATGGGTGATCTGTTTGGTATTTTGAGCAAAACACGACATGTTTTTTATATATTTGTATATATCTGAGACCTATGCTATTGCCTAAAAATAGCATGATAGGTGCACTTTAAAGGAACCTCTGATATCCTGCAGACAAGTGCCCCTGTTACCAGGAGTAAAAAAACATCTTGATATTATGGCATCTGTGCTTTAGCATTGAACCTTGAAGACTTTATGTACAGCTTCCTATCATGTTGAGCTAATGAGGAGGTTGACAAAATATCCTGCTTGTGTGTTTGTGTAAGGTAACGTGTGGGTTTGTGCATGATGTAGGTGTGTGTGTCTTTGTGTGGTCACTGTGGGATGTCATTAAGGATCTTTGTGCTGACTGGCATTGTTCATTTTCACATCAGCCACAGTGAGAGAAGGCGTAATCTTTACATCCTACACATAGCAATCCCTGTAGAACACACACACACACACACACACACACACACACACACACACACACACACACACACACACACACACACACACACACACACACACACACACACACACACACACACACACACACACACACACACACACACATCCCACTTCAGTGTTGTGAATAACAAGGCATCTGTCTCCCTCATTTTGATCTTTCACACTGTAGGAAAACATGTTTTACAGCTTTGATGTTTAGATATGTGTGTTTGACAGCACAATAATGCAAACTCATACACACACGCTCATAGCCACATACATACACACGCACCCACACACTTGACTGGCCAACAGAGACTAATCCTACTCATATCTTGGTCTTTCTTGCACCCAACCTGGGGCTTGTAATCATCCCACACCCCTCCTGTAGCACTTAGGCACTCCAGTTGCCAGCCACAGTCACTTCCTGTACATGTCACAATTAGTCATTCATAATTGGTGACAAAGATGATGCAGAGTGGTGCACACTCTGAGGCTGCAGAGACCGACCGAACAGCGGCCTCCAGCCTTTCTTTAAAAACATTAGCAGCACGTTTACCTGTTGGGCGTGAATCATACCGCCCTGCTGGGTCTCGGTTGAAAAAGGCGACATGGCCGCCAAAGGGCCTCTGAAGCTGTCACTGGCTGACAAGCAGAACTAATTACTGTTCACCTCGAGTCTCCACAATTTAATGATCAGAAGAGATCCAAGTGTCCAACACAGACACACATGTATACAAGAATGCAAAAAAATCATCTCTTCTCCTTTCATATGTTCCTGTCATGGAGAATAAAGACAAGAGGTACAAAATATGTGTATACGTAAATCCATCAGGAGGAAGAACTAGGATTTATTCCTCTCCTTTCCCCCCCCCCCCCTGGTTGTGTGGTAGAAGATGAATGGTAATTATGTGAACAGCTGCTCTCAAAGTAACACTCCAACAACCCAAATATACAGACAGTGCCGTAACAAAGATGGCTTAAGGCGTGAGGCAGCTCTCTCTGCAGCATTTCCAGCACAAACCGTCAGCAAATTCTGCGTTAATCTGCCTGAGCGAGTGTTTGAATAGAAGCTCCAAAGTGTTTTGTAGGGGGTTGTGATGCAGGGCATATTCGGATGCTGTCAACTTCTTTGTCTTGGTGTGTTTCTGTGTGTGGAAAGAAGGCAAAGGTCCATGTTGGAGTAAAGTTGTCAACCGTTTGCTTTCTACCTCGACTCGAAGGATGGCAATGTTCGTCCACATGCTATGCCATTGTTCTCCATTGAGCCATAATTACAAAAATCCCAACAATCCAATTTTTTTTCCTATTTTTGCTAAAGTCCGTTAGCAAGTAAACAAATTAATTTTTTTCTTAACATACACACTTTCTCTGAAACAGAATGCAGCGAAGGCATGCCCCCTCTACTATGGCTCTGATTGGCTGAACCTGATATTCTTACCTTCTCTTTTACCAATCTCAAAACTCATGCCTAAACCTGACCAACCAAGGCAGTGAGTGCTCACCAATCAGAGGCAGAGTGGGACATGTCATAACTTCACCATAGAAGGAAAACAAATATTGCTGTCATTCTGCAAAATAATTAATCATATGTGCTCTTCTTTGATGCTAGGAGTGTGTATTTTCAGAGCAATGGGCTGGTTTTTTTTACAGGATGATGATGGGCTTTTTGATAAATTGGACATGTTAGGACTATTGGGGTTTAAGTATAGTGGGCAGGTTGGTAGCATGGTTGGGTCTCTATTTTGTTCAGCACCAACATATTCCAACCATTGGCTTTATTAAAATGCAATTTTGTACAAAAGAAAAATCTTCTGGGGTATTTGACACAAGGTTTGTTACACTCATTGTTCCCAGACAGTTTTATTTTTGGTTCATGAAAAGATACCTGCAAAAATAATGAGCATGTTAGCATGCTGACATTCACATTGAGCTCAAAGCACTGCTGTGCCATACATCCAGTGGGCTTTTGTTTTTCTGCGTTTCTGTCTTGAAGCTTGAATGAATCAGAGTTTTCTCATCAAGGTTATTGCCTTTTTGCCTATAGGAAATTGGAAAGACTTTGGATTTGGATCTTATCTGGTTGTTGCAGAAACATTTGGTCTGCATTTTGCATTTTTTCCCTTTTCTGAGTGGTTTCAGTGAGGAACAGAGAGCAGCAGACGAAGACAAAGAGGTGAATTGTTTTGATTTGATTGTTTAGTTGCTGGGTTCAGTTCTTTTTCTCCAGCAGGGGAGTACGAATCATCATTAATTAACTGGCTTATTAGGCTTCGCTTGTATCCTGGCAACAGATCTTGAGACACAAATACACAATGTGTGCACATATATCATACTTCAAAGTGAAGTCTGCAGTGTTGGTTGGAAATGGTCATCATTGTGATTTCTGTTGAAAATGAAGTCAGTTATTTTAAGATTTGGTTGTTATCAGAAATACTGAGACCATTTTTGTATTTCTTTTGATGTCAGACTCATAACATCAAAGTGAACAGAGATAAGAATTACGTTCAATCAGTCTCCTCCTGTGAGTCTTAATACTTCCACCTCAGTGTCAAAGAAGTGTTTAGATATGTAACTTTCTTTTATATGGTTTTACAAAGAGACCTCAATGACTCATAGTTTCAGTTCCAGGTCACATTGGTTTCTATTCCACTGAAGTAATGAGTGTCTCTGTCTCTTTCTTTTGCCTTTCTTTGGAGTTTTACTACATAATCTGTAGCAAGATGTGCCCCCTGATAGCATTCTGATGCAGAGAGCCGGGTTAAGAAAAGTGAAATGAAATGAAACATTCAATGTATAATACATAGAAAAGTGCTGCACTTTTAGCACATAGTGATGATGAGCTGCCATAACCAAAACAAATAGATATTGTTGATTCTCCAACATGTGTGTAAAACTCTACAACATTTATAATTCACTATAGTTAAATATAAAAATTCATGATGGTGATATATCCAGATATGTGTGGATAATACAGAGATGCAGGGAACTATTAAAGGATCAGTTCACCCAAAAAGTACTGAACGTATAGTGATCTCTTGGGTTTTATTTGCCCAGGTTCAGGGGTGTAGCACTTATATCATGTTTGTGGAACTCACAGAATAGAAATGTAGAAGAAAACAAATCGAAATTGTCTTTGCAGTTAGCTATCAATTAGAGCTGCAACGATTAGTTGACAAATCAATTGGTTGATTGACAAAACAATAATAGGAACTTATTTGAAAATTGATTATTGGTTTAAATAATGTTTTTGATTCAAAATGGAAGATAATTCTCTTTCAGCCTCATGTGGAGCTTTCCTGTTTTTCTATAGGATTTGGACAAAACAAGACAATTAAAGACATCAAATTGGCCTTTGAGATACTGGGATGACATTTTTTTATTTATTTAGTCTGACATTTAGTAGACTTAATGATGATTATAGAAAATAAATGGCAATTAATGACTTACAATGCCCCACCAAGGATGATCCTCAGAGCACAATGACAGTATTTCCTTACCACCTGCATGGCAAGACACAACAAAGGCGTTTTTTAAATGAGGTTAATCTGATTGTTTAGTGAATCACAGGTTGTAGAAGAAGTTATTTTAATACACCCAGTGAAGAAAAAAGCTTTTTTTTATGATGTCAATGTAAATGACATTATACAACGACATCACAAGTCTTACAGATGACCGTCCTGCTGTAACAGTGTGAGAAAAGCATTATTTTATTATTGTGGGACTCAACACAAAGGTCCACTGGGCCGTTTGTTATTTTAGATGCAGCCTTTTACTCCCAGCTGTCAATAAGGCTGTGTCTCCTCGGCTGCTTTACTCATCTTGTCAGTTTAGTTTAAATGGAGAGTGCGGTCAGCACACATGCTCTCAGACCAGAGCGCTCATGGTCCACCGGCTGCCCTTAACTCTCATATTGATCAACTAATTAGATGGGATTTCATCAATCATCGCACTGCTGTTTACTTTCATTTAACTTGGTGGTTTTCCAGCATCTCTGCAGTGACCTCAGTCTGTGTCTTTTAAAACGTGTGTGATGATGTCATGTAGTTTACGCTCCTGGTCTGTGACGAGGTGTCGCTGAACAGCTGTAATTCACATTCCTGTTGCACCTTTTTCATAATAAGTAAGTAGGCACTCAGCCTGCCGCTACTCATTACTCTGAGGACCCTCCAGAGCATCCTGCCCCCACTCCAGTGCTACCAGTGAGCCCCATAATGGTGGAAAGAACAGTTTGTCCTTTCTCCCACTTCAACACACACACACACACACACAACAAACACACACCTTACATTTTCGAGAGAGGCTCTAATATTTCAAGTTGTCAACTTCACTTAATTCCCATGTCTCGGTGTGCTTTGCAGTGATGACCTGACTACCCATCTTCTCGTCTCCATCCTCTGCTTTTACGCTGATAGGTTTGGGTTGTCTCGTGATCCGTGTTTAACACCCAGTAAAGGATGAGCTGAGACTCATCGGTGTAAGACCGAGTGTTAAAAGCCTGCTTGTTACATACCATCCCCATTCCCCCTCTTCGCTATACATTTCCTTATGAAGCAACGAAGCAACATAGCTGAAAACCTGGCACTCAACTACGTCTGGTTGACAGAGCAGTCATCGGTAAAATGCAAAAGAGAAAGATGAATGTCGGGGTTGCATTTATGTCGAAAGATCTGCAGAGACGCAGTGGGGGCTCTGAGAAAGATTGCTCTGGGGGGAAATACGCAGGGTCATCAAAAAAGTGAATATTGGCTGGCTTATCTTTTGCAGAATCGTCTTGTTTTTATAAACTTTGCTGGCCAGACAAATCAGAGCAAGTGCACATTACTCTTTGATCAATTAGTAAAATGCTTTTTATGTTGGGACATTAGAGAAAGAGGACTAAATTAAAGCTGCAACTCTTGATCCCGTCCAACATCGATAAAATGTTGATTGTTTTCCTGATTCATGGTTGATCTCAGTAAGCTAGAGAAGGTGACATTGCCAAATAGCTTCTTTCTTTTTATCTTAACAAAGGACCAAAACCCCATAATAAAGGGAAGAACTCTCATGTTCACCTGCTGCAGAGAGCTTCTGTTTGCTCATCTTAAATCTCAGTTTAACTCGTACAAACATGACTGTGACTTAATCTCTAGATTCTGTATTCATATATCTTCCAATTGTAGTCTGAGTTGCATCGAGCAATCAAATTTGAGCGGGCTTTCATCGTATGCAGGGACACCTCTTGTAAGGAGAACAGAAGAGGCAGAACCACTCGGCTATTGTCTGCCCAAAAACGCAGTTTTTGTTTAGCTAGTTAGCTAAACCAGCGTCACTTGAAATCCTTTGGTTGTAGATGTCAACTTTGCCTTGTGTCTCAAGTTGCTAATCAAACTCTAACAATTTAACCCGGGCAGGAAAAACAAAGTGTTAGCCCAGATATTTGTTAGCGACACCATAATTCCCCTTGCCATAGCTTGGTGAGATAGTGACCTCTCAACTAGTTTGAACGCCAGTTGTGTCCAGCATTGATCTTACACAAGTGTGATGTGAAAACATGTTCCAACGCATCGGTGAGACTGGACTTTTCAGTGAAGTTTGAAGCGCCTTTTAAGGAGTATTAAGGAGTAACAACATTCGCACATTCATAGTTTGGATTTTTTTCAATGAGGCAGGTAAACGCAGGTATTTTCTGTGATAAAACCAAATCAGACACAAATTATTATGCTGAGCAGAGTGTTTTTAATTGTTGTTTTTATTTCTTTAAAATGATCTGAAGGGGATCTTTTAAAACCTTGGAATAATAAAACATATTGCTTGTGTGCTCTCACATCTCTGCGCACCAAACCCTTTTGGATTCACAGACGCTTTCTTGGACACAATCAAAATGCGTCCACACAAAAAACCAGCAGCCATACATCATTTTGACACGAAGCCGGTTGATGTGTAATTAAAGCTCAAGGTTTTTTCTGTTTTTCTGGATGTTTTCAGACCTGAACTGAAAACATGTGGGAAGACTGAAGAACAGACAGTGTCATGTGTTTTGGGGTAAAGCTTTTTGTGTTTGATGCATGATATACTGTATTTATATGCATATCACTCTCATAAGTCTGTCTTCTCTTTCCCCTGCCTGACAGTCTGTAGTGTGTCTGTGTTTTGGTCCGACTTGCAGCCTGGGATGTGTTTGACAGAACGCTTGATGCTGCACTTCTTTACAAGCGGTCTCGACCCGGCCAGACTGCTGAATAGAACAGGCCAACAGAGGTGAACGGAGCTTAAAGGGAGGCAGAGGCAGCAAGACGGCCAGAGGCAAAAGTCTTTCATGAGCTTTAGTTATTCTGAAGATGAGCCTGTTGCTTTAAGTAAAACACTCACAGGTGCTGCTACTGAACAACATCCGTGTTCACATTTATTGCGATCATGTCAAATCCCACAGGAAGGAGAAGCTTTATGAAGCAGACTCATCTTTTATATGAACTGAATGGAGAGTATTAGTTTTCAGTGGAGTGACAGACTTCAACCTCCACCTCCTGGCTTTCACCTTTTTTAAATTAAATGCAGAGCTTTCAGTGGCGAGCCGCAACAGGCCATCATCAGTGTAAAGGTCTGATACTGCGCTCAGACAGACAGAAAGACAGGCGGAGCTTTGTTCACGTGTTTGACTTCCATCCTTTACCTGCTATTGAGCCGTAACTTCCTCCTGATGTTACAAAGCTGACTGTCGGCCCTCCCTGCTGCTTTCTATAGCCGATCAATGGCAGAGCCTGCTGACTGGAGCTCCCTTTGTTCTATGATTAGCAGCTGTGTTGTGCTGGATAGGCTTTTATGTGTGTACACATGTGGGAGGGTAGGTCAGGGGGTGTGGGTTAGTGTGCCTGTGTGTATATTTGTGTATATGGAGCTTAAGTAGATGTAAAGGTTGGTTGTGTGATCCTTAGACAGATAAGCAACAAGGTGGTTATTTGTGTGTAGGCAGGTTCAGGCGACAGGCTGCAGATAAACACTACTGTAACAGAAAGAGGGGGAAGAAGAGAGAGCAATACACAACATTTATATCATATATTTTCCTTTATCATTATCTGTCTGTCTCAAGAAGCCAACCACAGTGCTGAACACTGTTTTTTCGAGGTTAATGAGATGGTGCGAAACATGAATAAAGAGCCTGAAGACAAATCTGAGAGGCATCAATTCTTGAATAAATGCAGTTAACAAGAACTCTCCGAATGATCATAGAAACAGACATGTTGTAATAAAGAGCCGGAGCAATACTTGAAATGGTGAATTTTTTCAAGAGGAGGAATATTGGTATATTTCGTAAAAGAGAAACATTCCAACTGCCCGGTGGAAATTGTTAACCAGGATGAAATCACTCTGCATTAGATAAATGAGCGGTGAAGACAAATTATTCAGGTCAGAGGTCAGACCTTAACAGTAATGCTGTTCAGAAGGTCATCAGATCAGTACACACACACACACACACACACACACACACACACACACACACACACACACACACACACACACACACACACACACACACACACACACACACACACACACACACACACACACACACACACACACACACACACACACACACACACACACACACACACACACACACACACACACACACACACACACACACACACACACACACACACACACACACACACACACACAGACACACAGACACACAGATCAGATTTGTCACCTGTAATGTATTCCCTGTAGTCTCCATGGTGGAGTGCATAATCTTAAAGTCATTTTTCATTGATAACAGCCTGAACGATGCATCTTCTTCAGCTCTCCTTGCTGTTTAATCAGTTCCTATGGGACTGGCAACAGGGAAGCAGGCCGACAAGTTAATCTCTGGACATTCCCGTATAGACTTTTTGTGTTTATGAGAGAAGAAAATATGCACAACTGAATTATCTGACCTCAGAGCCTCAGTGGGAGTATATTAAGTGCAAAAACTTCCACAAAATACTATTTTCTCTCCACAGCTAGCGTTCCTCTGCACTCCTACACCAGCTCAGTTGTAGTTTTTCTTGATAATTATTACATAACCAAACATGTTTGCATTACTGTCAGATTTAGAAAGTGTCCCGCTTTGCGTCTGTCTTTATCTGTTGTCATTGACATAACTCTGCACTCTAGTGGGAGAGAGATTCTTCCTGATGCTTTCTTTGCTCACATGCTCACTTTCAAACTCTCCCCAGGCCGCACTGCATTATGGGAGGTGCTGTTTTTTTCTCTCTTTATCCACAAGTGGATTTCTTATTAACAGTTTGGGTTTTATGGAAATATGCTCTATTAAATAAAAAGAAGATGGGATATACGCATGAAGGCAAATAGAAAGTAAGGGACATCGCTGTGGATTTCGAGGGGATGATGGGGAATCTGTGTTTTCCTAGCATGAAGGAGGCCAGCCCCCCCCACTGGGCCAGCAGCTCCTCCCTTAGGTTGATATTTCAGCTCCCTCTTCCTCATCGCCAGCTCACACTGTTTCTTTTGGCATGGCTTCGGCATCTCATAATCTACACTCTTTTTGTTCCCCTTGCTGCCTGTTTCGGTCCCTGGAGGCTGCATCTCTGCAGGATCCATGTCTTAGCTGTGGCTCTAGCACAGAGCGCGCCTCTGGGATTGCACTTTCAAATTTCATGAGCTTGCACACGTCTTACATAGAAACATGTTGTTTTTTCCCCCCTCTCTAATATGTAGGCAAAATGTAGGATCTATTTCAGCCTGAACATCATATAGAAAGTTAATGAACATTGTGTGCATGCTAGTTCATTTCTCCCCTCAACACGTACATCTGCAAGTGCGTATTTTGTTGAACAAACCCAAAGAGCCCCATCAGCAAACCATTTGTAAACTCATTATTCTGTCTGTATCATAAACACTGAAAAATGCAAAGATATGCTGTAAGCTTTTTTCTTTTGTATTGATCAGTACACCCAACTGTGCTTAGTAAGGGATGGCAAGGAGCCCTCTGCATGAAAACTGTGTGACACACACACACACACACACACACACACACACACACACACACACACACACACACACACACACACACACACACACACACACACACACACACACACACACACACACACACACACACACACACACACACACACGTTTTACATAGCTGAAACCTGAAGATAATTTTCGTTTTAAATTGAGAGACAAAAATGAACAGTAACGAGCACATGATATCCCAGAGGGCTCTGCTGATGGGCAAAGTTTGGTTATAAATCATATTAAATGTGATATTAGAATGTTAATTGATATCAACTTTGATTATGACCTCTTCAAGGTCCTCTACTATGGCAGAGACAGTTACAATGGCCTGTTACCTGTCAGCATCATTTCAGGGAGGTGAGATAATCGGGGGGGATGGTGTCTCTGCCGTCTGCTGGAACGAGCTTTCAGGGGAAGGAGAAGCGTGTGGAAGATAAAGCGCTTGTAGCACACGATGATCAGAGCGTAGAGAGATGCTCGTCATGGCTGAGATGAGACAGGCTCTGGGAGCGGGGACAAGCAGTATGAAAGCGGAGGAACAACGGGGCTTCAGAAGAGTGACTTCTATTAGTGGGATGAGGAGTGAGAGGGAAATGTTTTGGTTGAAGACGATTACAGCCATTGTTCTGTGGAGTAATGAGTCTGGCCGTGTCTCATGCTTCTGTACCCCTCTCATTAACGGGCACTGGAGGACAAACACAATGTTTTGACAACTGAAGTTCAAACCTGTGTTTGTGTGCAGCAGCTCTCCGGCTCCTCCTCTACTTTCTTCTTGGACAGGATAATAAATGTGAGGCCATGTCTGTATTCTGCTCCATCTTCGGAGCTGCTGTTTGTTTCATGACTCACTCTGTGTCTCCCAGCTTCTTATTCACCATCGTCGTTAAGGAGATACTTGTTGGTTGCCCCCAGTAACATGATCAGACATTTCATTGGAAGAAAGACACTACAAAGGTAAAACCAGGTTAACAATCTTCTCTAGTTAAAGAAACAAAGCACAAACACCTTCATCAATCAATGTGCAGTTTTTCCACAGACAGTATAGAATCTTGCTGCAAATTGCAGAGAATCCAACATACATAGTTTACAAGTTGTTGGTTTCGGTTGTTTTTTTGTGTGAATTTGAGCATGTCTGTGTTTGTTAGGTTTTTCGGTTCCCTTATTTGTGCAGATGCTTTCTTCCGTTGCTTGTCTTTTAACCATTTTCCAGCAGTTTCCATGTTGCTGTGGTCTGAGCTCTCAAGGCCAGAGTGTAAGGTTTTAGCGATAGTATCCTGTTAGCTGTTGTGTTTTAGTGTTTTGTATATCTGTCTTTTGATGTTAATTAATCTACTCTCTCTCTCCAGGTGTCGGCACTTCCTGTCCGTGTGGCACCTGCTAGAGTGATTGTTGTTCCCACCCCTGATTGTGTCCACCTGTGCCGCATTGCCTAATGTGTATATTTAGTCCTTCTCTCCCTTTGCCTGGTGTCGGTTCGTCTTGTGATGTCGTTATCTCTATGCCTGTTTACCAGAGATTCATGTTACATTACCTAGTTCAGGGGTCGGCAACCCGCGGCCCTTTAAGCCCTGTGCTCTGGCTCCCTTGATCTTAGACAAAAATAAGAAGAAAATAAAGGTATTTGTAGGACTATTTAAATGTTGTTGCATGGTTGAAAATGTTTCGTATCTTGTATTTTGAGGTGATACTGTGACACATAAATAAAAAACAAAACGGTTTTAATTAGGTCAACTAAAATATGCGTCACATCCTGCTACGGTCCCGCGCCAGCGCCTTTTCCTGCGGGTGATTAACCTGACCCCGGCTCGATGACCGAACTATGGATAAATCAAAGAAAATAAAAGTACCGGAGGAAGACAGGATTTAATTCTGTGTGGACAGAGTTATATGCTTTCACAGCAAACGATGCTGGTTTACCGGTATGTTTGATATGTAGAGAGAAGTTGTCAACGGTGCTGCAGCCTTTACGTATCGAGGAACAACACGGGAGAGGAAGACAGCTGACGATCTTCAGTCATAATTCAATGGGGTATGTAATTTATTTCAGAAAACACTTTTTTTAATATTCCATGGAATGCTCTTAACATCCCGATAGCAATGAATATATTAAATGCTTTGACAATAAATACATAAACAAATTAATCTGTGGAAGCCGTAGCGCTGTAAAAAGCACGACCAATCATCTGAGCCGGCCCGGCAAAAAATAACTGGATGGCCTACCTGCCTGTCAGCCTTCCATCTGAGCACAAATTTATCTCGTGCCCTCATTGGTCATGTGCGCGTTCGTGTGTGTTGGAGGTAAGAAAATCTAAAGGAAGAGGCAGATTTTTGAAGTCTGAAGGAAGAGGCAGATTTTTTCCGGTTGTGTATTTTCAAACTCTAGCGCACTCGAGCTGGTTTCTCCATTCTTACCTACCCCACCGTTAACTCTTTTTAGGGTGCAGCTATATGTTTTATTTATTTCAAAGTTGGCCCATTTTAATTATATATTTGTTTCCTCCAAATGTGCAGATGACTCCCCAAGTGCTGTGTTTAATTTATTTTAAAGTAGGCCTCTGTATTATTTGTAATTGTCCTTATAGGAGTTCTTTGTTTCTTATTAGAGGTTAACAGTTTTTATATAACGTAATAAATAGCCTAATAAATGCAAAAAAACTGTAGTTTCTGTCTGATATAACAATAAATACAACTTTATTAGCTATCAAGCTATGAAATATGTTTTTGCAGCTCCAGACAATGAATTTTTTGGGCAAAAGGAGCAAAATGGCTCTTTTGGTCAAAAAGGTTGCAGACCCCTGACCTAGTTGAACCTAGTGATTATATGGAGAATCCTAGTAGAGCCTAGGAGTCATTATTGATAGCTTTGGTTTTCTTAACAATAAAGAAGATTACCAAGCAACGGAATTGAGCATCTGAGTTCTTACGAGTCCATCGTATCAAAACGAACCGACAAAACAAGATTCCACAACGCTAAGAACGGCCCTGCAGGTGCAGGGTAAACTCCTTCACCAACATGAGGAACAGCTTTCAGCAATTAACCAAGGGGTCCAGGGCTTAAATGTTCGCCAGGACAACTTTCAAGCTACTGTGTCCATGGAAATAAACCTACTGGCTGAGAAGATGCGGGAAGTACTCACTCACCTCGTGGCAAATCCTGGTGTTCCTGCGGCAGAGCTTTCCGGTCCAGCAGGGGTTGGGTCTGTCGATATTCCCGTTCAAGTACCCGTGCATTCGCCTACGATCCGCCTCGCTTCGCCAGAGAAATTCTCCGTAGAATCTGGAAACTGTCGTCCTTTCCTGGTGCAGTGCGATCTCCACTTCAAACACCAGCCCGCAGCATTTCCCACCGATCAAGCTAAGGTAGCTTTTATTGTTTCTCATCTGACGGGGAGAGCGGAAGCCTGGGGAACAGCGGAGTGGTCCCGGTCCTCGCCTGTTTGTCAGTCATTAAGACTGTTCGTGGATACCATGAGCAAGATTTTTGATCTGACATCACCCGGGAGAGAGTCAGCGAGAGCCCTGGTGAACATTAAGCAGCGGCAGAGGAGAGTGGCGGATTACGCAATCGATTTCCGTACTTTGGCAGCGGAGAGTGGTTGGAACTCAGCGGCTCTCTTTGATGCTTTCCTGCATGGATTAGCGGATCCCATAAAGGATCAGTTGGCTCCATTACAGCTGCCTGAAGATGTGGACTCACTCATCGCCATGGCTATCCGGGTTGATCAACGTCTAGCTGAAAGAGAGCGGGAAAAAGGAAGGAATACAGAATCCACTCCACCTTTCAGACAGGAATTACCAAGGGAATACTACGTTTGGCAGAGGAATTCCCAGTCTTCATCTTCGGAGCAACCAGCGCCCCCTATCGCCGCGGAGGAACAGATGCAGCTCGGTAGAGCCGGGTTGCGTTCCGATAATCCAAAAATCAGCTCCTAAATTCTAACCCTATCTCCTATTCCTTGACCTCTGAGTGAAACGTCACGGGGTTAAGGGATAGTGGATAGGAGAATTCAAAAGGACTTAGGAGAAGAGACTGCGGTACTTTAGAGAATCCAAATGCACTTTCACTATCTGACGTGTTTATGATGCGCCAGCGGACGTCATTGTGTGCGTCTGCTGCTGTGGTGAAACTATGGAAACTACAGTGTTTTAATCTATACAACGGACTACATGGATGTTTAATAAGAACGAGGGACTCATCTAGAGACTCTGCACCGTGCTCTGATGCTGTTGTTTTATGCTTTATGAACGTGGACAACAGAGAAACATATCCTTCATGACCAAAGTTGTAATTGAAATAAAAAAGGAAAGTGAAATCTATGCTCGTCACCCTCTCCCTCCGATCCACATTAATACAAATGATCCCAATACGTATGATTGTATGAAAATATCTTAAAATCAATACAAATGTATTTATTATAAACGTTAGTCCTTAACATCTATCACTGTGTACATCACCATTCAAACATCTTTTAAAAGTTGAACAAACCCCACACAGCTCAGTGAAATGTTGACTTTATTTGATCATTTCAGTAAAAACTAACGTTCATATTTCTCTTTTTGATTATAATACTGATGAACGTTAAAAACAAAGCACTTTGGCAACTTACCACATACGTTTTAAAATGCTTAATAAGCACCGTAACTTTCATGATATCATTTCTCCGTCATAATCGTTTGTTTCTTAAAAGCTGGTTTGATTCTGACGTCTTTATCCCCAGCAGCGGCAGGTTTCTTATTCGTGGGGAAAAAGGACGGGACATTGAGGCCCTGTATTGACTACAGTCCGCTAAATCAGATCACAGTTAAGAACAGATATCCCCTTCCACTCATCTCTACGGCATTCAAACTGTTACAGGGGGCCAAGATATTCAACAAGCTCGACTTAAGGAATGCTTATCACCTTGTGCGCATCCGGGAGGGGGATGAGTGGAAAACCGGTTTCAATACGCCTACAGGACATTACAAATATTTGGTGATGCCTTTTGGACTTTGTAATGCACCTGCTGTTTTCCAAGCCCTCATTAATGATGTGTTAAGAGATTTCCTGAATGTTTTCTGTTTTGTGTATCTCGATGATATTCTCATCTTTTCTCCAGATGAGAATACTCATGTTAACCATGTTCACCTTGTTCTGCAGAGACTCCTGGCTAACCATTTGTTTGTGAAAGCCGAAAAATGTGAGTTTCATGTGAACACTGTGGCATGTGATTTCCCCTAACAAGGTGGAAATGGACCCAGCTAAGGTCAGTGACGTGGCTAATTGGCCAAAGCCAGACACTAGAAAGACAGTTCAGCAATTATTGGAGTTTGCTAACTTTTACAGACGTTTCATACGCAATTTCATTGCTATTGCCTCTCCTCTCCATGCCCTTACCTCTCCCCATGTTCAGTTTGTGTGGAATCCACAGGCAGATAAATCTTTCCTGGAACTGAAGAGGAGGTTCACCACAGCTCCCATCCTGACTGTACCTGATCGCAACCGACAGTTTGTGGTGGAAGTGGATGCCTCCAACGACGGCGTTGGAGCTATACTGTCCCAGAAATCAGCGGGGGACAACAAACTTCATCCGTGTGCATATCTCTCCCGTAAGCTATCTTCTGCTGAGAGGAATTACGACGTGGGAAATCGGGAACTGTTGGCGGTGAAGATGGCTTTGGAGGAGTGGCGGCACTGGTTGGAGGGAGCGGAGCAGGATTTCCTGGTCTGGACGGATCACAAAAACCTGCAATACATCAGGAAGGTCAAACGCCTGAACTCTGGACAGGCCAGATGGGCTTTGTTCTTTAATAGATTTAGGTTCACTCTGTCATATCGCCCTGGTTCGCAGAAGGGAAAGCCGGATGCACTCTCCAGAATGTATGATCCTGAGCCAGTCCCCAAGAGTCCAGACCCCATTCTGCGGCCAGACCGAGTGATAGGGAGTGTGACCTGGCCCATTGAAGCCAAGGTCAAACAGGCAAACAGCGGGAATCCTGTCCATAAGGGGTGTCCTCAGAATCGCCTGTTTGTTCCAGGGACACTTCGTTCTCAGGTGATTCATTGGGCCCATACATCTGTTCTTTCCTGTCATCCTGGAACCAAGAGGACCCTCTTTATGGTGAAATACAGATTCTGGTGGCCTGCTATGGGTAAGGATGTGGCAGAATATGTGGCAGCATGTCCTGTGTGTGCTAGGAACAAGACTTCTCGTCAAGCTGCGGCAGGTCTTCTCCAACCTCTGCCCATTCCCAACAGACCATGGTCGCACATTGCGTTGGACTTTGTGACAGGATTTCCACCTTCGGCAGGTTACACCACAGTACTCACAGTCATTGATCGTTTTTCCAAGATGGTACATCTCATCCCCATGTCCAAATTGCCTACTGCCAGAGAAACAGCACAGGCCATGTTGTCCCATGTTTTTCGTATCCCAAGCGTTGTCGTTTCAGACCGAGGACCACAATTAATTTCACATTTCTGGAGGGAGTTTTGTCGCCTGATCCAAGCCACTGTGAGCCTGACGTCCGGATACCATCCCCAGTCAAACGGCCAAGCGGAGAGGATGAATCAAGAAATGGAGACCTGTTTGAGATGTCTGGTGTCCCAGAGACCTACCACCTGGAGCAAACATCTGATTTGGGTTGAGTATGCACACAATACCTTACCCACATCATCCACCGGAATCTCTCCTTTCCAATGTGTCCATGGATACCAGCCTCCATTGTGCCCGGAGCTGGAGCAGGAAGTTATTGTACCATCAGCACATGCTTTGGTTCGCCGCTGTCGCCGGGTATGGAAGGGAGTTCGCCAGATGTTGCAGAGAAGTGCGACCTGCATGAAAAGTTTGGCTGACCGAAAACCGACTAGATACAAGGTCGGTCAACGAGTGTGGTTGTCCACCAAGGATCTTCCTCTTCACGTCGCCTCCAGGAAACTGGCTCCCCGGTTCATTGGTCCATTTCCCATTTCAAAAGTTATTAACCCTGTTGCGGTTCGTCTGTCTCCCAAAGTCACTCAAGGTCCACCCCACGTTCCATGTCAGCAAGCTGAAACCAGTTGTAGAGAGCAGACTGGTCCCCCCCCCCCCACACCACCTCCATCCCCCCGGGCAGCTTTATTGTCGACAAGTCCCTTATCACGGATTTTGACAGACTACGGTCTCAGGCTTCAGGGAAAAGGGGGGGTACTGTAAGGTTTTAGCGATAGTATCCTGTTAGCTGTTGTGTTTTAGTGTTTTGTATATCTGTCTTTTGATGTTAATTACTCTACTCTCTCTCTCCAGGTGTCGAAACTTCCTGTCCGTCTGGCACCTGCTAGAGTGATTGTTGTTCCCACCCCTGATTGTGTCCACCTGTGCCCCATTGCCTAATGTGTATATTTAGTCCTTCTCTCCCTTTGTCTGGTGTCGGTTCGTCTTGTGATGTCGTTATCTCTATGCCTGTTTACCAGAGATTCATGTTACATTACCTAGTTGAACCTAGTGATTATATGGAGAATCCTAGTAGAGCCTAGGAGTCATTATTGATAGCTTTGGTTTTCTTAACAATAAAGAAGATTACGAAGCAACGGAATTGAGCATCTGAGTTCTTACGAGGCCATCGTATCACAGAGGGGTCATCTCATGACTGGGATTAAAAAAACAAGGGATGTTATTTAGCATTAACAATATTCAAACAAGATGTCTGATGCTGTAGAAGGCTTTCAGTAGTCATGTTAGTGAGTTGCACAGATGGCATTTAGACGGACATTTAGACAAGAAAAAACGTTGATGCTAATTAAGCAGAAATGTCTGTCAAATCTAAAATCTGAGTCTATTTGCTTCATTTTTTTCATGCATCAATCTATATGGGCAAAGTTTAACCTTTTAATTTAATGTAATGCAACATACATAAAGGCCACGTTCTAGATATTATTTAAATTAAAAAACGTGTGTCATTCATTGTTCAGAAATAATTGCAGACATATGGACTTTTTCACATACCAAAGCCTAGAGGTGAGATATAACGTTTTAACTAATTGCAGTTGTCATTAGCAGATAATATTGGAATAATTAGATTAGGATTTTCTACAGAATTGTCCATCATGACTGCTCTACAGTGAGTTGGTATGACGGAGCACATGAAAGGAGACCTCAGAGCGCATGAGTGTATGTGGGGTTGATGCAGTCTGCGTTTCTGAACATCTGGAGTTATGAAACAACAGAGAACCTGTGGGCTTCAAACATGTAAGGGAAGCAACCCTTTGAAACAAGTGAGGATCTGATCAAAATGTCACACTGTCAGAAAAAAGCAGAGTTGAACCTTGGAGTAGAAATGATGTTGCTGCAGCAGTAACCTGTACAGGAGCAAAAACAGTATAGCTGCAAACTGCACCTTATGAAAGTAATATACAAATTAGGCATTAAGGAAAAATGGTTGTCCTTATGTGTTTAATACAAGTCATGCCTGTTCGAATGGGTAGAATGCTTGGCTCGCTCAAAAACCACTCTGGCCACTTCCTTTGGTATTTCAACCGCAGTGGCATAGTTGCATCTCCCAGCTCCCCTATGGTGAAACAGCTCAAACAAATATTGACGAAGAAGTGTGACTTTTGATGGTGTAACAGTTAATAAGGGTCCCTTCTCAATAAACCACAGTGTTTTCATAACACACTACTAATAAACAGGTTCCGAAGAGCCAGTACTCATCTCTGTACATCCTCAGCAATACACCCGCCAACTGTGTAATGATCCAAACAATGGTAGTCTTAAAAAATCAAAAGGAAAGGCATAAAGAGAGACGGAGACACCTTCAATTTTAGATAGATTGTGATCTTTGCCTCTCAGTTTGGAATGATGCCTTCTGGATGCACTGTTTGTTACTGAAGCTTCACCACTCTTGTCCTGGGCCAACCAGAACAAGTTGCTGGTGAACAATAGTAATTGAGTTTGAGGTTGGAAGAAGTGCTGCTGGGGTTTGAACTCTTGTCTCTGCATTTAACACCCCCCCAGGCCCTTTGATTAACCAGCTGCATAGACTTTAGTGTCTGAGCCCTCTTATTGTAGGCCTGTGAGGTGAATGAAAAGATGTACTGTATGTGTTAGATCTGATAAGTTACATCTGTGTAAAATGTTCTCCTAGTCCAAATCTACATTTATTTAGTTTTTCAGAGTTTTAATCCAAATTTGAAGCACTTAACACTCAGCTGTGTGGCAGTTTGTTGAAAAGAGAAAGCAGATAAAAACGGCGCAGCTTCTTTTGAATTGGATGCATTGATTGTAATTATGTTATTATTGGATTTTAATTAGCTGAAACTGCTTAGTTGACACTTTGTTTCTGACATTGGTGGCTTGTAATTACAGTGTGAACAAAATGACACCAATGTGGCATTTTCTCACCTCCTCCTAGTTGTGTTGCAGAACACAGAGGGGATGAGCTGAAGCTAAATGTTTAATTTGGGCTCTGTCTGCGCAGCCCTGCAGGTTTTCCGCTTCCTCATATAGGACAAATTACCCAACAAAACTTGCAGCAGGAGCAATTGTGCGTATCTAGAGCAACGCCCTCTGCTCAGTCCCAGCTGATAAAGGGATCTTGGCTTATTGTCACTGCAGTGTGGGTTTATATATGTCTCTCACAGTTTCTGCCAGTCATGTTGTTTTGTATAGGAATGTAAAGTTATACAGCGTGTTTTTCCATCAGAAGAAAGAAGAGATGGCAAGAGACATGGATGTACAGATTGCTAAACAAGGAGTCATGACAGGGATGCACCCAAACTATTTATATCACTTATCTGAATGTTTTTTACTGCAGAGGATATGCTGTACATCTCACCTCTGGAAAACATCCGGTTTTTCCTCTGCAGATACAAGGAAGCAAAATATAAAAAGTGTTTCACTTCTGGCAACATCCTGTTGATGCGCTGCTCCTTTGTGGTCACATCCACGGTGGATTTTACTCATTATAACTGTATCTGATTTAAGCGAAGAGGAGCAGGTGTTTGATAATGTGTGAGCTGAATAACAGGAGAGTGTAAGATTTGTTGACAGGACTCCCATTATTAGCAGCCTACCCTCGCAGTATGTGCCTGCCTCTCACACTCCCTGCTGTGTCACTCTCCAAGGTCAGCTGATGTTCACATTCACACAGCAGCGTTTTAGATTCCCAGTTGCTCTCTGTTTCTCTCGAGCAACACCAATTTGAAATTTGCTCTCCAGTGAGCAACAAGGCTCCCTTTTCTTTGTCTCACACCCTCAGGGTCTTAGGAGTGCAGAGGAAGAGTAGCAGGTCTCGCACAACAGCTCAATGCATCGATTCTCTTCATGTGGCATTGACTTGTGTTTCATCCAAGGCTGCGCTGCGGTTTCAGAAGAACCACCCTCCCTCCTCCCTTTTAATTGAGTTTAGCACTGAGGAGGCGCTCCCACATGATTTGGTTTGGTTTGTGTTAGTGGATGAAACAACAAGGTGAAACATATTTGAGTATAGCATACTGAGAATGACTGGGGTTTACTGTGATTAACACTGAATTCTCATTTAACAAGCCAGGAGAGTCTTTTTTTTCAAAGAAATAAAATGTGAGATTAAAACGTAACACTACCATCACCTTAAAGTGCATACTGTTTTAAATAAATAATTCCACATTTGTGAAACACTCTGGGTTACTTTCTGGAAGAGAGTTAGATGAGAAAATTGTTACTACTTTATTCAAAAAGATGCTTAAACCAACAGCTGGTTAGCTTATTAGCACAAAGACAAGGGAGGAAATGGCCGACATGGCTTTGTTAGAGGCTATAAAAACAGCCTACTAGTAAATCTAAACTCACTAATTAAATGGTAAAAATCTAACTGTGCCACTAATTACCAGGTATATTAAGTAAGGGATAATGTGCAGCGAGGTGGTCATTATTTGAAAAAGAACATTTGCCAGGTTGATCACGGAGCTTGATCATCCTGTTAGTTGGTGAGCTTGTACAGTAGGTGGATTTTTATAACTTTAGGACAGAGTGAGGCTTGCTGTTTCTCCTCGTTTCCAGTCTTTGTGCTGAAGATTAGCTGCTGGCCTGCAGCATTGTTGGAGAGTGGTGTCAATCTTCTCATCTAACTCTGCCAAAAAGTGAACACGCATATTTCCAGAAATGTCAAACTATTCCTTTAGGTCTTAAACGCACAAATTTGAATTACTCGGCTTATCTAAATTTCACAGGTGGTCAGACATCAGACAAGGTCACAAACACTGCTGTGGCGGAGGTGTTCACCATTTGGATTACAGGGATAATCCCTTTTATTATTTGACAATATGTTACTTGAGTCTGTTCTGACCTCTACAGTGATGTGATTTGTGATCAAGGTCTGTTGTACAGTGCACTGTGTATGTGTGTAAGGGCTATATTCCACACACAGGTGAAGGTTTCGCCTTCCTCTATATTTGAGTTATGCCTAAACTAAGACGCGGTTATATGATCTTTGCCTGTAATTTGATCAATAGATGAAATTACCGCAGTCTCCCAAAAGGCCAATATTGTTGTGTGGTAATGGAAATGCACAGCCACATGAGCAATGCTTTCTCCCAAAGTAATCCACATTGATTTGTGGGACCACTTTGATAAATTGAGGGGGTTTTAGCCTTTGTGTTGGTCCATTGCAGAGCACTCTGCCTCTGTGTTGTGTGAGTGGGTGTTTGAATTGATGCCTATGGATCTGTCCACAATACCAACCCCCTGAAGGGCCCTGTGAAAAAGTCCCTTAAACATTAAAACTTTGTATTTTTACTTTATTTCAATTGTTGTATTCCAAAAACTTTTAACCACCTTAATAAGAGAGGACTTCTTCACTCTTGATGGTTTTGTCGATTATTTTCAAATGATAAGTGCGGGGTAAGAAGCCCTTTTAATATTCATGAAAGTATGGGGGCTCATTTGACAGTCAGCAACATGCCGTTCATAATTCAACGCAGCAGGAGAATATACAAAAAAATCACCCTTTGTACTCTGTGCAGTGATTCAGCCGGAGCTAGGTGGGATATATTTTATAATCAGCCGCAGCCAAATGATTCTCTCTCCGTTAGCAGGGAGGTGTTTAAGAGATTAAAATACTCTTGAAAGCAGTATGTGTATGTGTGCAAGTCAGCTGACATTTCCCTCATGCATTCAATAACACTTTATTCAGGTGTTCTGCAGACAACATTGTGTTAGGACAGAAATTAATGGGGACAGAAATGCCCTTGAAATGTAATCATGCAGCCGTGAAATAAAAAATGAGTAGGCAAACAAAGCACAACTGCAGTGGAATTAGGTGCTGACTCAACACAAAGCATGGCACTGCATCAACAAACAAAACAACTAATCAACTAAATCTCTCTAAAGCACCCGGACGTCGAATGTGGGCTGGTCTGGGACGGAGAGAAGGGAAACAAAAACATGCTTTTACATAAGAATAGCTTTAAAAAGTAACATGGTTTGAATGAAATACTTACCGTGTATAGTTACAAGGGTAAAATTACTATTAACAGTTAAAATAGCAAACATTATTTTGCAGCTCAACCCCTTTCAATATTTTAATTTCAGTGAAAAGGAGAATGTCACAACCTACCCACTACTTACAATGCGTCCACTTTACCCAGTAAGCACATTGATGAAACCCTATACATATATTAAATAATTACACTTTAATTCCCGGGCTGTAAACTGGAGTATTACCAGGAAAACAAGTGTCAGCAGTAAAATGAGTTTGCCAAACTGCTTTTTTATTTCCTACATCTCTATAAAAAGTGCCCTAGGAAGGAGCCATAAATCACATTGTTGGCGAAGGATTTTGCCCTCAGGCCGTTCTCGAAGCAATATGGGATTTTTAAAGGGATGTCATTCTTTGTGTAACTGAGACCTTTGCAGGAGGTTGAATTGAAATAATTTTCAGTGATCCTCAGAGGAAATTTGAGACGTTAAGGCACAAATGCACAATGTATCCCACTGGATTAAAGATCTAATTGAGAGGCGGTGATCTCACAGGAAGTCACAGGAAGCAGTGCTCATCTGCCTTCAGCTGCTCTTTTTTTATGTCTTATTTTTCTTCAGAGATGTGTGCAACGCTGCATAAGCATTTATAAAGTGTAGTTAGTGTTCCAATGTTATAATTGTTCTTAGCCACATTGTTTATGTTTCTCTTGATGAAATGATGAACGTGCTGCGGTCACATGAAGCTGAGTGTGTTAGCCTGATGCATGCTTTCCCCGGGCGTTGTCACACTGTACAATGATTCTGGTATTGAGCGGGGAATCGTCTCACAGCCCCCCTCACTCAGAGCTGGCTTATAAATCTCTGGCTTTGTAGATCTGCTGAAGATCTGTAATGACGCAGAAAAGTTGTTGGATTTTAGATTGTTGAAGTGTGCAGGGGGTTAGCTCTGAGTTTCTGCATGACTCTGTAGTGTGTGTTTCTTTGTTTGTTTAAACCAGCAAACTTAATCGGGTTTAATTTGATGACATTCATTCCACATTAGGATCTTGAGCCTAAAGATCATCACCATTTATAGTTTGGAATTTCTGTTATGAGGACAAGAAACCTAACCCAACATCCTCCCACATCCTCCATAACTTCACAAACCATGTAGTTAGTGTGACGACTCCACTCCAAATATATACTGGAAATGGCCTGAGTGCTTCATGATGGCCTGATTGCTTCAACTTTCTAGTTGAAATACAAGGCAAGTTGATGTGTGCAGCAGACTGACATACATACATAGTGCCAATAAATGATTTATTTTAGCATAAAGCTTCTTTTCTACTGCCTGATATCATTTTTACCCTACACACAAATGTAGGTTACTTTCATCAATGTATTTATTTACATGCTTAAATTTTGTCTGCTACCATTTTTATTACATTTTTGTTATGGGCTTTGCGTAAAAGTGAAGCAATAATGCTGAATATAATGCAGAAGCCATCCCCACTCATTGTCATCATGTAGGCAAGGATACTGAAGCTTTTTATTCACCAACCTGGCAAAATAAACGCTTTATTTCTGCCATTTCCATCCAGGTTTGGTCAAATATGTAAATGTGAGATCAATAACCTACAGCCCTTGCACAGACATCTGTCTAAATACAGATCAGCAGCTTCAAATGTAGCATGAGGATATTGACATGCAGGCCCATAGATATTTCTGATCCAAACATCTGACTAGTTGAGAGGATGTTTTCATGATGTTACTAACATGAATTTAGGGTGTCCACTGCTGCAAAAGTTTCCATAAAATAGGAAACTATAACGTCTTTACATCCACCTTTATGCCTGCAGGGTGTGAGTGTTTGATAACCGAAATGTGGTGGAGCTTTAAATCACTCGCTGTATTCCCGGGGAGGAGAGGAGGTTTTACAGGGAAGTCCTTGTGGGTGAGGGCAGCCGCCTGTCTCCTCCACTCTCTTCAAACCTTGTGAAAGGTCATGTGGTATGAGCGGCTCTCACCCCGGGCCACAGCGCCCGGATGATGTGTAAGTGAGAACATTACCTAGTGGCAGCCTTGCATGGGGAGACGGGATTTCAGGGGAAATATTAGACAACCAACTGCAGCAAATCAAATCAAAATCAAATCAAGTTTTATTTATATAACACATTTAAAAGCGATTTTTGGCCGAGCCAAATTGCTGTACATGTAACAAAAACATATTACACAATCACAATAAAAGACAATAATTTACAACAGAAATATAAAAAAAAAAAACACAGGGAATACTCAGGAGTCATGCTCCGCTCTGACTAGGCCAGGGAGAAGAAGTGTGTTTTTAGTGTAGATTTAAAAAACCCTAGTGTCTGGGCCGACCTCACATGAAGGGGCAGAGTGTTCCAGAGCCTGGGGCTGCGAAGGCTCGGTGACCTCGGATTTTGAGCCTGGTCTTGGGCACTATCAGCAATAGCTGGTCAGCAGACCTTAAAGCTCTAGCAGGGGTGTAGCGATGGAGGAGTTCGGCTCTATAGGCAGGAGCCAGCCCAAATTGGAAGCCAGTGTACTCAGGCCAGAATTAGGGTGATATGGTTGGCCACGCTTTTTATGGCCAGTCAGAAGATGTGCTGCTGCGTTTTGGACTAGCTGCAGGCGTTTAATTGAGGCCTGGTCGTTACCCACATACAGAGCGTTGCAGTAATCCAGTCTTGAGGTTACAAAGGCATTAATAACCCTTTCTAGATCTTTAAAAGATAAATACGACTTGGTTTTGGCCAACCAACTGCAGCAAGATAAAGCTATAGTATATGACATGTTCCTTCTTTGAGTTTCTAGTTGATCTTTCCTGTAATGTAGTGTAACCAACTCGCCTCACATGTGCGCTCATAAAAGGCAGATCAACTGATTAAAGCACAGTCACAGTAGCAGTAAATAAATACTGTTGCTTTAATCATGGTTATACAAACCAGCGGATGCCAGCTGCCTCAGTTTAGAGCGTCATCACTATTTAGATGTATTTACTTTGTTGTGGGAGTACTGTGCACAGAAATTAGAAGCATCTCAAGCCCACCAGTCGTCCTTTGAGTGTCACCAGCCATGATTTCAAAAATACATTAGTTTTGGTGACACTTGGAGAGTAAACCTGGGTCATTGAACTTGAAACAAGTCATGAAGTTGTCGTTGTATTGCAGGAAGATCTGTCAGCATCAATACAAAGCAATGAAGGAAGTTTGTGGTGGTAATCATTCACAGAGGCCTGCCTCAGCGTTAATTACTTCTTGAGTTGAAAGTGTGCTCAGCTGCCTCCCTGTGAAAGACTTTTTGGTGTTTGTCTTAGTTTGTTTTAATGACTAGCAGAGTTTTATGCCTGCTGAGATATCAAGCTTTCAAGTGTCTGATGAGATGGTCCTGTTTCAGAATTTGCAGCAGATGGAAATAATCCTTCAGATCCTTTAGAACAGGGCTCAGCACTTTTGTTTAATCTTTGTTTTTAAAATCAGGAAATATGTATATATATGTGATTTAAAAAAACTGGAAAATGAAAGTTACTCCAGTGAACAGTGTCACCATGCAGCAGAAACACAACATCTTATGGGTGAGATAAATCCAGGTGGAAATCAGTTTCAACTTTCTGGGACTTTTGGGGGTGGACAAATCGTTAAAGGGCCCATGTCATGGCCATTTCTACTGATCATAATTCCATTGTTGTGGTATACTAAAATAGATTTATACTGAGCAATTTTCCAAACTCACATTGGTTTCTCATACAGCATCTCTGTAAAGTATGTGTATTGTCGTTATTCACTCTCTGTCCTAAACAGCTTGTTGGAGCTGGAGATATTGAGTAAGAAAATTGTTTATAACAATGGGTGTGAGAATGGGTCTGCGGAGAGCATTTCTCCGTGATCCCAACTTAGCAGCCCGAAAAACTTTACCCATTTAAATAGTCGTGGTAGATACCTTGTTTGTTTTAAACATCATAAATACACAAACAACAATGAATACTTACAGGTTGTGTACCTGAATCTCCCGCTGGTCCAAACAAAGTAGGAACAGCATCGTTCTTCAGTGCCCTACGCTGTACATATCCGGCATGAATTGCTGAAAGGTTTGGGAAGCTTTGTTTTGTGAAATGCTGGCAGAGGGTGTGGCCTCTGGGTATTCACACGTCACAGTACCCAGGAAGTAAACAATGGGAAATGAGAAATCTCCAACGAGGCGTTTTGGGGAAGACTGTGTTAGAGTTGTACTCGCTACAGGGTGTACTTTGAGGGTTTTTGACTGCAGACCGTTTACATGCATAAAAACCTTCATAACACACAAGGGGACGGGTAATAACCGGAAAAGCATGACATGTCACCTTTAAATGTCTTAAACTCCCTGCTCATTCTCAAAGGTCTGATCTTGTCTCGCTGTGATAATTGTGCAGTGATCTCTTGTCATATACCTAATCTTTTCCCGTTAGATCCTGGGTCAAAGTGGCCATTGTTTAGATATTCACTCATGTCTCATGTTTCTCCTGATTTAACAGTGTGAGGGGACATCAACTAAAAGTACCCACTGATTTATAAAGACCGAGTCCTGCATACAGCTGCCACACTGGGACATAACTTCTCAATATACAGCAGCAATATTTTAAAATACTAGGATCAAGATCTCCGATTCTGAGCCAGGCTTATGCAGATGAGGGGATACAGCCTGCACGCCCACCAAATCACAACTCACTCTCTCCTTTCAAATGTGGTTGTCTGCAGGGCGGGATTATCCCGTCGGCAGAGGACTGAAAGCGCCATTCAGCTGTCGGAGTCACTGCAGCTGTATGCAGGAGGGATGCATGGCTGCTGCACACTGCTGCAGCCAGACCTTTACTACTGATTATGGACCATACAGAACTTAGTTAGAAGTTATTTTGTACACAACATTTCAGCAACAATCAATTAATATCGCTTTACATGAAACATTAAAAACAATGTGAAATTGCAAAAGAAGCACATTATAAAAATACATTTAAGTAAGGTCACATCCAGGTAAGTTAGTACTTTCCCTCTCTTTCTCTCTCACATACACACACACACACACACACACACACACACACACACACACACACACACACACACACACACACACACACACACACACACACACACACACACACACACACACACACACACACACACACACACACACACACTACACAGGTAATTTACAGAAAAGATGATCTAAGCAACTTGACAAAATGGATGAAAAACACACAGCTTTTTAGTGGTGGCCAGATTGGTGAAATATTGCAAGAGTCAATGTTTTATAATTGGCACTCGAAGTGAAGTATAGATGACAAACCTCTTTCTGCAGCGCATCAGTGCATCATACCATCAGGAGGGAAATATCCATCATTCAAAACGCTTCTAGTAACGTCTCTTCCACCTCTAGGCAATTGTGTGTCTTCTTGTGGTTGTTTTTTTCTGCTTTGAGGATTTAAAAACCAAACGTAATGCAGATTCTGTCGTGTGTTGATTTTCATTCTTGTGTCGCAGCCAGTAGGTCCCTGAGTGCAATATCTGGATAATTGAAAGGAAGAAATTAATGTTTTTTTTCTCATTTGTTGCAGCATCAAAGAAGCTTTTGTGAAATGAGAAGAGGCAGTCCATGTGTAACTGCGTTTGTGCTCATGCATGTGTGACAGGCCTGTGTACAAGAGACAGAGAGGATGATGGGGATCTAAATCAGGAAGAGAAGCCAGAGAGTCACTGAACTGATCCTCCTCTCCTCCTTTCCTCTCCTCCTCTCCTCCTCATCTCCTCTCCTCCCCTCTCCTCTCCTCT
The DNA here is from genome assembly GCF_949606895.1 of Notothenia rossii. Classification (NCBI taxonomy): domain Eukaryota; kingdom Metazoa; phylum Chordata; class Actinopteri; order Perciformes; family Nototheniidae; genus Notothenia; species Notothenia rossii. Next base: position 20,239,568 of record NC_136904.1, read on the forward strand.
CTGTCTCTCTTCAAAACAAGTGGCATTGGCCACATAAAGCCCTGTGCACTTGTGTGTTTGTACCTGGAAGATGTAAAAGCGTATGCCTTTGGGACAGATTGAGGCAGTGCTCATCTCTGGCCAACACTGGAGTGTCCTTCTTGATAACTTCAGATTTTCAAATGCAATACCATGAGATGGTCATAATATTGTTGATGGAACATAAGTATAATTAGTTTTCTAGATCCTATCATGGCATGTCCTGTAATTTCTAGAGGCCATGTTATCACAACGTCCCAGCTGCTGTCAGACTGAGGACCTTTTGTTGCATCCCCTCTTTCTCTTTATTTCCTGTCAGCTCCCGTAATCATACACAAACAAAACACATTGGTTAGCAAATCAGATCCTTCATCCCCCATCATTATATCTGAACACTAGTGCTAAAGCAGCATGTCGGCAGGGCAACAGCTTCATTTCTCTGTTAGTGTGTAGAGACAGGACGCATGGATTATACACAAAATAGAAGAAAAATAAACGGGAACAGACAACAGTTGTGTTGGTTTAGGAATGTGTCTGGCCATCAGCCTTGCTTGAGGTGAATGACTGAAAAATGGCACTGAAACAGGAGGTGTATGACGAAGGTGATGCTTATAGTGATGATGTGGTTAAAGGATGCGGATATATCTCTCCTTAGTGCCTACTTTAAGGTTTATCCTGGTGAAGTGTGAACCATGTACTGAATGATTAATCCTGTTACATTCATGCTTCCATGCATGCTTATGAATTCAATAACTTACATTCTACATTTAAATGCTTCAAGCTGTTCTTATTCAATCACTTTTATTAATACAGCCCATTTAATAAAAGTGTACACTCAAAATGCTTTTTAAAATAATAAGAAAGATCATATATTAACAAAATATAAGATTGGATTTACCTTAACAAAAGGGTAATAATAAAAATGAGGATTCTACCCACTATCCATTATTATTATTATATTTAAAAATATGTGTTTTAGGTCTGTATTTTAAAAAAAGACACTAAAGTAGCTAGTCCATGTGGTAAAGACTTCAAAAGTAAGACTACAACCACTCCGCTCGAGTAAAAAGCAGCAAACAGGGCATTGTATATCAACCAGAGACTTATTTTTTACCGGGCAATTACACAAGCTGCACTTACATGTAATATCTTTATTTTATGGAAGCTTGTAAATGTTGAAAAGGAGCATTATCATACTCCAGTTCATGTCATGTTGACCCACTCTCACTCTCAGGCTGCAGCTGATGTACTCTCTCCCTCTGTCGTGTTATTGTCTGCTCGTGATTCACATTCAGAGGGGATGTTGCTCTCCTGATTCATAGATTCAGGAGAGGTACTACAGACCTCCATGAGTGAGAGGAGAGGAGAACCCCCGCCCCCCCCCCCCCCCCCCCCAACAACCAGCAGCAGCAGCAGCAGCAGCCAACCTGCTGTTGTCCCACTGTTTCCATGGCAACGGCAGTGAGGTGCTGCTGCGATCCAAAGCGAAGCGATGATATACAAGGTGGGGGGAGGGGATTAGCAAGGAGGAGCAGGTGGGTAGGTGGAGAGAAAAAGGGAATACTGTAGGAAACGGATGTTAGGGGAAGAAAAGTGCTGCCGTTGTTGTAACAACAGGAACACGAGGAGGCTAAGTGTTCACGTCTGTTAACTTTGTCAGCAGCAGCTCCAGTTAGACGCGCTGCAGTGCGGAGACTCTGCATCAAACATCTCCTGATCCATGCTGTGGAGATCTCCTGCTCTCTGAGACTAGCACTCACTGTGTTGCATAGATTAAAATATGTCTAATACATTTATACAGGGATATGTAGAGACGCATTATGTGTGACACTCAATCATAGCCAGCAAATGTTACTTTAAGGTTCCTCGAAGACCAAATGGTCATACAAGCATTAGGATTTCAGCTCTGAATCACCTTCATTTGTCTTTCATCTGGGGAAATCTAAACACACACGCACGCACACGCACACCACACACTCTGACACACACACAAAATGTACTTCAAGGTGAAAAACAAGGTGATTTAACATATTATTAGAGCTTCTTTCCTTTTCGTCTTCTGTCTGTTTTATTGATTTCAGAACATCATGAGATTTTACATCTTTCTCCAAAGCTCCAGAGCTCCAACATTAACAATGTCCAAATGGAGGGAAATATAAACCACCCTGTTTGCTCAAAAGGAAATCTTAGAATTGATCGGCATTCATACTAAAAATACTAACGGCTTTTTTTTCTCATTTTCAAGACACATGTGTATAGGTCCATTTATAGTATACATAATTATAGACTATATTAAGATATACATTAATCTTAACAGCAGCGCAGGATTCAGCTGGGAAAGCAATAACATCAGAGAGAAGATATTTACAAGGCAAGAGATTTAATCACCAAGTGTGGTAATACTTATGGTAACATTAAAACAGCAGAAGGGTGAGTGAGGGAATAAAGTATTCAACGCTTCAAATGTTGAGCGGATGATGATGCTAGATGAAAGTCAGCCATCACCAAAATGTATCATCTGGGGACTGAAAACATGTGAATACACTTTGAGGCTCTCCATCTCATAGTTGTTGAGATATTTAAGTATAGCTCAAAGTGTTCATTTCATAGAACCTTCTTCGAAATGCCTGAATAAACCTTATGGATGTTGGAAAGTGATTATCAGTCTTATATTTAAGGGATTATTCATTTTTGGATAGTAATACTGCACACTCACATGTAGCCTAGTCTCAATGACAACTTCCCCTCATCCTTTTTCTACAAACAGTATGTAACACATGCCTGCACTTACAAGCAGACACACAAGCTGTACACACACACACACACGCACGCACGCACGCACGCACACACACACACACACACACAAACACACACACACACACAGCCATGCACTGTGTCTGATTATTGTGTGCTAAAAGTCAGCGGAGCAGGAAGAGCTCGGGAGAGACAGTTGACTCTCTGAATAGAAAAATACTTTCCTTTCTTGACCAACATAAAGTATTAGGGAAAATGAATCGGCTGTTTAACTTGAAAGAGGAACAACAGGAGAGAAGCCGATTGAGGGGCAGTTTGTGGAGTGTGTGTGTGAATCAGTGTGTGTGTTTGCCTATTCTTTTTGAGCATGTATATGACAGGTTTTCTTCAGTATGAGTCAGGTACAGTACATATCTGTCAGTATGTGCCTGTATGTGTTGTGGGGGATTTATGTGCTGTCAGTCCTGCAGAGGGGTCCCTGCCCCTCTCCGCACAGCAGCTGATGGGAAATCATTATGGATCCTGGCAAATGGCCAGTTTATGGTTACCGGGGCAACCGCACTGGCTCCATCCATCTTGGCAACGGGGATGTTTGAGGAGCGGCCTGCTCTCTAAACTCTCACTCTCAGTAATGGCTTCTTTGATTGGCGCCGTGCATAAATGAATAAGAATAGGTCAAGACTGTGGTTTAGGTATAATCCATAGCAGTTTCAGTTCTCGCATATCTTCCTCTCTAATCAGCAGCACGGAGGCACAAACACCTCACTGTCGTCTGGTTATAATGGAAGTCTTCACTTTGGATATTAGGAGGAAGAAGTTGTTTATTCACTCACTTGGAGATTGATTTTTCAGAAGAAACAACACATGATAATGAGACATATGGAAATTATTTAAACAAGAAATCGTAGGTCAGAAACAATAACAGATTATCAATGTGTTGTCAACATAGGTTTCCACTTCTGATCTATTCTGTGTGTCTGAAAGAGGTATAACGTCTCTGTTGTTCCTCTGACTGAGGTTTCATTCATTTCCTTTTCCCTTTTTTTGGCAGGAGTTGTTATTATCTGAATTGAGGATGTAAGGATATAGGGTGTTGCACAGATTGCGGAGCCCCTAGAGGAAAATGTGGGGTTGGTGAGGCTTTAAAAATGTAATTGGAATTACACCTGATTTTGTCAACAAGTACACAGAGACCAACATTTTGAAATAAAAACCACTGTATGATGTAATTTGATGCAATACAGCAGATGTACTGTGGAATCATATTTAGGTCCTTAGAGCGCATCAGGCAAACAGAGATTCAAACCCTCCACTTTGTCCTGAATCTCTACGCTCAGTCTATAGGGCCTAGGACATAATCAAATTAAAAACAAAGGTGTCCGGGAAGCAGCTAACAGTTGTGTCAACCACTTTAACTGACTCCTCTCAAAGTTAGGGAGAGGTGCCTCAAAATCAAGGACATAAACGGAGCAATACCCCGAGAGATACCTAAACAGTTTCTAAAGAGAGGACTTAGAGGTGCTAATCCTCATCCTGATCAACTGAACTAAACTACTGCACATTAGAGGTAAAGCTCAGAGAAACATTGAATACCTGTATATGTCACCAAATGTCCAGACTCACAATAACTTTAATTTAAAAGAGAAGTTCAACAATCCCAAGTTATCTTTTAAATGTTGGTAGTGCACCTAAAAGTATACTTACTCCAAATACAAGTGTGTCACTCCACACTTAATGCCTCAGACAGAAATAACCAAGAAATAACTTAATTTTGGTGTTATTCTGAACTGTGTTACTTTGTTGTGTGTGTGTGTGTGTGTGTGTGTGTGTGTGTGTGTGTGTGTGTGTGTGTGTGTGTGTGTGTGTGTGTGTGTGTGTGTGTGTGTGTGTGTGTGTGTGTGTGTGTGTGTGTGTGTGTGTGTGTGTGTGTGTGTGTGTGTGTGAGTGTGTGGTTGTGAGTGTGTGTTTTCTGTGTGTTGGGATGGAATTTGCTGTGGCAGCTACACTGCCCAATCTCTATGGGTTTCTCTAATTCAGGGATACAACAGGGCTCTCATGCCTTTTTTACATAAAGCATTTCACACTGACTAAGCACTAATCTGTAAAAAGGGAATTTAAAATGGTTGTATTTTTAGATGTTAACTCTTTGGTGCACCTCAAATAACGTGTCCTTTCTGTGTCTTTGTGTATAGTGGTGTGTGTAGGTGTTAGTTCTCTCTTTCAGAGTAATGCATTCTTTCATGGCTGTGGCTCCTCTGATCCGATCCTGTGAAAAGCCAAAGCCTCACTTTTATCTCTCGTCCCATTTACACTTGGAACAGTCTGTGTGTGTGTGTGTGTGTGTGTGTGTGTGTGTGTGTGTGTGTGTGTGTGTGTGTGTGTGTGTGTGTGTGTGTGTGTGTGTGTGTGTGTGTGTGTGTGTGTGTGTGTGTGTGTGTGTGTGTGTGTGTGTGTGTGTGCGCACATATGTGTATGTGTGTGTGGCTGCGTAGGTGCTTGTGCAAGTGGGTGTATCTTGGACATAGAGAACATCCTCCTAGATTCATGTTAATCCAAAAGAGTTGGAGTTTCATTTAATTCATTTTTTATGCTCATTTTATCAAATCATCTGTCATTTTTAAGTTGTTAACCACCATCTGTGTTACCCTTAGGCTGATGGCTTAATGATCTGAACATCCTGCTCTGCTGAGTAACTGCCATCAAAGATTAAACGTCTTTAAATGGCATCAAACTTTGAAATGAACACTCTGGTTGATGTTCCTGAACACATTTCTCACAGTGAACGCCTTATGTTCTTCAGACAAAAGGAAATATTTGCAGTGTTAGTTCTACGTTTCCTAAGAATATACCAGATCCAAGTATTCAAACTTTAATTTACTCCTATCTCTAATGCAAATCAACTACTACTATACGTAGAGAGCATTTCATATCAGTTTCGGCTTGTTTACATACACAGTACAGATTCATTACTATAATAAGTCTATATACTGTTTTGTCTCTGACTTAAAGAAATGATGTGGTCCAGGCTCAAAGCTGTATTTGAATGTTCCTTCACCTAATTATCAAGGTCAATGTGACTTTTAACAAAACAACTTGTTGTGCAGATTTGTAATGCCCTGCAGACATAGTATAGTTCTAGGAAATATGCTAACATATTGGAAGATGCTTCAGCATTTTTTCCAAATGCTAGTGCGTGCTTCCCAGGTTTCAGTGACTAATGCTGCTAAGTATTTTGTGTTAATCCTGTTCTGGGAGCAGCCAAGGGGAAAAGCCTCCAGTGACTGACAACCAGCAAAGCTATCACATGGTTCCTGCTTTCACATCATTACTCCCCTCCAACAGACACACAGACACACACAGGTGCACACACTGTCCTCCAGACACGTATTCATGGATGCACAGATATGCATTCAACAACTGTGTGTGTGAGTGAGTGAGTGAGTGAGTGAGTGAGTGAGTGAGTGAGTGAGTGAGTGAGTGAGTGAGTGAGTGAGTGAGTGAGTGAGTGAGTGAGTGAGTGAGTGAGTGAGTGAGTGAGTGAGTGAGTGAGTGAGTGAGTGAGTGAGTGAGTGAGTGTGTGTGTGTGTGGTGAGCATCCATGCCTGTGTGGGTGTTTATTTCTTTACTCGAAAAAACATTACTTGCCTCAAGATTTCCACATCAATGTGATAAGGACCTATCAAACAAAATAAGGAGTGAGATGAAGAGTTTTGATATTTAGATTTGTATTCTTGTATATGCTAATTATACACGCCCAAGTGTTTGTTGTTGTGTAAGGCAAGGCAAGGCAAGTTTATTTATACAGCACCTTTCAGCACACGGCAATTCAAAGTCATTTAAGACATTTAAGAATAAATACATCAGAAACACATTATCAAATGGCATTTAAAAGCAGGCATTAAAAAGCTAAAATAATAAAATAATCACAACAGATATAGAATACATGAATAAAAAACATGCAGTGTGGATATGAACAGCTCACTCAAATGCAGCGCCAAACAGATACGTTTTTAGTCTGGATTTAAAAGTAGCAGCAGCGGACCATGTGCAGCGGTGTATGTGAAGTACAGTTTATAAACAGATGAAACAGAAGCACTTTAAAATGTGCTGTTTGTCATCTGCCTTTCTGGACTAACTGCAGTCTTGTAATCTTTGTAGTTTGCATAACACCAACCAGGAAGTGAATCTTGTAAACACTAAATAAATTAGCTCATAGAGACACTATGCATTATTGTTTTTCTGTGATCTGGAAATATCTGCCCATAGAGCTAATGTATATCTAAAAGGAACAACATAACTTAAACTACCGGTACCTTAAAGGTGACCTATCATGCAAAATGCACTTTTGTACGTCTTTTATACATGAATATGTGTGCCCGGTGTTCCAGGGAACTCACCAAGAGTCAGAAAACACAACCCTCTGTATTTTCCTCCATACCCAAACCTCTTAAAAAGGGGTTGCAACGGATCTGATACAGAATGATCCAGATTTGAACACTTCTATGACGTCACAGAAGTGGCGCTACGGCTATTGGGCCAACTCCACCAATCAGGAGGAGACAGCCACGGACATTGCCGTTCGAAAGCGCTGGAGACGCTGTAGTACATATACCAGGCTTGTAGATGGTGCTGTTCTCACAGAATCAGCCCATGCAAAGACAGTGTTAAATTGAGCGAAATGAGGAATGGCTAAAAAGCATGATCTGTTTGGTATTTTGAAAAATAAAAAGTATAAATATGCCTTATATAGGTATGGTCCTACACTATACAGTGGGGCAAAAAAGTATTTAGTCAGCCACCAATTGTGCAAGTTCTCCCACTTAAAAAGATGAGAGAGGCCTGTAATTTTCATCCTAGGTATACCTCAACTATGAGAGACAGAATGAGAAAAAAAAATCCAGAGAATCACATTGTCAGATCTTTAAAGAATTTATTTGCAAATTATTATTATTGCAAAGTATTTGGTCAATAACAAAAGTTCATCTCAATACTTTGTTATATACCCTTTGTTGGCAATGACAGAGGTCAAACGTTTTCTGTAAGTCTTCACAAGGTTTTCACACACTGTTGCTGGTATTTTGGCCCATTCCTCCATGCAGATCTCCTCGAGAGCAGTGATGTTTTGGGGCTGTCGCTGGGCAACACGGACTTTCAACTCCCTCCGAAGATTTTCTATGGGGTTGACTTCTGGAGACTGGCTAGGCCACTCCAGGACCTTGAAATGCTTCTTACGAAGCCACTCCTTCGTTGCCCGGGCGGTGTGTTTGGGATCATTGTCATGCTGACAGACCCAGCCACGTTTCATCTTCAATGCCCTTGCTGATGGAAGGAAGTTGTCACTCAAAATCTCACGATACATGGCCCCATTCATTCTTTCCTTTACACGGATCAGTCGTCCTGGTCCCTTTGCAGACAAACAGCCCCAAAGCATGATGTTTCCACCCCCATGTTTCACAGTAGGTATGGTGTTCTTTGGATGCAACTCAGCATTCTTTCTCCTCCAAACACGTCTAGTTGAGTTTTTACCAAAAAGTTATATTTTGGTTTCATCTGACCATATGACATTCTCCCAATCATCTTCTGGATCATCTAAATGCTCTCTAGCAAACTTCAGACGGGCCTGGACATGTACTGGCTTAAGCAGGGGGACACGTCTGGCACTGCAGGATTTGAGTCCCTGGCGGCGTAGTTACTGATGGTAGCCTTTGTTACTTTGGTCCCAGCTCTCTGGAGGTCATTGACTAGGTCCCCCCGTGTGGTTCTGGGATTTTTGCTCACCGTTCTTTTGATCATTTTGACCCCACGGGGTGAGATCTTGCGTGGAGCCCCAGATCGAGGGAGATTATCAGTGGTCTTTTATGTATTCCATTTTCTAATAATTGCTCCCACAGTTGATTTCTTCACACCAAGCTGCTTACCTATTGCAGATTCAGTCTTCCCAGCCTGGTGCAGGTCTACAATTTTGTTTCTGGTGTCCTTTGACAGCTCTTTGGTCTTGGCCATAGTGGAGTTTGGAGTGTGACTGTTTGAGGTTGTGGACAGGTGTCTTTTATACTGATAACGAGTTCAAACAGGTGCCATTAATACAGTTAACAAGTGGAGGACAGAGGAGGCTCTTAAAGAAGGAGTTAAAGGTCTGTGACCAAATACTTATTTTCCACCATAATTTGCAAATAAATTCTTTAAAAATCAGAAAATGTGATTTTCTGGATTTTTTTTCCTCATTTTGTCTCTCATAGTTGAAGTATACCTAGGATGAAAATTACAGGCCTCTCTCATATTTTTAAGTGGGAGAACTTGCACAATTGGTGGCTGACTATATACTTTTTTGCCCCACTGTATTATTCAAATATAGCATGATAGGTCCACTTTAAGTTACATAGCTATGGAAATCTATGCAGGGACGTATAGTGGGATAATTTAACCAGGAACTGCGTTACTATACTGTCGGAGCTCAATTCACCCTGGATGGTTCCCTGTGCAGTGAGTTTGCTCTCTGCTGCCAGGAAGAGCACAAAGCAGAGAGGAGAGGCCTGTAATGGTGACATAACATCTCTGGACTCTTGTCGCAGTGCAAAGAAAGGGTGAATGTTACCTTGAGTGACACAGGAGTAACAGCAGCCCCTGTCTCCTGCTGCAGTTTAGGCAGCAACATACACACTTTGTGGCTCGTTTGATATACTAAATATATCTAGTATCTATATTTGTTAAATATTCTTTTTAAAAGTGAAGCACTACTTGTTCTGCTTCACAGACTTCACAGGGAGAAGTAACAAAACAAAACAACAAAGATAAGTCATCCTTTGGCAAACATAGATCTACCTTGTAAAGATAATTAAAAGAGACAGCAGATATTGGCACAAGATTCTCACTCTCAACAGAACCATGATTGTACCAGGTGGTTATTTTTTTATTCTGGGGCTATCTAAGCAAGACTGCAACTGTAAACATATACAAATTAAATATAATAAATATTTCTCACTAACAAATTGAGTGGAAAAAATACAAGAAAAATAGGCAACCTAACAAGAAAGCAGAACGTGGTCTCACCCTCTAACCTAAAATCAGGATAATTGAACATTTGTATCCACCAAATCACATTGGTTTGATTTAATTATGTTTAAATGCTGATGGATTTGTACGTCACTAAGGCATATTCAGGCCACAAAGACAATACTTGTTAGGTGTATACATTTATTGTGGGTTTTTCTTGTGATTTTTGCTCATTTTAAAACAACTTTGAAAAACCCATCAGCCTTATCCTTCGAATCAGGTTTCATATTGTATTTACTGTGTGCCTCAGTGTGCGGTTGTGTGTGTTTGCAAATGAAATATTGACACTCACCAGATCCTGTGGGTATCAAGGTGAGCGAAGATTGACTAGAGAGTGGAGCAAGATGGAGAGAGAAATTGAAAAGAGAAGCCTGGATAGGGAGTATTTGATACGAGTGTGGAAGTGCAGAAACACTGTGTGATCGTGTGGGCGCAGAGAAGGAGCAAGAAATACAGAGATGGAGTGTGATGCAGGGAGGAATTGGAAAAGGAAAGATTGCAAAACTGGAAGAGAGAGAGAGAGAGAGAGAGAGCAGACATCGAGACATGGGAAGGGAAGGAGGAGAGCGAGGCGGGGGAAATGGGGAGAGCATGTCAGTGTTTAATGGAGGGTGAAGAGGAGTGAAAGGCACCGAGAGAGGCCAGGGAGGAATAAAGCGCTGGAGGCTATGAGTACCCTTTGTTCACACACATTAAGGTGATACGCAAATTCACACCTACAGTAGCACTGTCAACATGCAACACCAAGGGGGAAGCGTGCTGAGAAAATCAATAGGTTGTTTTTCAAATCCAAATTTAATTTAGTCAGGCATCTCTTTTAAAAAACATCTAGTGTTTAGTGTACCATCGTTACGAAAGACAAACATTTCAGATCAAACAGACAGCTCAATGGCAGGATGGGAGTAATAAGTATTAAAGATATCCACAGACATCAAGATGGGTCCAGATAGCAGTTTCATTTCAGACATCAAGCTGCAAGGTAACTGGTTCCAGGTAGATAAAGCATGAAATCTAAAAGCAAATTAGTGCTAATGGAAATCCTGCAGCACCAATAAGTCCTGAGAGACAGTCTGATGAAGTCCCTTAGGTGATGAGTAGTCCTGCAAACTAAAACACAAAATAAATGGTTTGTTTATGCCATCTCAACACATCATGGCTTTTTTTGCACATCATCTTTTGTTAGATAGAAATATATCTTGCAAAAAAAGACAATTGTGAGACCACTCAATGTTATTTACCACAGTGACACTCAACTAACTCATTACTGCAAGTTGCGTGTTTTCAGGTATAAGCCTGGTCTATGTAATCTGCCAATATATTCAACATATTAAGTTGAGTTTAAATTAAAAAACATGACACCAGGTCCCAGGTTTTGGCTTGTTTCCTACCAACATAGAAACTGAAGGTAGAGAAACATAATCCTCTAAGGGTTTAATTATCTGATATTTCAAATAATGTTTACGATTATTATTGTGTGTGTGTGTGTGTGTGTGTGTGTGTGTGTGTGTGTGTGTGTGTGTGTGTGTGTGTGTGTGTGTGTGTGTGTGTGTGTGTGTGTGTGTGTGTGTGTGTGTGTGTGTGTGTGTGTGTGTGTGTGTGTGTGTGCATGTGAGAGAGATGATTGATTTGTATCTCTACAGTGTCTTGTTGTGATCTCTTGAGTATATTTGTAGATTATGTTCAAGTTTCCTCTTGTAACTGAATGAATGATTGAGACCTAAATTGACAAAGCTTCTTCTAAGTAATAATAACTCATCAGGGAGTTGATTCCTAAACTCATTTGTCATTCACTGTCCTAACTGTGGCTCAAGTATTATTCAGAGCTGTGTTTCACAACCAAATAACATCCGTCAGTAATAAGGGAGGAAAGAATTCAATAACTATGGAATATCCAAGTCAACACTGGGACTAAACCGTCTAATTTGAGAAGTATTTATTGCTATTTTCATGAACTGGCAGCAGTCAAATAAAATGCCGCTTGTAAGAAGCTGGGAACACATTAAAATAGCTTTTAAAAGCCGAACCGACTGAGAAAATATGTGGTGACGCACTTACGCACTTTACAGTCCTGGAAAAGCTCCCTGCGTTCAGTTTTCCCAAACCCTCTCAAACCACCAGCTTGTGTTGTTCATTTGTTAACAGCTAAAGGGGTAAGAAACTGTGTAAGAGTGAGCCTGTGAATACATGATGTGCAGCTGACAAAGAAATCCACATCCACATTGAAACGCGGATGACAAATCTGACGGCAGATGGGCACAGAATTTGTTACAGTTACAGCTCCAACCTGATCTGTGCATTACTCAACCATCATGTAGAAGATGATCTTTACAATGTGTGTGTTTGCCAGAGAAAACACGGGAGAAGTGAACGTGACTGTTTTGTGTTTCCGAGTGACTGAGTGACTTAAAAGGCACATTTGTATGTTTTGTTTGTGTGGTGAATAATATAGGACCATTTTGGTTGACTGGTGCAGTTCCTGTTTGAGAACTGCTCACACAAACAGCTATGCACTGCACAGTAATACACCTGCCATGACATAGTTGTCTCACACACAAGTCACAGCTTTTATCAGGGTCTGAAACACCATTGAAATACATGCTGATTTGTGGGGAAAACACCGGGGGCAGTTTTTACTATTGGACATGGTAGGGGACTGCCTGGTGTCCCCAGCAAGGAGGGACCTAAAACAGCTATAGATGTTGATGATGTTTAGATATAAACAATATTCTATCACGTAACAATTGTAATTCTTTGTAATTACAAATCACCCCAAAATAATTTACAAGCTGAATCAAATACTTAATGGTTACTTCAGATTTAGTGAAAAACATTGCACTACAGTACTTAATTTACCTGAGAGAGAATGTTATTGAGTCAAGTGGCTGATTCAGATATTACTCACAAAATGTAAAAATAAAAACATAATGCATCATTATGCGATTAACTATTAAGCGTTGTATTAGAATTGAAAGCTCCAACTTCTACACACTTTAAATAAATAAAAGAAATTGTGCTTTTAATGCCTCTTCCTTTACTCTTCACTTGTACCACAAAATATTTTAAATACGTTAGATGATCTGACTGCTCATGTTTCTTGCACCATCAAACTAATTCCCCAGGTCTCAGTAACTATCTTTCAGTGTTATCATTACCGACAATAATTTATCTTAAATGCAGACACATCCATCTTTATTATCAACACCCTCGTCAGTATCTATTCCCTCTAACAGGATCTGCCTCTTCTCTCTCGCAGGTGCTGCTCTCCGGGCTGATCGGAGTGGTGTCATGGAAGAGGCCGCTCTCTCTCGTGGTGAGTGTCCTCTGAACGCCTACACTCCCCCGCTAATCTAACTGACCTAATATAACACAACCTGATTGTCGTCGTCAGAAACACATGCTTACATACTGAAGCTGATGCTTAGTTTTTTCCTGTTTGCATGAGTACATGGAGAGTACATACACAACAAAACAAATCATAGCAAAGCATAGGACACACAACGGCATACAAATCAATAATTCATTTCTAAACCTATTACATCTATTTCTTTTTCGTTTTAATTATTTTGAGTGTCTCTGAACTTATATTTGTACCTCAAGCTGACAGACTCAATGTGACAAAGAGCTGACATGTCTGACCGTGTTGCTGGTCACACTTGTGTTTCAGAGGCCGTAGAAACTGTCACTTTGTGAACACAGTTTCAACTTTGGGGCATTTTTAAGGTTTTGTTAAAATCTTCATCAGATTTGTTTTGCTGGTTTAGTGTGGATTTCTTTCCGTCTTGAGTATAATTCTTACAAGTTATATTCAAGCAGGACTCGTACCTATATAAAGCAAGGGAATTACACACAATAATTCTCTTAAAGGTCGATTTAGGTGGGCAATTAAACACTTTTATTAAGCTTCTCTCGTATTTACAGCCAAGTGTTAAGTGACCTTTAAGAGCAGTGCTCAAGTCATGACATTAATAATCACATGAATAATTACTTGCATGCTCTTAACGAGAAAAGCCAATCGGAAGCAAGGAATTGAACCTGAGTCTGTCATGTGTGTCTTTTAAAGTTAGTTATTTCATGTAAAATCTTCCAGCTATCCAGTGGCAATTAACATGTGGAATGAATTAAAATACATGAAACAATTATAAATGAATGTTATTCTTTAAGGTGTATAAACATATGCATTAGGAGTTATCTTTCCTGCTCCAGATTTGAGTATACTGTATTTGCTGCTGCTTTACACCATGTAGCAGTAATATAAAGAATGAAATGCCGCCATGACCGTTTGACAATGAAACCACATGAAAAGTGACTGCCTTTGTTGATTGCTCATATTTTTGGGATAAAATAAAAGAGAAAAGGTTGTGTCACATCCTATGAAATGTCCAGAAAGAAGCTTTAATTGTCACGTGGTAGTATGTACATAAGTATATATTTTATTTGTATTAATTACGAGTAATTCTTTGTTGATACAAGACCTGTTGCTTAACAGGTGTAACGTTTCTTTCCTTCCCTAAAGTTCAAAGTATAGTAGTATTTCTCTGCCATAAATGAGGGAGAAAGCCTTTAATTGTCTTTCATGTAATGCATGTTATTGTCCCCACATGTTCCTTATCTATTTAGTGTGTTTCATTGCGACATAAATCATTATTTTCCTGCCTTTGATCTACTAAAAGTAACACGGGTACATTATGGTTACTCATGACTCTCTGATATCATTCAATCTCTTTGTCTTTTTAAGACCAGGATTAGGCTGCAGCAAAAACAAGCCCTACTTCATGCTCTCTTAATGTCATAAATATTATCATCTTATGTCTTCTTCTTCCCCACACCATGGTTCTACCCCTCCCCTGTCACTGCTGCATATCCCTCGTCTCGCTCCCTTTAGTTTTATCACCTTGCTCCCCTTGCTATACATATGCATCGTCTCCTTTAATATTTGTATTTCCCCTCCCCCTCCTGTGTCTGGTTTTGTGGAATGTTAGACCAGAGAAAGAGATTTGAATCATTTCTGCTCTTATGGATCAAAGGATATATCCCATTTTTGAAGGTCTTGGAATTGGTCACACTGTAAAATAGTTAAATCCTCTTACCTCTGTATCCTTAAAAAGCACGTCTAATTAACCTGAATAATTTGAGACAGAGATGTCGGTCTCTGGCTGCTGCTTACTGTCTGTCCGTCAACATGGGAATATGTGGTCTTTCCTTTGTGACTGTAGCATGTTCTGTTCAGTCCTGACGCTCAAGCTTCTCCGTTTCTGGCCCTGACCCGCTCACTGGTGACTAACACACCGGCCGGCGCGATGTGTTCCGGCCTGGCAGCGCTACACCAAACCATCTGCCAAATGTGTTTGGCCTCGCTCAGCATCGTGATTCGTAATAACTGGAGTTCCTCCAATCGTTTACATATGTGTCTTATAAGATTTATCTTCTGTCTTTTTTGACAAATGATGTATATGAGGAAACATAGAGATAACTGGAACATGAATTTAAGAACAATTCAAACTTTTTCAAGACGTAAGTGGATGTTGAATAACATGGTAGTGTTTTCGTGAATCGTGTTGAATCCCGGCTAGTTTGTAATAGTGCAGCGTTATTGAAGTGGTTGCCAAAGGGTTGTTAGATCTTGTAGAAGTCGTCTTCACTTCCTCTCCATGAAATTGCTATTTTTTCAAATCCAGGTGCTGCATGACATCTTTTGTAAGGACCTGTGTATGCTTCCAGTTTATTATAGAAGTCTGCACAAAAACAGCTGTGGATAGAGAGGGGACGACAATACACCATCATCATATAATACAGTATACACTTTTAAAAAGGCATTGAAGACATCGGCTTAATAGAACATTGTAACAAATATTCTTTTAATTATGATGATCTCTCAGTATTTAAGATATTCAATACTTTTTTCAGCATGCTGACATCTTTGCATTCATACTGAATTATTAGAGGGACAGATATGATTTATTAATAGACAAGTAGAGACAGATTTGGATTGCAGTCTCACATTGCAGAGTGGAATAAACAGGTGCAGGTGTGGGAAGAGAAGCTTTGATGAATTCTGTCTATCCCTGAGCTTTCCTTGTAAACTCCACATCATAGAGATATAGACATATTGTGTTCAGTGCAGGGAGACAAACGCACAATGACCATGTTTGAAGAAAAGCCACCTTATCTGAAACAGCTAATACACATTGAGGTTTTTCATCAGTCAACTGCACTGCATTAATGCTGCTGCACATTTGCTCCGTATCACTTGAAGGCCGGAGAAAACAAGTCTACCTGCAGTCTTCTGCTGTTTGTGATTTTGATGGATTATGTGTTTAGAGGGAGACAAAGAGACAGAGAGAGAGTTAGAGGGCATTAAGTCCTTGTTTGCCCGGTCGAGAAAACAAGACGAGGATAGTTTGGAGGGTAGAGTATTTGTCTCAGGAAGCCTCAGCTGCTGTCATTTTGTTGTTGTTATTTATTATTGTGTTCGAATTTGGGCCTACAGTACACACAACTTGAGCGCTAACATACTTCAACATATAGTGAATGTTTAATTATTTTGTACATATGTTTTTTCCTACAGTTAAAAACATTTTCAACCAAACTTAGCAAGTATGCACGTTTTCGAAACGCAGTAAAAACCCGCTAAAATATCCAATAAATTCCTCTTACTATTCCCAGTTTACTAGTATGCCATTCTGTTTTAGTTTTTTTAGCTAAACAGTAAAAATGTTACTTATTCAGTCTGTCTTTCACATTTTTAAACTAGATCGTTATTTATTTTATTTTATACTGCCAAGTTAAATGACTTATACTTTGAGGCACGCATATTACATTCATATTGTGTACAGTAAAACATTTTAATATTAATCCAAATCCCTATTTGATCTATTATATATTTACATCAACACATGGTAATAAAGGGTTTTTATATAGCTTTTGTCCCTCAAATTAATGCCATTGTTACATTTGCCACTAACAACAACCGGATGTTATTGGCTTTTTGTCCAGTGGGAAAGAGGCTTATTCATGAGACAATAGATAGCTGTGGCCATTAGCTCAGCATTAATACTGGACACAGGGACGAACCTCCTGCCTGGTTCTGTCAACAGACGACCTGTTGTAGCTTTATAGTGTGATATCTTTATTCTTTGCAAATGGCCTGAAATGTCGACTTTTCCTTTAAGAGTAGACCTGATTTTAATGTATATATATCTGGCTGTTTCATTCACAAAAAGAAAGCAATGTTTACACTTGACTGACCCGGTACCTCTCTGGGCTGAAGTGTAGTGTGGATGGATTTAAATAATGGAGAGGCACAGAGAGCCTTGAGGTGAAACGGTTGCTGCACTTGTGAGGTGTCAGGCAGTGAGAGAGACTAGCATCTACTCCACAGTCATGTTTCCACTGGGATGTGAGAGCAAGTTGTACTTTAGTGTTAGAGCATGGTCCGAGTGTCACACAGTGCTGCTCTGCACCGCTCACTATATGTTTGAATGACTGCGACTGCTGGGCTTTTTCTTAAAGGGAAAGTGTTTCTGATCAAGCTATTCCAAGGGCCCATAGAACTACTGTATATTCCTGGAACGTAGAGAAATGAATAATTGCTCCTGTTTTTGTTACATTGCGTCTGTGGTTTACTCAACATGTACAATTTTGTAAAAACATGTTTGATTGGCATGTTTAAGTCAGGCCAGCAGCGTGGCTGTATGTCAGTCTTTTTGTCAATCCACACAGCCTATTGCTTGGTTTGCCATGATATTTGATACAAACCTTCATCATGCGCAGAGTATTAATCCTTATGACCTTTCTTTCTTGTGCCTCGTCCTTTAAGCGTGTTAGCATGCTGACATAAGCACGCTTTGAAAATCAAAAAGTCTTATGGATTAATTAGGGCTCACTTTCATTATAATTTGAGTGACCTTGATTGAGATAGTCAGAACACACTGTTTACATGCCATTTCTTACTCACAGTATTGAGTAGTGTCGTTTTTGAAAAAACAATATGTAAATGTTGCCTTCACTGAAGGCCAGCAAATCAGTTGATTAGAGCTTGTTAATCAAGCAGAGAAAATACATTTTCTGTATTTCCTTTAACCATGTAGACGACGTGTTTCATTTTGCTCTGCATTACCGATGATGAAAAGTTCATGGCTGCTCTCGCCTTCCACAATAATACACCAATCAGCTGAGCTACGAAGGTTTATAACAAGGCCAGCGAGTGCTCGAACTGTGGTGCGCCCCGTGAATAATACAACGACATCTCTGCTGGTAAAGTCTCTTCTTGGTGCTGGCCTCGCTTGTTCATTCTTTTCAATGGAAAAAAAGAATGTTGTATGTTCCCAAGAGTGTTTCAATCTAAGCTATTTCTTCCATAACCCTGATGAATCCGTAGGAATACTGTAATTATTGCAGCAGCCATGACCCAGCTGCTGGCCAGAGCATGACCATAGAGAGAGAGGGGAAATGTTTTATAGCCTCGGTGTGGTGTAGCTCTGCGCCGCTTGTGACATGACGGGAGCATGTTGCTCTCCTGATCCGAGGGATGTGCTCATCTCTCACAGGCCTGCAGCACTAAAGACCATCATTCATGTTTGATCTGAGGAGATTACAGTCTGTCATCATGTTATGACACCCCCATATTTCTTACGCCATTTATCAATATCATTGTTACGTCCCAACTAGGGGAAGAGGAATGCAACACACACCAGTATGTAATTGGTAATAATTATAAATGGTTTTATTACAACAGGGTGAAACAAAATGGAAGGCACGCAGCCTGAACAAACAAAAGGGCCAAAAGGGCACAGGTTGATAACCAAACAAAAGGAGGACTCTAAAAAAGGAGTCTAATGGCATACAGGGAAAATAAATACTAATATACTAAATAAAGAACGAAACAAAACCTCACTTTAAAAGTGGTACAACTAACCAAAGAATCTATACAAAACACAGCTAAACTAAAGGCAACAGTCACAAAATCCTAAGCTACTCTAAACACTATCTGAACACAGACCACACAAGTTAACCACAGAACGAAGAGCAAGTAGCGAGAGGCGTCTGTTCACTCAATAGAGCCTCCTGAGTGATGATTGTCCCACGGCTTTGTAGTCATCTCCAGCAGGTGTGCGCCGGCTGTGCGCTGCGATTGGAGTGCGTCGGGCCCTGCGTGCTCCAATCACAATCTTAAGGGGGCGGACCAGGAGATGGCAGCCAATGACGTCAGGGCAACCGCACAGCTAATTTGCATATAACACAGTTAACACAGTTAAGACGACCAAGAAGGCAGTAGCCGTGACAGTCATCTCTTACTGTGCTGCTGGATATGCATAAACATGCACTTGCTGTACATTCAGTCCCGTAGCTACCAATCAGGACATCAGAGCAAATCGTTTCTGAGGTTTTTTAACCTGGTGGAGCTTAAATTTTACTTTTGAAAACTGTTTTTAAATATTTTAAAGTATAATTAGATTTTCAATATCTTTTATAGTCATTAAGTTAACAACTGTTTGGCAAATATATCAATGAATAATAAAACCTTGTGAACATAAGCAAAATCATAGACATTTAATAAATTAAAAGGCAGCACTTTCCAGTCTCCTAACGATCCAAACTTAACTGCTTTAATACGGTATATTTAAGAATATGGCTCCTTTAAGTATGCATAGGGTATTTCACTTGGAAATGTGTTGCCACTCTAACACTGCTGCAGTTTTTTTAAGGCAGCGGCTCATATAGTCACCAAGGCAACCCTGAGGCAAAGAGTTATTCACACCAGGAAACAGTTTTAGTGTGAGGCATCTCAAAATAGTGCCTGGATCTAGCAGTTTGTAAAAGACACACAGGGAGATGTATGAGATAGAAAGTAGTCCTTTTTAAACGACAAGCCAGAGAATTTATAACAAGTTTATTTAGCGCGCACCAATAGTGGATGTAACTGAGTACATTTACTCAACTATAAATAAATACATCTATGAGCTACATATTGCGAGATCGGGCACCAATTAGCATCTCCTCATTTTGTAAACGTCATTATTGCATGATGTGTATGTCCTTCTATTTCTTCAAATGTTTCCTGCCATTTGACACATTTCTGATATGCAAAAACATTATATAAAAGCATTTTCTATTACTTTTCTTCTTTATAAAACGCATGTAAATAAAATACACCTTCAGCGTAATTTTCTGGGTATACAGACTTTTAAGTTGATGGCTTAAAACACAAAATAATTGACCGGCTGTGGAGAAATGTGTGTGTACCACTACATGTTGGCCCTCCACTCTGGATTCATTTGACGAATGTGTGTGTACCTATTTCTCTTGAATAAGACACGGACGGAGTGTGTGTGATTTACAGTATAGCACCATTTTAGTGACATGTGGATGGCTGAAGATTTCCTGGGGATACATCTGAGACCAGAGCATGTTTTGCACTCAATACAAACACACACACACACACACACACACACACACACACACACACACACACACACACACACACACACACACACACACACACACACACACACACACACACACACACACACACACACACACACACACACACACACACACACACACACACACACACACACACACACATAGCTTGTGCTCACTGCAAAGTCAAGAGGGCAGCAGCTTTCCTCTTTTTTAACAAACAAAACACATATACACACACACACACACACACACACACACACACACACACACACACACACACACACACACACACACACACACGATATCTGCAGACTTTCCATTATGATCACATAACGACAGTAGGGCCACAGGACATCGGTGAAAAGGTTTATGAGGTGCTCTCGGTGACAGTCTGTGGCCCTGACGAGCCATAAATATGACTGTAGCTGATGAAAGAGGGAGGATGAGGGAGAGAGGGATGGCACTCTGACTAATTACGATGAGGAAACAGATCCCTCTACGCTGGAGGAATAAAGATTAATGGTAACAAAAAATGAGAACAACATGATTTTAACCATGAGCCATTTTTTTTAAATAATACAATTAGACAAATAGTCCAATAGTTTACAATTTGTCATACAGATCTATGGACTAATGAATCTAGTAATTAGGAGTGAAAGGAGCCCATTAGCAGCCTCTGCTTCCGACTCTATGGCCAGCAGTGTGTGTGTGTGTGTGTGTGTGTGTGTGTGTGTGTGTGTGTGTGTGTGTGTGTGTGTGTGTGTGTGTGATTGTGATTGCGAGCTTTTAGTGGTTAATGTTATTGCTTTGGGCCCAGACAGACAATGTTGGAGCCCTCCTTAATCATGAATTCCTTAGATGTCCTTCATCCTTTTCTGTCGACTATTTCCATAAAGCCACACATGCAGTCAGTTTAATCTATTATGACTTCTAGAAATCTCCTCCTTTGTTAAATCTTAACGTTCATTTTGGCTCAGTGCGGATGTTCATCTGAATGTGATCAAGTTTGACTAACTCCGACGTAACCGTGTCTGTAGTGACAGAAATGTAAAAACTTAGAGGCAGATTTAGTCGTCATAAAAATACTAGAAAATGTAGTTAATTAAATGATTCCCATGTTGTATGCAGACAAAACATTTGGACTGATTTTCTTGTTGCAGTGAAAGCTCTTTAGAGCGTTTGCAAAGATATGAATTTGGTTAATTAATTGCATAAAAAACTAAGAAACCTCGCTCAACTTGTTTCCCAGCTAATCAAAATGAGCTATCATCATTACATATTGTATAATGATCAGACACACACGAGCAGGGTGGATGTTTCTCAGGATAAAGGCTTTACCCCGAGTCCTCCTGTTGAAGAGCGGCCTCTAAAGCCACCTTCCTGCCCAGGCTAGATGAAAGAGAGGACAAGTGTGTGTGTGTGTGTGTGTGTGTGTGTGTGTGTGTGTGTGTGTGTGTGTGTGTGTGTGTGTATGTGTGTGTGTGTGTGTGTGTGTGTGTGTGTGTGTGTGTGTGTGTGTGTGTGTGTGTGTGTGTGTGTGTGTGTGTGTGTGTGTGTGTGTGTGTGTGTGTGTGTGTGTGTGTGTGTGTGTGTGTACGTGCATGCGTGTGTGTGTGTGTGTGTGTGTGTGTGTCTGTGTGTGTGTGATTGTTTCTTGTGAGCTTTTAGTGGTTAATGTTATTGCTTTGGGCCCAGACCGACAATGTTGGACCCCTCCTTAATCGTGAATCCCTTAGATGTCCTTCTTCCTCTTCTGTAGGCTATTTCCATAAAGTCACACATGTAGTCAGTTTAATCTATTATGACTTCTAGAAATCTCATTGAAAGTAAATGACAACTTGTAGATGTTGTGCTTGGTGTAACCAGATTTGAATTAAAGGCAAGGTGCATGGTGGCAGGGAGTATTCAAATGAAATGTATCTTGCTTGCTTGTTTTTGAAGATAAACAAGGGATGTTCTCTGGTTATCAGTACACACCCACCACTATCATGCCCTCTGAGGCTAGTATTTAATCTTTGATTCATGAATAGCGTAGAGGAAACAGAAACACAATAATGAGAAACAGCAGCTTTTAGTCTTTCAGCGGTTTGTTTGTCTTTTGATCATAATCATCCCTCAGCGGGGTAATTATAGTAGTGATGTTCATAGTAGGCTGTAAATATAAGGCAGAGGTGGGAACGTAGCCGCGCACATATGAAAAATGTAGTGTATATCTACATGTGTAGAAATGTGACTATCAAAGATGTTCATTAGTGTGGCTATGCTTTTTTCTCTGAACATAAAGGGAACAATCTCCCGTTCAGACATTTTCCATCCGTAAACCATCAAATATCTTGTACAATAAGATAATGCTAATGCTGGCTGGAAATGAGTGCCTGCTTTTGTCTGCCTCTGTCTAAAACCATTGTTTTTTAAAAAGTATTACAAATGTGGAGTGATAAATCTTCCATTGTGTAAACTGCATTTATTTAATGAAAAATGTCAATCGAAACACTAACAGTACCCAGCACTGTGTTATGGGTGTGGGGATAACCATTAAAAATGTATTACTTTATATGAATCCAACTCAGCAACAAGGTACAGTTATACACATTCTGTCTCTTACCTGCCAAAACATCTCGCTAACATGCAGTTTGTTAAACAAAGACACTCACACAGGGTAACATAACATTGATGAAATGTCTTTATGCTTGGTGTTATATTAGTCTAAAATAACATTTCCCCAAACTTCCAATACATACACATTGATGTTTGTGCTTTCCTGACAGCTGTTGTTAAGCAGCATCCATAAGCTCTCCTGTCACATCGGTGCAAATCTCTTTCTATAGCAAACAGTAATTGTGTTTTGTGCAAATAAAGGCATTAGAGGCAGGGTCCAGCAGTTTATTATCCACTGTTGACTGAACAACTAGTGCTCTGTGGTCACTTGTCAGGGACTTGAGATGTAATTGTGGTTTGCACACAGTCATGTCAGCTATATTTCACAGCTGAGTGAGTTGATACTGCGGCATGACTGCAGCCACTATTTTACAGCCCTGCCAAACCTGCTGGATACTCACAGGACGAGGCGCTGCGTACGAGAAACCACTTCTCATATTGTGACCTTTGATGTCAGCAAGAAACACGTGTGTGAAGCCAGGGTTGCCACAGTATTTATACTTCCATGTATACTCCTATGTCAATGTGAAATATCCTGCAATGGAGTCTCTTTCTCCGATCTCTTTCTCAAGATTCAAGATTCAAAGGTTTATTGTCATAACGTATACACAACTCAAATGTAATTATGTTAGGTATGACAAACTTAGATCGCAGGTTCCTCATCAGTTCGATATAGAACTGACATCAGAAATGTAATAAAACCAAAAGGCAAATGCACTGGTACTGCTTGACTGTAGAGGTGTACAGTTATACAGCTGTTTGTAAAATATGGTTACCTCTGAACAAAGATGAGTGTAGCGTTCATACAGAGCCACAGCTGCGTTATTTTGGTATACAATTGTGAAACACAGATACTCTGTTAGGTTTAGAAGGCAAATAAAGAGGTAGAGAAGCTGTGTCTACGGTAAGGTGGATTGAAGGGTGTGCACATGTCTGTGCTCATCATTGTGTGCATGCACGGTTCATGCCTGCATGTCTGCACCACTTGTTGTGAATGTATGGATGGCTGAGTGAGTGTCAGAGAGCATCGTTACATTATACTGCATTCCCAGCAGGCCTGACTCAGAGCAGCATTTACTTTCAGAGTGTTGAATATCTCTCAAGGATGACACAGAAATAAAGTAAGATTTTAGACTCACTGCTGCTACTCAGGGAGGGCAGCTATGATTAGAAACATTGATTTTTGACTGCCTCTTTATCATTGACAGGAGAAAATGAAAGAATGAATAAATCTGAGAGCTGAAGTTTGTTTTTGTCCTCCATGAATTGATTGTTCACGATGAAGAAAAGAAAAGCTCCCGTGAGACAGCTCAAGTAGTCAAGCAGAGCTACAAACGATCCTGCAGCCATTGATCTGTTTGGCAAGTTAAGGTGTACAGAAATATCAGAGCAACTCATAAACATCTCTCAAAATAGGAAATGCAATGTTTATCATTGAAATCTAAGAGATATACTCATTAACTCATGTCAGAACAAACACCAAAGATATAATAATATATTTGTGTCACTGTGGTGAGTGGAAATCCAGGTATTATATTTCGTAAATTGTTATCAGGAAGACATTTATTAAAAACAATACACTTTTGGCTGTATACATCTTTAGGTTTTAAAATGTGGTTATCACTAAGTGCAGTTTATTATATTAGAGCTGCTGTGTGGGGAAAAAACTAACACAAATTATATTTGGCATTTTAGCATTTTGAAACAAACTAATGTTACAAACAAATACTAAAGACTTCCTTATCGGTTGGGGAAAATGGTTTTATTGGACTGAATTTCTGACTAAAAGTGTCACTTTCTTTCAATAATAATGTGTCTTACTCTAGCATGACAAGGTAATGTACAACATAAAATCAGTGCAGCATATCTTGCTGCTGTCTAGCATCTAAACTACATCTTGTGCCTTTTCAATAATATTATACAGTATGACAACCCACAAGCGCAAAATCATATCCTTACCCCAAAGGTAAACAAGAAGAAAAAATGTAACAAAAGGTCATTTCAGTCTGAAAAATATGTTGCTTTTAATTTTTTATTAATTGAACCAAAAATACTCATAAAAGAGGCTGTGCACATTTATTTGATCATCTTGAAAACCTTGAGGGTACTAACAGCTCAATCAAAAGTCCATAAAATGTGCGCATTACGCTATCCCACATTGTCCTCTTCATACATTTTTCTTTTTATGATGATTCATGAAGTGATGGGCAACCCCCAGCAACAGTTTTTCTGATGATATTCACAAGTTCTTACTGTGCAGCATCAATACAGCTGGATTATTAATGTGTAATCAGGAAGCTGTGAGAGACTCTGTTGTGGCTCCAGGCTCTGGGTTTTTATAACAACTGTACGTGCACATGTAGACCCACACATGCACAACACATGCAGACATGATACAGCCAATGACATATAAAACCAGCACTCAAAGGCACATGCCACCACGATGCAGAGATGATTGACACACACAGTTTCAGATCAGCCTCTTTGCATTGTGGGTGTGCATCTTGTGTCTCCCTATCCTTAGAGGCCTGTTATTCTCTGACTTGACCCAGATGGAGAGGCTTTTGTGGGAGAGATAGTGTATTGCCAACTGAGATGTGCCCCGTAGGAGCGCCTGTCAGGAGCTGCTAAACAGACAGGAAGTGTGTGTGTCAGACAGACAGACAGGCGGAGAGAGATAAAAACAAAAGTGCATACGTTTGCAAATGTGTAAGCTGGGGGGGAGGTGGTGTTTTGGGGTGGAGAGGCAAGTGCACAAAGAAGAAATCTGCAGGAAACGTTTGCACCCCTTCAAAAGAGGGAAAGCACTTATAATAGCTTTGGGAGGAGATTACTCCCCTTCACAAGATCTCTGTGGGATTTTATGATTTTATGGTTCAATTTTCTTTACAGTTCCTTCAAGTTATTTTACAGAGCAGGCAAGAACCATGAGGGGAAGCCCTGAAGCCGTGTCCCGGGTGCTATATTATGAAAAGTCCTCTCATACTCAGGGATGCGAACACAACTATGGGAAGCTGTTTGGTATCCCAGCACACCTATAGAAGCTTTCTTCTTTTATTAGGGTTGAAAAGTAAAATTCAATTGATATAGAAACATTAAAGACCTAATGGAGCCTCCCTAAGCCATATTAGAATCCAAATGTAGTGCATATTGAGAAATAGCACCATTCAAATCTCAATAAATGGCGTTTAAATTAATAATGCACATAACACAGTTGAATGGAAATGCCCCTCCTTTCTGTGCCTCTTCAGCAATGTTTTATTTTGACTTGAACCTCTCTCTTTAAGGCTCTATTTCTGTCCCCACCCACTCCTGAGACAAACATATTGTGTCTTCAGCTTGCTAGATGCTGGCCCGCAACAACTGACATTATTTTAATTATAAAGAAAGAAGGAAAAGTAAAATTAGATCAGTATCACTGTGGAATAAGTTGATGTAGTAAAGACCTGGCACTCACCCCCCTCCACCAACAAGTTCAAACAAAACTGTGTAGCCAGTGTGTTTGGAATTTGCTTGATTCACTGCTTCTGTCACATTTTCAATGGTTTTGGAAAAATAAACAATAGCACATAAGAAAAAGATTCCCGGCATGAGATAGTGGCTCTGCTGTGAAGTGGCCGTAGGCAAGGGGACAAAGGCAGAGATAGAAGCATTGGGTTTGTTTTGATAAGTTTTCTCTTGTCCTCCGCCAAGACAAAAAAGATTGTTCGGTTGCTAAGCAACATCCTTTTGCATCCTTCAGCATCCTTTGTTAAATCTTAACGTTCATTTTGGCTTAGTGCCGATGTTCATCTGAATGTGATCAAGTTTGACTAACTCTGGCTGAACCGTGTCTGTAGTGACAGAAATGTAAAAACTTAGAGGCAGATTTAGTCGTCATAAAAATACTAGAACATGTAGTTAATTAAATGATTCCCATGTTGTATGCAGACAAATCATTTGGACAGATTTTCTTGTTGCAGTGAAAGCTCTTTAGAGCGTTTGCAAATATATGAATTTGGTTAATTAATTGCATAAAAAACTAAGAAACCTTGCTCAAGTTGTTTCCCAGCTAATCAAAATGAGCTATCATCATTAAATATTGTATAATGATCAGACACACACGAGCAGGGTGGATGTTTGTCAGGATAAAGGCTTTACCCAGAGTCCTCCTGTTGAAGAGCGGCCTCTAAAGCCACCTTCCTGCCCAGGCAAGATGAAAGAGAGGACAAGTGTGTGTGTGTGTGTGTGTGTGTGTGTGTGTGTGTGTGTGTGTGTGTGTGTGTGTGTGTGTGTGTGTGTGTGTGTGTGTGTGTGTGTGTGTGTGTGTGTGTGTGTGTGTGTGTGTGTGTGTGTGTGTGTGTGTGTGTGTGTGTGTGTGTGTGTGTGTGTGTGTGTGTGTGTGTGTGTGTGCGCTTCAGGAGTGTTTTTCTCTGCTCCGGTCACAGTTTGCCTGTCACCTCTGGTCAGTTTGCATTAGCACTGCCACTCGCCATCTCCCACTGCTCCTCAGATCACCTCCTCTCCTCTCACCATGTGTGTCTGCCAAGAACGCTTCTTCTCTACCAACAAATGTCACTCTTTTGACCTTTATGTTAAGCAAATATGATCTTGTACATACCCATTTGTACACCTTGTACAAGCTTTGCATGTCTTGGGTAATAAAACTATTCAAATGTTAGTAGATTAGTGTCTTGCTGAGGCTGTCACAGCAGGGTGGCTCTGTATGGTGCAACTCCAAACCAATCCCTAAACCAATCCTTACTTACCTGTGAATTTGCTAGAGGCACAAGAGAACACCATCTTCTCTTAGCTTAAAAGCTGAGGAAATGAAGGCTTGTTATTCCAACTGGTAGGAGAAAAGCTTTGCTTCATTCCTTTTGTTTGTAACTCCAACTACAGATGGCTATTCTTGCTAAATGACTGTAACCAATTTAAAAATCCATTATTGGTTTCATATAAACAAACAGAGGGAATAAGTGGATTTTTTTCAAGCTTTTGAACCAGATTTTTTGGTTGGGACAGTGATTGAATGCATCTCATCCCCGCGCTTTAACTTTGCTTTGTGTTTATTTTATTGTGCATCACAGACAGGCTGCCAAATTCATTTCATTCTACTCATCCAACTCAAGGAACAGAATTAGATATGAATAAAAGTAGAACAATATAAATGAGATGGGGTTTGCTCCATGCCGCGAAGAAGACGGATGATTCACTCTGCCGACACACAGACTGAAAGATGTCTCCCGTGAGGCAAGTTAAGAAGCTCTTTGAATACGTATGCTACGTCCTTTTTTCTTCTGCATTTCTATCCTCTCCATTCATATCATATTGATTCTCTCGGCATATATACTTACACACCTATTGTAACCATTTTTGATTCTTTATTTTTATCTTCCATTCCTCTTATTATGTGTGAAATGACAGGAAGT
Source organism: Notothenia rossii (assembly GCF_949606895.1). Classification (NCBI taxonomy): domain Eukaryota; kingdom Metazoa; phylum Chordata; class Actinopteri; order Perciformes; family Nototheniidae; genus Notothenia; species Notothenia rossii. Next base: position 20,267,884 of record NC_136904.1, read on the forward strand.
GACAGGTATTGGATCGAACAAAGGGTTGAGCAGAGTGGGGAGAAAGCTGGGCAGAGCTTGAAAGAGAACAGTTGGCTGGGTGAACAGGAACCTTTCAACTCGAGATAATACCCGATGAATGATGTCCTCCCCTAAGACACTAAGAAGCAGGAAGTGTGGCTCCATATTAATTAGAATATGAATTAGATAGACCCCCTTATCTGATGGCTCACAGGAGCGAGAGTGGCATGATCCAGGCAGCGGCAGCTTTAGAGGTGATTGAGCAAACAGTCACAACTCAGGTCACGTTGCTCTCCTGCAGTCAATATGTTCACTTTCAGCCTAAAATACAAAAAGAAATAAAGATGATATAGATTCCTAGTATAAACTGAGAAAGCTAGCCCAAAAACTTTGCATAGACTTTAGTGCAATACCTTTTTCTATTTCATTGTAAATGTTCAAAACAGTATTTGGAAAATAGTTGGGTCTCAGGGGGTCTCTGGCCCGTTATTTAATATTTTTGCGATACTTGAAAATGTATTTACATGTTGAAAAGTTTAAAGATTAGGAGCAGCACAAGATATGTCGATCACTGAGAAGGCAGCTAATTTACTGATGCCACACTTGCTGACAACATCCTTATGACACCAGCATTATGGTTATTATTACATGTTACCACCCTAATATGTGGTAACAAGTCTTAAATATATAGACTATTGCCATTCTATGACATGCTGATAAGATGCAGCTCCACCGTGTTCACATGATATAGTGTGTTTAACTAACATTTGCTCTTTAGCAACCAAAGCAGCACTGAAGCGTATGTGTGGGTGAGCTTTGAGAGGGTATTTGGTCATAAACCAAAGTATTGGACACATTTAACTAGGTAGGATGTGTACCAATCCATTGAAAGTCTCACATGTTGTCAGAAGAATCCCAACTTATAAATTGAAAATATCTTTAAACCAAGATATCTTGCTTGTAATTTATGTAACATTATTGACAACAGTTCATTTACATCCTGGTACTCAATTATGGAGATGTCATCCTTGATTTCCAATGAATCCCCTCAAGCGAGCAGCATCTTTAACAAAGTTCCTGCTGTACTTCTGCATGGTGTGAGAGTCTTCTGGGACCAGAGCTTCTTCATTATTGGCCTGTCTCATTACAGCTTCCCCAACATAGAGCCTGGAGCAGAGAAGCCAGAGCCTCCTTGTTTTAGCTCTTTAGAGGTCACTGGTTGATTAAAATGTTGAGAAACAGAGGTTAATCAACTGCTGACCCACAGGGTGAGGCTGTCTTTCACGGTCTGTTTTAATCAATAAGTGTGAGAGCTGGCACAGATGAACTCCTTATATACAGGGAAACCCAGGTTCCTACAGCCCTGATTACCTCTTATCTCTCCTCTCCTCATGTGGATGTTTGGAGGAAGAGCTCTATACTGGGTGAATTCTCAATATTACATTCAAAAAAGGACTCCAACATGTAAGATATGTAGTTCAGCCCGCTTCATGTAGGTTTCATGGCTCATCTGCCAATAAAAGGTGTTGGACTGTAACTTCACCGTGATGTCTGTAACCACAGGAACTAATCCATCACATCCTGTGGAGATGCAGTCTGACAAGCTGTCAACATGACTTCACATCAAAGCCTAAGAGGAGAGGTGTTTTTAACATCTACAGAAATAGAAAAACATCTGATCTTCTTACCTGACCACCTAGAACAAAGAGGAGTAACCAGCAGGAAAGTTAACTAAGATAACTTCTGATAAGGGTTTATGTTGAAACTGCCTATTACCAGTGTGCAGGAGTCAACTATTTTACTTGTATTATAAGAAAATATTTAGTGCAACATCATCATGGCCTTTGTCAACCAAGTTGCGCGTTTGATGGGAAATACATTCACTAAGCAGCAACCTCCAGGTGAGAATCCAATGACTGTGATTTACTAATGTGGAAAGTCCTTAAACTAGCAGTCTTTCTAATGGCAAGGGCGGCTTAACTGATTGGGAAATTGGGTTGGATTGAGAAAATTCATCTATTTCTCACTTGATTTATTACCCAAGTAAAGGAGTTAGAGCTGGAGTTGTATCTCTTAATTGCTATTTTGAGGTCTTCTTCAATACAACATTTTCATTTTTATAAAGAATGGTTCACTTTAGAGTAAGATAGTCGATAAAGCACAAATCATGGCAATGGCTAAAATGCTACGGGTGCTATTTTTTATAGTTTAATCTTCACGCAATCCTTTTAATAATCCCTTAAAGTACTGAAAAAACGCAATTTTTTATTCTACATTCAACTGTGTTTATATTTACTCTAAATGTGGTTTTCTGCTCACTGTACTCGTTTGTAAAATATCACATTCTCATTGATGTTTTTGACAAGTTTCTGTGCATCCTAGTACCTCTTCGCACATTTACTAACATAAATTGAGGTCTAAAGAGATGTGTGCTCCCGTAGCTATGCGGCTATTCCCCAGCAGGATTAGGGGTCTGTGGAAGTCGTTACGTCTGGTTTAGTGTGACCTCCCCTGGGTTCTGCTGCTGAGAGTTAGTATCAACACCTCCAATGTTTATTTGGACCGGCGCTGAACTCAGGGTCACTCAACTCCTATCACTACTAATACTGGTGATGTGGTCTAAATGAACACACACACAAACACACACACACATAAACTATACACCACGACCCTAGGTGGGAGTAGGAGCAGAAAGGTAGAAAGGTTATTTCGGTTAGCAATGAGAACCAGCTGTTGCAGCCCTGGTTTTGCTTTCTCTCTGTGTTTATAAAGTCAGTACGGGGGGGACCAGGAGAAATGCATTGTTTTCTTTCCTGATTATAGCTTGACCCCCAGGTTGTGTGTATTTTCACATATTTTAAATCACTTGAAGATCTGGACATTCCTAAGCCAACATTTGACACTGTTTACTCTTGATCAATATTCAGGAAGGCTCTCTCATTGTTCCTGAAGTGTCTTTTGTTCACAGATGTTTCTGAGCTCTGCAGAACCTGAGGGTAGATTTACAGTGTCAGAGGGAAATTGAATCAGAGGGTTTGTGATCTGCTGAGCACAAACATAAAAAACAACAACATTGCCTTCAACTCTCATGGCTCAGGGTTAATTGAAACATAAACAGTGTTGTGTCGCAGTGCTGCTGCAGACTAAATACTAATTGATGCTGCAGTCAAAGGAAGCTAACAATTATTCAAATTCTCCTTTTATACAATTCCCATGATCCTAAACTGGCCAATCTTTAATTAGTTTGCCCTGAAGCATCTCCACAGGGTAAAACCCCAGCTGTGCATATTTATGTGTTTTTAAAGAGTGTGATTGTAATCCCATATTGCTGTCACTGTTTACTCTACAGTCGGAGCTCATATCTCATTATCATACCACATTAGCATTATCTTCTTTTGTGGATGTACAGGAAACATGTTGAGCATATTTTGTTTCTTGCAGGCAGTTATTCAGCCTCACCGGGTTTGGCAGAAAGAAACAAAAAACTGCGGGACCCTGATCTTAGTGAAGGTCTGATGGGTGGATTCTCTTGGGTCTGCCTCTTCATTCGAGAACACACTGAGCATTTTCTATTCACAATCTATCTTAACTTATTTTATCTTATCTTAACATAACTTTATTTATATGTAGAGACAAGCTGATGTTTGGCTTATCACACAATTTCTCATTTTGTATGTATGTCTGTCTGTAGATGTACAGTAACAGTTGTTTAAAGGAAACCCTGAATTTCTGCCGTAGTTTTGTGTACTATGAATATAATAAATATAACTTCAAACTCTTTTATCGTAACTATTGCAACATTTTGATCACTTACGGTGTACATTTTAAAGCAACTGTTCATCTCCCCGTGCAATTTGGGTTTATGGAAGATGTATAATAGTTGCCAAAATGTTAAATCAGAGTTTGCTGAAAACCTGTTAAAAGGTGCAAGACAGAAAGTATTGCACAGAAAGTAAGCAAACATTTTCAAAACCTAAACACATTTTACAATAACAAAAAAACATGTAAAAGTAGCTCTTCCTCAGTAACAGCTCAATTTGGCAATTGTGCTTCGAAAATAGTTTGGCTAAATGTATCAGTTTTTAAAATAGCTTCCAATTACTGTATTATTGATAGACTTATTAAAATTAAGTCTGCTCTAGAGTTGAACACCTTGCCTCTGTTAAAGATCCCATGTCATGGCCATTTCTACTGATCATAATTCCATTGTTGAGGTATACTAAAATAGATTTATACTGTGCAATTTTCCAAACTCACATTGGTTTCTCATACAGCATCTCTGTAAAGTATGTGTATTCACTCTCTGTCCTAAACGGCTTGTTGGAGCTCCTGCCCTCCCCACCCCTCCCTGTGAGCCCAGTGTGCTCTGATTGGTCGGGAAGTTGCGAGCCTCGTTGCTGCGATCTGCTGCGAGAAGCAGACAGGCTTCCGGGTCGGCGATACAGCGAGAACAAGCGAAACTCATCCTGAGCACACACAAACACTCACAGCCGAAGTAAAAACAATAAGTGTGGCTTGATATTGAGTAAGAAAAAGGTTTATAACGCTGTGAGAATGGGTCTGCGGAGAGCATTTCTCCGCGATCCCAACTTAGCAGCCCGAAAAACGTTTACCCATTTAAACAGTCGTGGTAGATACCTTGTTTGTTTTAAACATCATAAATACACAAACAACAATGAATAATTACAGGTTGTGTACCCGAATCTCCCGCTGGTCCAAACAAAGTAGGAACAGCGTTGTTCTTCAGTGCCCTACGCTGTACATATCCGGCATGAATCGCTGAAAGGTTTGGGAAGCCTTGTTTTGTGAAATGCTGGCAGAGGGTGTGGGTATTCACACGTCACAGTACCCAGGAAGTAAACAATGGAAAAAGAGAAATCTCCAACGAGGCGTTTTAGGGCAGCATAGACTGTGTTAGAGTTTTACTCGCTAAAGGGTGTACTTTGAGGGTTGTGACTCTGCAGACCGTTTACATGCATAAAAACCTTCATACACACAAGGGGACGGGTAATAACCGGAAAAGCACGACATGGGCCCTTTAAGTTAATAAGGACTTTCATTGTACACATGATGAAAAGGTGGCTTTGACTTCACTCAGCATTAAAAACATACAATCTGTGTGATCAATGAGGACAAACAGCAGCATATCTCCCTCTACCCTGGATCCTTGATTCACATAAGAACACACACCTTTGCTCCCGATTTTCAAATGATTATGGTACTAACATTTAGTTAAAAGATTTCCTGCAGTTGACAGAAATGCTAGAAATTAAGCATTTTTGTTGTTGTGCGGTTTGTGAAAAAATATATTTTAAAGCTTTTATATTTTCATCATCTGCTTTCAGAAAGAAACATTTGATTATCTGTAGAACTAATACATGTGTGAAGGTTATTATGGACAAAGGCCTTTTCATGCATCTGTATTTAACTGACTGTCGTAATATTTTTTCCTCACATATGTTTTATAAGTTGAACAGTCAGCAGTGCCTGTATGTAGATATGCGTGAAAGGTATATGAAGTCTGGTTATGATACATCTACATGCCAGTGCATATATATGCAAGCTTCAGGGCATATGCTCTTAATAAAATATTCATACATTGAAATAGTGAGAAGGTAATATATAAGACCTTGCTTTCCTCTGTTCCTATTCCTTTTAAATATATCTGCTTTTCTTATTAGTTGGCTTTAATTAATCAATGAAAGCTTAATTTGTTTGCTTCTGTCCGGTCTCCCCACTGAGACGCTTATCTTATCTCTGATTTGTGCTTCTTCAAATAAACAGAGGTGATGAATGAGCCTAGATTTTTGTTGTTGGTGGCGGTAGCATAAACAAGGAGAGCTCAACATTAGAAAGAAGAGATGTGTCTGAATAACAACAGCCACGCATGGATCTGTTTTGCCTGAGAAATTATTAAGACAAATGTGTAGAAGTTGAACATTGAATGCTGATGTTAAGAGTTTGTGTTAATGTGGTTTTTGTGTTTAACAATTTATTTCCCAAATCCATTGAAAATGCATACTTCTTAAACCTTTTTTTATATTTCTGGCGGCCAGTTAAATAAAAACATTTGAACCACTCTCAAGTGTGTAAATTATATAAATATAAGGCTTAAAGGTATCAATCCTCTTATTCACCTCTCCATCAGAAAGCAATTAATTATATTTCCCAAACTGAGTTTCTCCTTGCATTCAGTGTTAACCAACATCCATTATGTGAGTCCTTGAGGTCAAATGTGTCACATGCAATTTCTTTCAGTTCAATCCTTTATGAAGCAAGTATTTCAAATCCTGCATTGTTTGCATGCATAATACTAACTTGCAGTCTTCCTCCACCCAGCCTTTGTTGATCCACTCTGCTGCTTCTCTTTAGGCATTACCATCACTTCTATATCGGTGAAACAATGTCAAATCAGTGCCAGGGTGTGTATTATGTCACCCGAGTGCTTAACTACATGCATTTAGCCATTTGCATGAGAAATATTGCCCTATAGTGCTACTAGTGCTAAAATAAACCCAACAAGGTACCTTAAAGAGTATCCCCACTAAGATAAAGCCTAGGTTGCAATGCTTCAAGCACACACTTTCACCAATCTGATTTCTTTGAATTTATATGATCCGTCTAAAACACCATTTCCCCCTGCAGTTTGAATAACTACTACAGCAGGATGAAGGATAGGAAGAGGCACAGCAAGAGCCAAATGATTTTCACCTCAGTGACAGTTATGGAGAATTACAGTGATACACCTGAACCTCGGGTCTTATATTGTAATCTATGAGAGTGTGTCATGGAGATGAATGGTGATTATATGGTGGTCTATTGTCCTCCACAGTAAGCGCTAAACGATGTGATGATGACACGCAGCGTAAATCTGCCTCGGCTGTTACAGCGAGTGGCTCGTGTGTTGCTTTGTGTGTGTGCGTGTGCGTGTGTGTGTGGCTGTGCGTGTGTGTGTGTGTGTGTGTGTGTGTGTGTGTGTGTGTGTGTGTGTGTGTGTGTGTGTGTGTGTGTGTGTGTGTGTGTGTGTGTGTGTGTGTGTGTGTGTGTGTGTGTGTGTGTGTGTGTGTGTGTGTGTGTGTGTGTGTGTGTGTGTGTGTGTGTGTGTGTGTTTACCTCGTTGACATGCAGAGGGCAGCGCAGCAGTAATTAATGACTAGTTGCTAAATGGTGGTGAGAAGGCATTGGTGTGAGGCCAGGCGTGACAATCAGCTCAGCAGAGAGAAACTGTGGGGGGCGCGCAGGTGACACCTGGGTCACACACGGCTAGGGAGGACTGTTTGATCAAACGATTTCTGGGACTTTTTCAACCTTTTCCAATAAAAACACACAATTCTGCCTGTGTCACTGATACACCAGGGTAGTGGTGGTGGCATAATCTTTTTTGTTCCATGGTTGTGTGCTTTTTAGTATAGCTGCCGATTACAATAAAGGGAAACTGAAACAGGTTTCTATGACAATTATGTAAATGTGCGAAACTAAAATGCAATAATCCTTTTAAAGTGCTGTGACATCATGGCGGCAAACTGCAGCAGCCACTGGAGCTTTGATATAGAGATTGTTTTCCCCTCAGTTGGAATTGCAGCTGGTGATTGTTTGAGAAGCAGCATTTTATACAACCGGCGACAACTCAAACCCAGAGAGGTTTCATTAACACACAACTTATGGTCTTTGTGTCGGAGAGAGAGAGAGCTTTTACTGTCAATGGTCTGTGCGTTATAATATCTGCATTGCGAGAGTTATTCTCATGGCATCATTTGAGTTAAATGCTCCAGCACTCACACTGAACTAATAAGGATGCTTTCTGTTTGTTCACATTCGTGGAACAGCATTGCTGTCACACGTATCTATATGATGAGAGCCAGTCTAGACTTTATAACAAAAGTCAGTCTCTCTCTGGATATTACAGAAGAGGTAACAGTGTTTTTCTGAAATACTAAACTGTGTTCACACTGAAGTGAACTCGGATTGGCTTGTTCATTCCTACATGAAAATACACAAATCTTTGTTGGCAGTCAAAACCTCTTAACATTATAAAAAGTAAATGCATGTTTTCATTAGAAATAGTTCTGCTTTTCATATATCTCAGTCATGGAGATTCAAAAACACTCATCACTATGAATGAAGACATTTTCTTTTCGAAAATGTATTCCTGCCAAAAGTTACAGTCTAGTCTATATAGGTGAGAAACGTCAGTCTGTCCAAACTTTAATAAAGTTTACAGAAAATCACTCACTTCTGTTACTTGCAGCAGCATCTAATACATAATATATGAGGGAGTGATGTATCATATACATATCATATCACTTTATTAATTTCTCCCACAGGAAAACATTTCCTCATTTTTTTTCTGGTAATGCTTAAACTATAAGCTTTACATTTATATGGGTATATACTTTATCTGAATCCAGATTTCTTGGGAGTTGATAACGCTTTCCAGATATCATACATCCTTTTCTAAAGGATTTTGCATTTTCGGGATTACTAAAAAGAATATAATGATACAAATCTTGGTGCTGCACAGATATATAAATATGTGTATTTATTTGACTATGTTGTGTATATTAACACTCTGTTATGGCCGTTTGCATCCTGTCACCTGCAGTTTTTGGCCATAAAAATCACCAGTGCTCCTCCAAGAGATTGTATTACATTCTCGTGCAGCTGATCACCGAGAGAAGCTGACAGCTGATTTCACATTCAAATGAAATGCTAATGAATGAGATCTACACATTCACTATCAGTGAACCATGGGACCAAAGAGTCTTGTTCTGTCTGTCGTCTCTTCATCTTCTCACTCTCTTTTAATCATTGGTTTGTTCCTTTTGTTTCAAATGTGTTGTTATCAATGTCTGTCACTCTTTTTCTCTTCCTTTATTTTCCTATCAAAGAGGTGCTCTTGAAGCTTGCCCATCAGCCTCTCAATCTTTCCGTTTTCTGCCATGGAGAAAAGCACTTAAACTTATCGCTCCATCTGTTTATTTCATGCCGCCTCCAGTTTTTTCTTCTCCGCCCTCTGCTCCCTCTCTCCTCCTCTCCATCTGTGTCTTTGTGTACACAATAACCTTTATGAGCATCAAACTCCTCCTGCTAGTGCCCTTTATGTCCTCCACCAACGCTCTTGGAGGGTTTTTGTAAAAGCAAGCTTTGAAAATAGGCTATTATGGAGATTTTTTATTAAATTCATCAATTATGAGCTTGTAAGACTCAGTCATAATTATTTCCATAAAAGGAAGAGTCGGTTCAGAAAACACCGGTGCTGCTTTTCAATGTCCAGGGCAGAGAGGTTGGTTGACTGTTGTCAATTTAAAAACTCTTTCTGTCCCGCTTGACCTGTAATTTTAAGTCAGGGAAATGGTAGCTGTATTTATGTTCAGAGGATTGCTATCCACAGTGCTTTTAGTAGAGGAATGAAAAAAGGAATTTATCAGAGGAAAATAATATTAAATATAAACTGTCAGCTTGGAGCACAGAGGAATATTAGCTCTTCTGAGATGGTGTTAGTTTGTGTGTATTTGTTTGTGTACTGACTGAAAGGCATTATCTACAACACAACACTTCAGAGGTCGAGGAATGATGAAATCTCACTGTGGGCTTGAGAATTTCCATCTGACAATGCATTGTTAGTTATGTCATTTGGTGAAATGCTTGTTTTAGGTTATGATTTCTGGTTTGAGGAGAAACAGGTTATTGATTCTCTGGACATCAGTGCTAATTTCAACTGCTGAAATTTTGAAATCAATGTGATTGGCTTAATCGAATGTGCCGTTGTACTACATTGAATTCCAAACACAATCTCAAAGATGTAAGTGTGGAATAAATGTTATTAAGCAGCAACCTTTTGACATCATCTTGTCTTTTTCTCCATTTCTCTCTCTGCCACAGATCACATTCTTCATGCTGCTGTCTGCTGTGTGTGTGATGCTCAACCTGGCGGGCTCCATCCTCTCCTGCCAGAACGCTCAGCTGGTGAACTCTCTGGAGGACTGTCAGCTGGTGAGACCAACTGGACCTTAAACTGTACACTCCGCAGGGCCCTCGCAAAGTGTGGACAAAAAGATGCCGAAACAAGTATTTTAATCTAGCTGTCAAATGTTGAGGCTTAAACATATTTTCTATAGGAGAGAACGGATGCACTGGCATATATGCATTTTAATCAAATGTAAGAACCTGACTGATGAAATAAGCATACAAAATCGCAACCCTACCCTGAATGATATCAAACAAAGACAGAATCGTTCATAAATGGAAAGGTTAACTTAATCCTTCCAGTACTACCAGTGTCTCCAGTTTGCTTTTCTACAGTGGATAATTGACCTGAATGAAATGAAGGCATATAACTAAAGTTCACACTGCCTAATAACATGATTCTCATAAACCTGAAAAACTAGCACATTCCTATATATCCATTCAAATTAAACACAACTGGTGTATGTTAATAACGTCTTGAAATACAGCCCAAAACATACAAGCAACTGTTTTAATTTACATTACTTATTCTACTTTCTAAAACATGTAGGATATCATTGAGATGCCAAACGTTAGGGTTTCGTAATGGCCTGACACAACTTACTTTAAGAATAACATCATATTGCTAACACGGCATCGACAGTAATAGACATGTGTTCATTGTTTTCTGCATGTGACTCCACATTTAAATTCATGAGTGTCAGCTCATGTCAGGCTGACAGGCGGCACTTCTGCTCAGAGCAGGCTGCAGAACTGAGTCAGCATCACAAGTGAACTGAACTATTAGTTAGTGACTAATGGCTGCTGATTATCACATTCATCTTTGTCGGAAAGTAACATTTCTAAAATACAGATAAACGACTTTGAAAGTGCACTTCAGCGATTTAGTATGCACTCCCATAAAGTTTGGAGACTCTAACTCACATGAATGTGTTTGAGGAGAGTGCCTGCTGCATTGTGCGCTGTCATCCTAACATTTAAACGATATGCCTCCATTGTGACCGCCAGCTTTATAATAGTTGAGTGGAGGAGAAAATAACTATATGTTTCAGTTCCAGAAGGTAAAAAAAAACGTGTAAATAACCCTGTATTTCAAACTCCAACACCCCAATTTGAAACTCAGGCTTTCTCTCACAGATTTTTAGACTCTGAGCCAAGTCAAAATAACCCCTGATGACATCTGAAGGGTTGTTTTTTCTCAGATTTGATAGAGCTCCTCCAGAGCCACAAAATACATTATACAACTGTTTTCACAAACTGACAAGAATTGGCCTTTTTACTTGAGCTTAAAGGGACTATTTGCACCAAAATCCAAAGACTATATTTTACCTCCCAGTTCAAATGCTTTTCAATCTACATTGTTTTGGTGTGAGTCTCCGGGTGTCGGAGGTATCGGCCTTTGACTTTTCTGAATTCTCTCAAAAACAATTGCTCTAAATCTACCTTGTGACCGACGCTCACCTGAGTTAAGTAACTATACATAAGCCGAGGAACACACCATTGACGTTTACATCTTCCAATGTCACAAACACAAGCATCTCCTCCATGAGTAAATGCATGCTTCCTTTTGTGAGTTGATATGGTATTGACTCAATAGTTCCCTGAGTTATCTTGAGTAACTGGGTCATGATTTCTGGAAAGACACATCGCTGTGGATCTTTTCAAATGGATTATTCTGAGCTACACAAGCCGAACGCTTTCTTGTTCAACACATCCCACACAGGGCAACTCACATAAAAACAATGTAGAATGATACATAATAATAATATATATAATAATATATATACAAATATTTTCCACAAGCAGTAACCAGCATATGCATGCTTTCTAGACCCTGGCATTTTTCAACAGTGGCTCAAACAAATGGAAAACAGGAGATCACACTTAAGTATTACATAAGTGTATTAAGCTTTTCCTCCTTGCAGCTGGTGATGTGAAGAAGTTGGACACAGAACACTCAGTCTTCACAGTTTCATAATGAGATGCAAAGCAGATTTTTTTAAAGCTGAATTTATAGCGCCAGGCTCTCCTATCTTTTTCATGACGGAATCCTCTTGTGATTCATCCTGCACCCAACCCACTAACCCGAACACTTACACATTAGAAGCAGATTTTCTCTATATGAAAGTAGGACCTGCCAAGGAGACAACTTCCCTGCTTCATGTGGCTCTCCTGAGACCCTCCCCCAGTCGGGATGGAAATGCTAACGTTCCTCATATCCTCTCCCCAATGTAATTAACCCATACTCGTTGGGTTCATGTCCTGCTTTCTCTCAATCTGGGACACATAGCAGAGGTATGCTCTACCTCTGTCCCTCCCCACGTTGCTACTCATATATCACAGCCTCTCTTCCTTTGCTGAATACCTCTGATCAACCATGTGCAGCTCAATGACTCTGTATTATTATATTCTGTATGTGTTGAGCCTCTCAAACATATAGTTCATGTCAAAAGTGAAACATACATTTAACAACAAACCACCACAGGACCGAGCTCAGGTCTGATTGGTGCATCTCTCTCTGTGTGTGCGTTTGTGTGCGTCTGTGTGTGTCTCTGTTTGTTTTTGTGTATGTGGCGTGCATGCTTGAGTGTGGATGTGTGTTCCCTCCTCCTCCCCCCCAGCTCAAGTTTGACAGCGATGGAGTGTGTGTGTGCTGCGAGCTACAGCATCAGAGTTCGAGCTGCAACAACCTGGGAGAGACGCTGAAACTGAACCCACTGAGGGACTGCAACACCATCCGCCTGCGCCTCAAGGTGAGGAGGAGCCAGTACGCCCTCTATGGTACTGATGTTGAGGGATGAACGTGTTTGAATGTGTAAAACAAAACATTATATATGAGTTGTGCTGTGTTCAGACCGCAGGTTAGTTGGAATAATTAAAATCCAGTTTTCAGAAGCGTTAACTGATGCAACTGTACTGGTAGCTATGGTGACAACACAGTGTGCCATATGCACAGTAGAAAACGGTGGAGATATTTTCTCCATGTTTTTCACATTTGATACATTATCACTGTATGAAATGTTGAATGCAGCCTTGTTTTTATGCTGACATCATGGCCGGCTTTAACCACACAGTGATGTTACCATTGTGAGTTACTATTTGAAATCTACTTGAGTGACCGCAGACATGGACATCTTCAGGAAATCACTTTTATTTAAACAGCAAACCAGATTGGCTAAATCCGATTTTCAAAAATTGAATTTCATGTATTTTTTCATTTACTTATTTGCTATTTGTGAACCAGAGATGAAGGTCAAGATGTGTGGAAACAAATGCATTTGGGCCTAACTTCAAGCTGCTTGATTTCTCTCTATTTTTAGCCAAGCTACCGGCACAGCTCTAGGGATGGAAATGTACGTCAGTGAGTCCATCACTTTGATCCAGCAATTGATTCAGATGTTTATATCCCCCTAAGGATGCATTTCAAATGTCGTAAGGTCAAGTCGTTTTGTTTAAAAACGTGCACACACTTGCCACTTCCATTAGCCTCAGCTGTACATAAATATGCATGAAGGAAAATCACACACGTAAAACAAAAAATAGATTGAACAATAGTAGTGTTCAGAAAGTTGTTTGAAATAAATGTGCCTCAAATTGCTCAAATCATCAAGTCTAAGTTTCCTCCCTCGCAGTGAACATATCACTTGATGGAAGAGCCGAATGATGAAAAAACAAAAGACTGAAGGTGTCGGGTCTCATATAAATTGGGGTGGATGTGGAGAATGGCAGCAGCATTTGTCTTTTCCCGGGAGGCAAACTTCTTAGTATGCGTTGTGTATGCAGCCTGGGCTGGCTGTAGTTTGCGAGTGCACGATCTCTGTAGATTATCCTGACTCAGAGTGTCTGTAGGAATGATATACTGTATGTGCTACTGTGCCTTTATTGGATAACGACAATTATATCCATTCATTTTATGACCCTGATTGATTATAAAACATTGATAACCAAATAAAAGACTTGGTTGGATGAAGCATGCTTATGAAAAGAGGAAAGATCAGGCACATTTGTCATTTTGATCATGACTTATTAAAACATGGTATGGGAATTGGTGCCGTAAACCTTTATTAAGTGCCAAAGTAGTCAGATGTGTTGAGTTATGTGTTAGAGGAAACTGTCATGTCCGAGTCTCCGGAGACCTTGGCCATTTCAGGCGGCTGTTAGGCTGTCGCAGATCCTAATGAACTCATGATGCAGCTGCCATATAGTAATCTCCCCTCTCACTTAATTACCTAGCATTAGGAGTACTGATTTATCACAGTGGGTAGGCTAATAAACGTTTCTTATTTCCTAGCAGAGGCTCTTTTATGTTTAAAAGGTATGTTTTTGCAGCCAGCACAATCCACTCTGCTGATAGTATGTGCCATTCATTCTTTGCAGACACATTTCATTTGGGTGTTTTGGTTTTCCATACACTGCCTGGAGCTGTAAATCATCAGTGAGAAGGTGTACTGAGATAATTTGTGATTTCCTGTAAAGGGGCTGATGTGTAACCTTGCCGTGTAACCCACTAACCTGTTTGGCTTCAGGCAAAGTATTTTAGAGGTTAAATATCTGCTGAGCAGGGATGTTAAACAATTTCTTTAAAGGTGTTATTACATTTCTTTGCCTGGCATGATTTATTATGTCATTATGTACATTGTGATCACAGGGGAAATCACAGAAATGCACCGGCTCACATCTGCCAGACAGATGCATTAACATAACAAAAATTAGCTCAGATAGAGCTGTCATAAATATTGCTTGTTTCACTATGTGCTTGCAGTTGGAATTGGGAAAACTACATTTACTGTAATAATTCTCTACTTGCCAAGTGCCTTGCTATTTGCTGACTCTTGTAGTTTTTGATGGGGTTGGCACGGTTTGCTCTACTTTACCCAAATCGGCGATTTATTTTGCTGACACTGTAACAGAACATTATATCACTGTTTTATCTGCCCTGAAAATCATTGATTTCCCCAATTCATTTAGGTTTCTGATGATTTGTTCTCTTCTTCTGCAGAGTTTTCCAAAGACCACAGTCTTACAGCGTCTCTTAACAGATAATGGAAGGATATGTTCTCAGACCGATTCCATTGTAATCTGAGCAAAAGTTGAGACCTATGTCAGAGTCACATTTATCTTTTGTCAGTCTCTTTGAAAGTTTTTTTTTTTTAAAAGACTACCTTTCTGGATGACAAAATCTTGGATTTGGTCCCATTTTGTCGCTGGTGTTCCAGGATAGAGTTAGTATTTTCTCATATGCAGGTTCAGACGGGACACGGGACATAGCAGGAGACAGCTGTATCAGCTGTTTTCTATGCAGCATCTACAAAGCTCTTAACATAAGACAATAGGAAACATAAGGTACTGTATATTAATCTGTTTTTGTTGGCACTAATTGGATTGTGTGTCAGGGCCCTGTGAGACTGATTAGGCTTTGAACACTGAGTCGAAAGGAATGCATCTTCACTTTCGAGGAAGTGTTAGCATTCAATAAAATCAGGCAGAAATCCAGAGTAAACATCAGGGTTTCTATTGAGCTCACTGGAGGAGTGGTGTTCTCCACCTGTAAGACTCTAGATATTAGAAAAGCTTGAAAATGGAGTTTGTGTATTCTGTACTTTATGAGAAGTGGCATTCCAGAGCTACAACATCTGCTACTTGCTGTCATTAGAGGTTAGAACAAATCTGAAGGGCTTTGCCAACAGTCTGAACTTTCTTCCCCGAGACTGCTGTAGGGCTTCCTGAGGGAAGTGCCTGGTTTTCTGCCAGATGCTGTAAAGAGATACTTGGGGATGCTAAAGAAAACAGAGACTGGCAACAGAGCCTCCATGTTGGCTGCAGTGATCAGGGTGCTGCCCTTTGCTACTGTGAGCCTGTCATAGAGGAAGCAGCCTCACAGTTACAGTATGTGTGTAGATGTGACATTCACGCATCCATAGAAAAGTTGAGTATTAGTGATGTAACTTATTACATTTCATCCGATTTCTAAAAAATATTTTAATCTGGTCAATACAAATTACAAGGATGAGAATATTATATTCTACATACATGATTTTAAAATACAATACTAAATGCAATATTTATTATGTTAAGAGGATGAATCTTTTCTTCCGTTCATATCAAACAACATGATATACTTTTTGAGAATTAATTTAAAGTGAATGTTATTTTTGAATAAATTGAATATATTATGGAAAAACATTGACATTAACCTTTGATGGTGCACCCCTTTAGACAGTTTACATCACTCATACCTCTTAAACGTTTTAACTATGACAAAATACTCTATTCATTTCTGGGGGGAAATCTGATGAAGCTAAAAGCAGTTACAACCTGGTTGTGATTTTCCATGTTTCAAATGTCAGACAGATTGCGCTCAGACATCCAGACTTTCCTCCATCACAAAACATGCTCCAAAAGAGTTATCTTCCAAGGCAAACATGCATTAGATGTATTTTATGGTTGGCACTGCACAACTTCAGTTTCACTGCTTCCAACTGGCATCATCTCTGATTAAACTTCCAGCTCACACAAACGTGATCTTTGGCAACTAATTGCTGGATATCAAACATGTTTGAAAAGAGTTCCAGCTGATCCGTTTTATATCACAAACTTCAAAGGGAATAAAAGAGAGTAAAGGGAGATGGTTTGGCAAAAAGTCGCTGCCTGCTACAAACATCTTTCCTGAACCCCTTTAAAAGAGTCAAGCTACCTGCACCCAGACAAAGGAGGAGACAGCTGTCCTCGCTGCAGATTATCAGCAGCCTAACACAAGTGGGGGTTTTGTAATGTCGCTGGTAATTATGTGCCTCCTGAATCTGATGAATAATCTGTGCGCAGGCTGGAAAACACTTTGTGCGGTGAGTGACTGGGGAGCTTCACTCATGAGCAGGTGTCCACACAGATTCATAGAGTGAAGTGAGGTTTTCATTCCAGTGCTCAAAGTCCCTCCTGTCCTTATCTTTCAGGAATTATATGATTATATACAGTACATTTTGTGGCAGCTGTGTTTAATGTTGACTGTTTTTATTTGTCATGGGAAGGCTCATATTATTGGGTTTTTGTGCACAGTAAGATTGCGGTTACTATTATGAGCAAGATAATTTTATAACACACATTTTTTGTACGATATTGAAGTTAAAGCACACAAAGTCATAGTTTCGTCCACACATTATTCCCTTTCTCTGCCTTATTTTCTCCTCTCTCTCATCTTTTGACAGCCTTATTTGAAAATATTTGTCAATAATACTCCACCCGATAAATCATTACCACAGTAATTGTGTAAGTAGTTTTACTGTGACAGATGTCAACTATATTAAGAAACCTATTAAAAACGTTAGGTTGGGATTGTATCGAAACAGCCAAGAGGACTGCATATCTGAGCTGCTATCATCCGCTCTCCTCTCAACATGACCAATGAGCTAGACAGTTGCTATTCCCAGAGCCAATTACCATGCACGTGCTATTACTGTTTCTTTTTAAGGAAATAATCCATACAGTAGAGTTATAAAAGGTTAATTCAAGTGAATGTACAAAACTCTAAATGGTTTAAAATTTGAGTTATTTTAAGATCATCGCTACCTTTTTAGAAGAATAGCACAAAGCGCAGGCTAATGGGACTGCAGTCTTGAGTATTTTCTCTGAATTCAGTGTGCTTAGCTAGTATTTCAGCAGCATGCACTTTTATTTTTGCTGACAGATTCAATACTGGTTTGTCCCCTTGCTGTTCTCTGCATTGTCAGAGTGTGAATATGTACACCTTCACAGTATATGCGGTCTTTGGTGCACACTCATGCTTAACCTTGGACGTTATGAGGTTGTTTTCCCTCTTGTTGAATTTGTTTGCAAGCTCTTCATGTAAGCAAAAAACAATCATTATTTGTATAAGTATTTAACCTTTTTAAATGTTATTCAAGAAATGTTAACAATGCAGATTACTCTTATTGGTTCTGTGTTGTGTCTAAAACAGATGTTTGTAAAAGTGTTTTCATACTGCAGTGCCACCCTGCTATGCTTTTCTAAACTGGGTTGCCTACTGGTGATTTAAACACTGTTTCTGTCACCTTCAGTCTTATCTGTGTCTTCTTCTTTTGTTCCACATTAACCTATTTTTGGTTCCTATGACATTCTTATCTTCCCCTCCCCACCTTCTCCCCTGCACCTTTTGTCATTCCTCTTATTTGACACACTCCTCCTCTCCTTTGTTCCTCTAACAGTCTCCTCCTCTTCCCCCCCCTCTCTCCTTTAGGAGCTGCTGTTCAGTGTGTGTGCCCTGAACGTCATCTCCACCATTGTGTGTGCTCTAGCCACTGCCATGTGCTGTATGCAGATGGTCTCCACTGATGTGCTGCAGATGGTGAGTGTTATGGAAATGCAGACAACAACATTAGCTACCTTTTATTTTGTTTTTGATGACCACCATGCCGCTATCGGTTTTAAGATAGCGGAGGATTATGTTTGTGGTTGAAATGTACTGCTTGGCAAGTTAATGTAAACACGTGCAGTGAAGGTCGATTGCTGAAGGACTTCTCTCAGTTTTCCAAAAACATCCCACTGGGTTTCTCCTCTAAGGTACACTCTCCTCAATATGACCATTGTTTCTTATTTTAGGTGGAACAATTCAATTATGACCAAAAGCTAAATGCCTTCAGTCATGAGGGAAATAAGCATAGCCAATCTCCCTTTTGTTTCTCACAACAATAGTTATTTGAATGCCTCTCTAAACCCATCAGCAACTGGAAAGGTAGAGCAATACTGCCAACTCGATACCGCATATGAAAAAGCTTTGCAGAAATCCTTGATGTAAGACCCTTATACACATTTTATGATCTCTGCTGTGAATTAAGTGTATCCTGAAATTAGTCTGGATATTAAAAGTGGTGCTTGACAAAAGGTTAATGTAGCAGGAAATAAGCAGGGATCTCAGCTCTGTAATAGCTAGTCCAATAAATGAAGTTTAACTCAGAATATAAAGTACATTACATTATTTTCATCTCCATGCCAGTCCCAGTTCAACAAAGATCCTTATGCTTGCAAACACAATCAGTTAATGCAGTGATAACAGGGATAACTGCAGAATACAATTTTTTGATCCCACAGACAGGACCATAGAAATAAGATTATTTCTTTTAAAACTGTGACTATTTAAGAAGAGAAATATTGAAAAATAAATGTATCTGAAGCTTTTTTAAATGACTAGCAATTACAATGGTACTGAGACATCTTCCCACATTGACATAAGGACTTAATTCCCAATTGGTATCTGCATCAGTGGCACAATTTGAGATGATGAAAGAGGTGTCACGTTGTTCCCAGAGAAACCAGTCTAGACCTGTGGAGATCTAATTTGTTTTGGTGTGAATTAATAATAATTAATTAATTACCTGTATGTTCAATTAATTGGGGGCAGTTTTTGATGTTTATGCTCGTTTTTAGCTGCATGTCTTGCAGACTTTACATGTCTGAAGGTATCAAATTACAGTATGTTATTGAAACACGTGAATGCACACATGCAAACCACAAAGAGAACTTCTAAAATATGAAGTTGCTGGAAATAGTGTCATCTAACTAATGATTCACAGAGAGAAAAGTCAAGGCAAATTGATTTGAGTAGCAGCTTTTAATATCAGCACAAATCAAAATGCTTCACATAAGACATTGGGAAAAAAGGGAACAGGTGTAAAAGAAACACAAGGCAATTCAAAAAGACAGGATCACATAAACAGGATCATAAAAAAGAGCAGAAGATTAAAATAAGCTTTAGAAACAGTAAAAAACTAAAAGACAAAGGACAAACATATTGTCCTATCTCAAACAATCTCACAGAGTTTCCAAGAGAGGCCTTATTTCCCCATTAAACACAAGAGGTGTTAACATTTATTGAGCTCAGTAAATGTAACCGAGTCAATAGCAGCAGTGGCAGCCTGGAGATTAGCAACGCTGGCTGGCTGTTAGTTGAAAAAACATCTGACTGAGGAAAGTAAATGAGCAGCGCTTCCAGATTGCTGTTGAGGTGTCTCTGAGCAAGGCACTTGACCAGCAGTTACTGCAGTGAAGCTTGTTAAGTGACCGACAAGCACAGAGAACAGTAGAGACAAAAAACACCTTTGCACAGTCATGCCTCCCTGGAACAGTTCTGGTCTAAAATAATGAATGCACAACTAAGATCTCAGTGCCTTGTGTAATAAATGCCTGACATTGGTCCTTTTATGCTGTCTTCCAGTTTATGCCGCACAGAGCGCGGGCCCTTAATGCTGACTGTATGACACCCCATGGAACCATCCTCCACCAAACACTGGACTTTGATGAGTTCATTGCTCCCATTCCTCCACCACCATACTACCCGCCAGAGTACACCTGCACCCCCTCCATGGATGGACAGAGGTGAGAGGCAGAATAACAATATCAGCATCACATATTCTCCCAGTGCTAACACTAAGTGCTCAGTGCTCCCCAAACTCTGGAGCCAATGTATCTTCTGGGATTTGTGGATGCTTTCAGGCAACAACAATAACATTTTAATTTGCTAACAAAAAGATATGCTGGCTATATTGTCAACCATGGTTTATATAAATGACTTCCTATAAAATAGTGCCGGGCAATCCAGAAAGTCAGTATATTTGCTACAAAAGAAATACTACAGGTTAACTGCTGTAAGTATATGTTACTGATTTCATTGGGATTAAATACATTTTGTGCAAAAGGCGACATAAAGCACATCCGAGAGGGCAGCAAATCAAATGGGAATAAAGGCTATATAATATAAAACAGTGGGCAGTGTTTATCGGATTTAAGTTTTATTAAAAAGATTTTAAGATATTCATTTACAATTGCACAATTGTGTTGCTATGGAGAAATATTTGAGTTCTGCAACATGTATTGAAACTATATCAGCAATAGGAATGAGTGGTTACTGATTGTCAGGCTTACAATCTTAAAGCTTACAATTTTCCGAAAAGGCACTGCATCGGTATTTTTGATATTGATATATTTGACTATGATACATATTGTTTTGAGTCTTTTATAGTACTTTCCTACCTGCCCATCCACAGACATCTGAATGAATCAGATACTGAGGGTTTTTATGTGTTGTAAAAGTGTTGAAAGAGATGCAGCAATAATTGCAAATAATATTAGAAGAAAAAGTCCGAAACTTGAGAGACCTTTGGTAACAAGATGTTACGTTTACTATAAAGACAAGATTATATCTGTCTGGTTTAGGACAGTAACTGTAAGCTATTTGTCAGGTTAAAAACTGACATTTCTACTTCATGTAGACCCTCCTTGATTCTGGAGAATATACACGTGCTCTGGGCAACATTTGCATCCAAACCCATCATATTAAGCAGCAGTGGCATGTGTCTGTATCATCACTTCTGGTGTTAACATCCATGGTCAGCTCAGAGCATTTCCTTACACTAAGCAGCTGAGACATCCCTGAATCTCAGCTGTTGTGAAAGATTGGTCTTCCCCCTCCTTCATTACTACCTTAATTTTATGCCATAGAGAAGGCTGCTGTTGTAGCCATTTGGCAAGAAGCCACATCTGCTTGTCAATTATGCCATAAATATAAACAAGGCAGAAGAAGCATTTATGGTGTCCCTGCCCCGGGCCGGGGAAGTGTCATGACATCATCATGCCTCGCATGATTGGTGGAAACTTGCAGGTTTTATTTCATGCTCTGCCACTTTAGAGCAGAATGGGGTTGTAATTAAAAGATATGACTGCACGCATGGCTGCCTATTCTTAATTGGCATCACTGGGGACATTGGTGGTGCACATTAAATAATATTATACCCATATTGAGTATATCAGCTATATTGGAGTGTTGGCAACAAGAGGATACATCCTTTCTCCCCTAATAATTGTATTACTTTCTGAAACACTCTGGATTGTGTGACTCTCGTCACTCTTTTCACCCTGTTTGTTGATATATTTTTGTATTTTAACTGATTTTTTTGATGTTGTGTCCTTCACAGAGGCCTGCATTTGGATTTCCCCCATTCTCCCTTCAGTGCCATTTATGGGGTGCCCATCAACAGCCCAGGGACCCTGTACCCAACAGACCTGCCTCCTCCATATGAGTCTGTGGTGGGGCAGACCCCTGCCAGCCAGGTGAGAACATCAACAAACAACACTGTCTTAAATACGTTCTGTATGGATAATGAGGCGCATGAAAATATGTCTTTGTTTCCAAACAGAGCAGGCCAATCCATAGCTCAGCTTACTTCGTTGGCACAATACTAATAAGAGCTCACATGAGGATGCTAAAATGCTGATGTTTGGCGGGCTTAGAGTTTACCATATTAGTTCACCGTGTTAGTATTATAACTTTTGTCGATTAGTGGTAAACATATTTCAAAGCTAAGGCTGGTATTAATGTGATTAGTTTTGCATTCAAGTTATTGCACTTCACTCATAACCTTAAAGGTCAACATTAAAATGGTGCTAGAGGAAAGGTCAGGAGAGCGTATCTAGGGAGAATGAGTCACACTTTTCATTAGAATAGTTTTATAAGTAGATAATCATGAGTGAATTGCATAAGAATAAAGTAGTTTGGTAAAAATTCAAACCATTTAGATGTTGATGAGATGTTCATCGCTAAATGCTTGGTGTTTTATTTACTTGTGTCATAATAGCATTACTGCGTTGTTCATCTTGCATCCGCATTTTGAACAGTCTAGTTATTATCGCACAAAATCAGCCAATTTATTCTGAATATTTATCTTCTGTTTCAGATTTACTGATGCAGTCTCTTTTGTCTGTCGCGTTACACTGATCATAGCATTTTACAGGCTATTGCGTCTCAGCATGTCATTGTAAAAAAAAAAGTAAAAATAACTTTTCTAACATGCAGGAAAAATCTTCCATTATATTATCAACAACATTTAACGCCGCAAGCTTTCAATCCCTTATACATGTTAAATTCATGGTTTGCTTATTTGACAGTGATCTTCACATAAAAAGGTTTCTTGATCGGTAACTAGTGGGAGTTGGCAGTGTTTGATAGGCACATTTAGCTGATGATATGAGGCCCCTTATGCAGTTGTGTAAACGTATTACACTGTACCTTTAAAAGCACATTAGCAAATCCAATTAAAGCTCCTTATTTAACTCTGCATGAGACATTACTTTCCTACAAAGTATTTTTCTGTTAGTCTGTTGTGGACCTATAGGGCCCTCTACAGACCAACTCTGGTTGTGAAGGCTCTACACACAGCTGCTTTTATTGAATACTGTTCATACAAAATATCCTGCATTTCCATTATCTGTTCAAATTAATTCTGATGCAAACTTTGCTGTGATGTGGTCCATGTCTATTAATAACTTCCGCTTCACAGCTCACCACTAGCATAGAGCAGCAGGCCACTGAATCCAGTCTGTGTGAGAGAAACACCACTGCAGGATTCAGCACTCAGGGTAAAGACGGTTTAATTTTGTAGAGGATCTTCAAGTGTCTCTGTTTATTGGTAGCTATGCTGATAATAACTTTCCCCTCACCCTCAGCCTCGGTGGACAGTGCATCACTGATGGTGTCTGAGGTGGTGGATCCGGACCAGACTTGCTCCTCAGAGGACTTGTGCTCCCTGGAGGTCCAGGGCTCTGACTCCTCTCCCTATGGCATGATCCACACTGCCCCTATGGAGGGAAGCTGCACCAGCCTGGAGCTTTGTACACGTGACCATCGTGGGCTGTCTAACAATGACGCTCGGCCCAGTGATACAGGATACAGTGAGTCATCACACACCCATTCTCTGGAGCGCTCCCCAGACTGGTCATCGGAAAACTATAGCAATCTAGACCAGGAGGAAAACACACATCCTTGTGAGGAACTCCGGTCTGCAATGCACATATGCGACGAGCTTGCATCAGCCAAATATTTACCAGAGGAGCCACCGAAAGCGTCAACACACTCCCTCATTAAGGCCCGAATGATGAGCCGGAAGCTCACACTCCCCGTCACTCTCCCACAGCCGCCACAGCCTTGCTCCCCAATCTCTGTGGCCTCCTCTGGGGGAACTTCAGCCATCAGTCCTATGGCTCCTTCTCTTTCCCCCTCCCCTCCCAGCAGGCCACGCAGCCATAGGCTGTGTTTCAGTGTTTGGTCGTCCTCCACATCCCAGCCCCCCTCTACCTCAGCCCAAAGTGGCTCCTCACCCTCAGACAGGCCTCGGGGGCTCCGAGCAGCCAGGCGGTACCGAAAACTGGCACGCATAGTCCGCTCCACAAGTGACCCCATCTCCTGCTCCTCTACAACAGGAAGTGAGTTTGGCAAGAATTGTACAATTACACTGCTGATTAAATACTCCACTTCAATATAATAAGAATAATCGGCTTTTAAGAGCTTAAGTGATTAGTCATGTAATCTATCATGTATGAGTCATTTTTTAGGAAAACATCATTCGGTTTCAAATTCTCCAATGTGAGCATTTGCTGCATATTGCATCACTTTAAACTAACAATCACTGAGTTTTTGAAACTTGAAGAGCCTTTATCTTGGAATCTGAAAGCTTGACATTTTATTGACTAAACAATGTATTAATCAAGCAGGAAACAAATTGGCATGTTTATTGATTATTGAATTAGTCATTAGTGGCAGCCCCACATGTGGCAGCCTCTCATTGTTAACAAGCAATAGTGGAATCTGTAACCACCAACAGCATTCCTGCTTTGATGTGTCCACACTAAGTGTTTTGTCTCCCTCTACAGGTGAAAACACTGTTTGCATCTCTGCAAATAACCCTGAAGCTGAAGATTTAACTCACACACCACCAGAGCAAGGTACCATCATAGAATAAAACTGTGGCTTTGTGTGATGGTGGGACACCTGCTACTAAACAGCATTCACACCCTTTTTTATAACATATTTGGCAATATCTGGCTGTGTGAAGATCTAATTTAACAAACCTTATTAAAACGCATGTAAGTTATCCTCATTTGGAAACCAACTTTGGGGATCTTTAGTTTTTTTTTTTAGATAAGCTGAAGTATTAGTTATTTCTTAATTAAACTATTTAAACCCTATTATTGGATTATCTAAAAAAATGCATTATTGCACGGCTGAAAACCGAATAAGATCCTGAACCAATTATAATTCAGCTGATAATGAAAATGTGTCACGTCAATGAATTAGACAACTGTGATTTCACTTCACCCAAAGCACTTAATCCACTGGCATTGACCTTGCTTTTAATTGATTTCATGTTTTTTTTTCTTCCTGTTTTATCAACAGAGCCAACGGACGTTACAACAGGCGTAGTTGGAGCTAAACCCAGTCACACAAGCGTGAGGAAGCAGCAAAAGGAGGGCAAGAAAGTTGACTTCCCCCTTAAACCCCGCGGCATTCACACACACTCCTCCCACGATCGTCCACACTCCCTGGCTGACTTTAAGATGTACAAAGACACCAAAGTACTGGTGGCCAAATTCCTGGAGCACTCAAGCTGCAGTCTACCTCCTGAAGTCCAGCAGGTTGTCAACAACATCAAGTGTGTCATCAAGTCGGATGAAAAACACATGGAGGAGGCCATTTATAGTGCCAACGTCATAGATCAGGTAACTGATTTAGACAGCATGACAGCAGCTTGTGGGCCTGTTAATAGTTTTTTATTTGTTAGCAGTATAACTATAAGATTAGCAGCCCTTTCAGATGGTATTGCTTGATTACATGCCAGAAAATGAACATATTAGATGGATTATTGCCCACATCTAAACTGTAACTGTTAGGATAACCTTTAATTCTTGAATTGTTGAGAAACTAACACAAAACAGACAAATGACAATGTGTTACTATCTTTATTTCTTGACTATGTGTTGTTGTACAGGTGATGGCCCAGCGCATCAATGGCAGTCCCAGGAAGCGTGGTCACGAGGATCTTCACCTGCAGAGCTGTGGTGCTTTGAGTTCATCCCCTTCGATGCGCCGTCCTAAACATCTCCCACAAACAACCAGCGCCTCCACCAATCCACTGGACTGCTCTGAACAAAGCCTTGAGTGCAAAGAAACTATTCTCTGACCACTCTCCGAACAAGGACGATCAAAACTCTGAGGGCATTTCCGAATGCTGGTGTTGCAGCCACGCTTTGTTGTGCAGCCGACATCTGTAGAGTAATGAACAACTCTTCCTGAAGTGAAAGATCATTTATTTTCTTGTGTGTTCGCAGGCAAACTGAAATGGTCTCATACTGTATCTCCTAGTGCCCTGTGAGACCGTGCCAAGTCATCAGCAGAAACGGTAGCAAACTCAGACTGAGCCAACCAGTATCTGTAGTGGCTTCTTTCTCATCAGAAAAACAAAAGAATGTTTCTCCCTCAGGGGATCTTTTCTACAGAGTTTCATCTCAAAAAGAGTTTCAAAAGCTAACACACAGCTGGAAAGTTTGTATCTGTGACTCAAAGAAAAGGGAGATTGTGTTTTCAGTATTCCTCTTGTCCTCATAAGAAACAGAAATAAATATGTTTGTAATAAACTGTGAACTGGGCATTTCTAGCCATTTCTTTGCAGGCTTTGTGGAACTGTTACTGATAGGGTGGTAAATATGTGTGGTGCAGCTGGTTAAAAAAACATCACAGATTGTGGATTATTTAACTTACCTCATTGTGTTCTTATCAGTGTTACAATAAAATATGAGTTTGTATCTTGTGGTTTTTGTTCTTATTTCAATTAACCTTTTTATCTGTTAGATTCTGTTTGTCAGACTGTATTTGTCAGAATTATTGAACATCTGATTTCATCCACCAGAACTGACTAAAATAATACAAACAAAGGACCAAACACTATCATTTCCACAAATATCAATGTGGTGAAGCAAATAGGTGTTTTGTTCTGTAGTGATTGCAGAAATACCTATATTTGCAATGCAACCAATACAGTAGCAATTCTCATTGCAAATAGACCAAGTGACGATACAATATTAAGTTTGGCAACATTTCAATGAGGCGTGGAGAAAATCTATAGTCCGGTTTAAAATCACATAGCATTGGCACACCTGAATATTCCAGTTAATCAATGCATAATGCTTTTTAATGCCACTCAAAGAGAAACCACATTTAGTTATCACTTATTTGTTAACAGGAGGGAATTGTTTACACGCTTAGTTTTTTCAGCCAATATCAACTGGTATACTATGTGCAATGGCCCATTTATTTTAAGCAGACAATGATAACAAAAAAAACATTTTGTTTTCTAGACTGAAACGGAATACTTTCTAATCACAAATCTGGACCCTAATGTCATTATAACTGTAAGGTGTTCTTTCAGACAGCCATGTGCATCCGGTCTTTAGCCACCTCTACTAAACTAAAGAATTTAGAAGCCCTTTCTGTCAGAAAAGTCCTTTGTTTAGACAACACAGGTTCAAGTTAATAGTTTGTTTTAAAATAAATTGTACACATTAAGGCTGCGGTGTAAAAACTGGATCATATGTCAAAGACAAAAGCTTTACTATCAACAGACCAATTAGGCCACTTGTCCTTTGTGCTGCTACCATGACATGGACATTTATTTTGAAATGTATTTAGTAGCATAAACCGGAAATTGCGCAGGTGGATGGCAGCTAGCTTCACACAGCGCATAAATCATGTTTGGTAGGCAGCGAAAGGTGGAGAGTCTGATACAAAGCCTGTGTCCTTAGTGATTGTCAGGGTTTGGCTAAATATATATCGAGGATTACGCCCGTCATCCGCAAGAAGAGACGACACTTTTGTGTGAGACAGGCGCTAATTAATGTTTTTTTCGCATCAACCGTTGTTGCTAGCTAGTGTAAAGCGGTTAGCAGCGTTAACGTCAATAGGAGCTAACGTTAACGTCATATCGGTACCGACAATCATCACCGGTCCTATTTGACGGCGATTCTGTGATTAAAGGAACTCCAACCCTCTGCGTATGCATCCTACAGTTTACAAGTGGGCAGCGTAAAATGATGAGCTTCAGCTAACCCAGCTAGCTGTTTGATTAGTGTTTGCTCTCCTCACTGCCACGGTGCCGAGTGTCCACGTCTAGTGTCGTCTGCTGTGTTGAACGGAGCCAGCTGAGCTAGGCCACGTCCCTGCGGGCGTATTTCATCTTCCCCACTGACATTGGACCCTTAACAGAGAAGATGCGTGTTTGCAGAAGGAGGAAGGAGAGTAAAAAAACAGTAGATATGTGAAAAGTATTGATCCTTCATGACTCTGTGTCTGTATAGTGTTTGCTTTTCCGAGCAGTTGCCGCATAAGCACGGCATGTCACGTAGACGGATGTGTTTTACAGACTACTCTCACTGAGTCTGCAGGCTGAAGTATCGTTACACTTTGTTTTTGAAATGGTTGGGTTTGGTGCAAACCGACGGGGAGGCCGCCTCCCGTCCTTTATCCTCATCTTCTTGATGGTGATCATCGCCATACTGTCTTTCAACTACTGGACAGTGTCCAACAAGCACGGCCACTTGCTGGACGAGCTGCTGGAGGTGCAGACGCAGGTGAAGCGCACGGACGCGGCGCGGAGCCGGCTGGAGAAGCGCAACTCGGAGCTGATGGTGCAGGTGGAGACGCACAGGAAGCAGATCGACCAGAAGGAGGTGGACTACAGCGTCCTGGAGGGCAAGCTGCAGGCCCGGGAGACTCTCATTAAAAAGTGCACTGATGAAAAGGTATAGTAGCATTGTCTGATCCCAACCCTTGATTCATTTAATCCATATTCAATAGAATCTAGCAGCATAAGAAATGATCAGAGGATGCACGTTGTGCTTCACGTGGAAACAAGTAACCAAAGCTCTCACTGACTGGCATAAGCCTTCTGACTAATCATTCTCAAGTATAGACATACATCAATGTATGTCTATATTTTGGGCATAACTGGTCGAAACAGTGGTGGAAGAAGTACTTGTATCCTATAATTAAGTATTGGAGTAGAAGTATAACATGGTATACAACATACAATACTTAAATAAACTAAGGTCATGGCCAAACTGTAATTGTACTTGGCTACATTATACCACTGCTACTGCTGTTTTGCAATATTTAATTTAGGGGTGAAGTAATACTTTCTTAGATTAAACATTAATAGGGCTGCAAAAACACAGCAGCGCTATTGTTCATTACACTAAGCTAGTCAGTAAATAAAGAACACATAACTGTTAGGCAATAAGGAAACGTTTATATTTCAATCCACATCACAACATTACAATAACCTAAATCTTATTAAGGGGTAAACTATATTTCTGTGATCTTCCATCTCTATCAGATGCAGCATGTAAATGAAAACGTCTGTATTTGATGATGGATGACGATCATTTTAATTACTCTAAAGAGGCATGGCGATGGAGTCATTTTAAAGAAAGCAATAATGTGTCTCTATTAGTCTATGGTACCAAGTTTCAGATATTACATAAATGTCTCCTTCCTTAGAAACCAACAACTCATATCTCTCTCAAGTGTTTGGAAATCTATCCCATTTAGGTTTGAAGAAAAGGTGTAATGGTGTTGTTTCACTGCCTCTCAGCCATTTGTATAGTATCTACGTTTCGCACACTTGTTTGCTCCACAAGGCTATTCCCACCTTTTGCCCTATTTAGTGGACCAGCCAGCAATTCACTGTTTTGTGTCCCGGCACTCTCTGAACATCAGTGTGTGTCCAGTTGCCCTGGGAGACAATTAGAGCACAGATGGAGGGGTAGGGGGGGTCCTGTAATTTTCATTCAGTCTGACATGCTTATTTCTCATGACAAGCATACATTTGTTTAACCTATGGTAATCCTGTTTGTGGCGTAGCGTCATAGTCATACCTCATCCAGTAGACATAAAGCAGGAGAATTTAGACATTTTGAGAAGAAACTCATTGTGGAAAAGGTTGGATCCTAATAGACAAGTGTATGGCTACCCATTGATAAAGAGTGATGTGTAAACTCAATAAATGCTTGTGTATTTGCAAGGTTCTCTGCCGGAGTATGTGGTTTGAGGAAGGCAGCAATTAGTTGTTTTGCTGACAAGCTGTCCTTGAGCACATATAATCAGATTCCTCCTGTCTTTTAGAGTGGAGTTAATTACTTTCTGAGTGATGCTGCTTATAATGGTACACAAGCATACATAATGGTTGTACATGCACAGCAAAATAAAACCAGCCTGTGTTTTTTAATAGTGAACTTGGCCATTAGTATTAATGTATTCTTGGATGAATAAATCAAAAAGAATAATTTGTCAGTCTGATGGGGAAAGTTTTGATTCTGAATGGTTTCTCCTGCCAACCGTCACACAATGTTTGTTAAACTACTCCCATGTTCTGTTGCCAAAACAAATCGTCGCAAAACAACGGCCCTTTAACAGTTATCCTTCTTGTTATGTGGCACTGTATAATCATCTTCAAACTGACATCTTTTACTGACCACTGAATGTTTCTTTTCCCAATGTGTATTCATCATTTGTGACACCAAACCCCTCTTGGCAGCTAAATGTTTTGACACTGTTGCACTGTTTGTGTAAGAGATTAACAGAAATTTAGTCAGACAGGGTTTTGTCCTGTTGTCAAGGCGAGTAAAGATGGTGACGTGTGGAATAAAGAGGAGCCTATGCTCCCTCGGTTCTTGTTAGTAACTTTAGTATCCGGTTCCATGTTCCTGTAATCAAGATAAGGGGAGGGTTTGAGTTGCAGTTGTTCCACTCCTTTCTTTTGTCAACAGTCTAACCCTGTTTCAACACATCCTCATTGCATACAGTGAGAGGCCTGCAATGCAGAGAAAACAGGGAAAGTTGAGTCTTGAATGGCCTCTACACAGTACAGCGAATACAGCCTCGTGCCCATTGGATTAATGCAGGAAATACAGGAATGAATAATGCCCACCCTTTAGTGTATACAGTCTGTAAATATTCTGGTCATGTTTTCTGTCTGCACAGGAAGCTGTTAAGGACTTTTTAGGAAGTGCCAGACGAAAAGCTTTAGTCTTAACATCTCTTGACCTTCATGCTGTATTTGCTGGCAGCTCTTTCCTTATTGCCTTCTGTTTCTGCAATTATAACTTAATATGACTGAATGTACTGCTTTTCTGTGGTGATTCCTCTCTTTATGCTCATCAAAGTTAATCTGTATTTTTGACGGAACAATAATTGTTTTAACATCACAAATTCTGCAATATTCGGTGGACTTTTGATACTTTGTGTCTGGTATAAAACCTCTCGCTGTTGTGACATAAAAGTGGGGCCATTATTCAAGATCACCACAGGTTTTGAGTTTTTTCAAAGGCAAACTAAAACTTTTTCAAACCTACCGGTATAGTTTGATACTCAAAGATTGAGTTCGTGTTTGACTTTAGGTCCAAGTGTTCCTCCTTGACCCTTGTACTGTTTGCCTTTATACACTGCCGTGTATTAGATTAGATTAGAAGCATTTATTATCATTATACAAGTACAATGAGAACTTGAAGAGTAAAGCTACTCCTTTTTAAGGTGCCTTTGTGAGACAAGTGTATTGGCTTTTATTACAGTGAACCAGGGTTTCTAGTTCCTGTTCTCTCAGTGTAAGGGAAGCAAGTAAAAAGGGTCACAAACCACTTTGTGCAACCAATGTCTGTGCTGCTTTCTACTAAGTATTTCTCAACATGACATTGGCGCCCGGGATTTTAATTACAGTCTAATACCCCATCCTGGTTTTGATAAACAAAAGCACATTGCCTTGTAGCAGTAACTGCTTGTCACAGTGGTGCCATCTGTTTGTGCTTTGAGGTCTTGTTACACAGAGGAACAAGACAAACCTGTTCCTCTTTGTTTTCTCCTGCGTTACTTACTGCATAGTCTAATCATTATAGAACCTGTTGAACCATTTAGTTGTCTATGGCTTAGCAGGTTCCTCCTTTTAAGCTTTTGTTCTACGAGTTTAGGGTGCAATAGTGTTTATGAAGCCCTCCTTTAGGTGATTAGACTTCTGAACACATTTCCTCTCTTCTGACAGATTAAGGTGCAGAGTGATGTCACAGCCCAAATGACAGAAATACAAAGGCAGAAAGGTAAGACTGTAGCTCTATCTGACCAGCAGAGGGCACTATCCAATGCCAAATCTGTGTCTTCAGAAAACATATTTTATTTAACACTCTAAAATAATGTGTTTGTGTGACTTCAAACAGAGCAGCTAAATGAGCTGAAGCAGGAGTTCATTAAACAGGAGGAGCAGCTCAGAGAAGTGAAGAAAAATAGCACTACCTTGGAAAGGAAACTGGAGTATGAGAGGTATGTTAAATCTTTACAACTTGCTGTCATCCTTAATGATTGCCTTGGGTGTTTTTTCACTTTGACAATCACAGTTTTTCACTCGTAAAAAACCTTTGACATATCTACAGCACTTGAATTTGTGCTTATTATTATTATTATTATTATTATTATTATTATCCACTTTTATGACAAGTTGCTGGTTTTTGGATGAAATATTCAATGTAGTTTGCTGATAATAATGAATTGGTTATCTTAATTGACTATTTACTGTACTTGTGTTTCTGTGAGGCAGATCTACACTATACATTGGGTGTCATAAGGTTGTAAAAATGTATTTAGAAAATATATTTCTGCTCAGTTTTGAAAAAACGTGTTTCCCTGCTATTTGCACACATCACTTTCATAGTTTGGTGAAAGTATGTGTGTAAAACTAACGATGAATATTTGTTTGCTAGTTTACAGTGTGGGCGTCAGATTGCACAACTGAAAGAAGAGAATGAAGAAACAAAAAAGACCCTGGAAGAACAAACATCCAAGCTTAGACAGGTTCGTATTTATAAAACATCAGCAATCAAGAAAGGGACATTTTGGAATGACTGTTGTTAATGGTGGAAGGCTGTGGCCCTCTGCTCCTCAGCACCGAAGCATTTATAATATCTAACTGTACATCAATCTAAAGCTCCCTTATTTAATTATTCAGAGTGTAATGGACGGCCAAAAGGGTGCAGGGGCAGGAAGACACACAGATGGAGCACCCGGGGAGGAGATGGCTGGAGAGCGCCATACAGTGGCCACTCACCGGCATGACAGTCCAGTTTTAAAAGGTACAATGGAAGTGATGTGTCAACCAAAGCTTAAACTGTGTTTATTGATTTTCCTTTTATTCCTTTGCACTTATAAGATAAATGTAGTACTTGATACCAATTGCTTATAATTATTTCAAAGATTTTGTTGATATCATACCCACACTCTGTTTGTTTCCTGTGGTTGGCAACCCTTTTTTTATGCAACTATTTAATGAGGAATAACTGAAGTCCCATTCCCTGTGCTCTAGAAGAGATGAGTAAGCCTGGCAGTGATGCTGGCATGCCTGGTATTGAAGACAGTGAGGTGGGAAAGATCGACGATGTGCAATTTGGTAAGCATTATTTTAAGGGGACATTTTTTTAAGGCAGTAAAATATAAATTAAGACTATTGTTTATGTTTTTAGTTATTCTAATAATAAACCATATAAAGGTAAAATAAAGGAGAATTGTGCGCATTACTGATAAGATAACATAACTTAACCCAAACGTAATTTCTAAAAATCTAAAACATTCAAAGTAAATTAAGGGCAGTGAATTTTCTAATCCTGAATTCGTCAGGTAAGCTATTCAAAATAAATATGTGAAAGAATCAGCAAATTACATTGCGAATTAAAAAGTAGTTTACAGGTAAGAAAAATGTCAAATTGAAACAAAAACTGGGTCCACTCCATTGTATGACACTAAGTGTGGTATCTTAAGTATATTTGATTCCCCAAGATTCACACTTTGTCTCCCAATTGATCCACAGCCTTGAAGAAGCCAGCCATCACTCAGAAGCACGATGAGGCCCCTGATATGGTGGTGGGAGCTGGTGCGGGACCTGGAGTCGGGGCAGCTGATGGCCCCGGGGGCCAGGGCCTGTCTCTGGATCAGCCCGGGCTGCAGCAGGACCGAGTGGAGGCTCGAGCAGTGATTGAAATTCCCAGTGTCATCAAACAGGCAGACAAACCTATAGTGTTTGAAGAGGACAACAAGGCCGTCATCAAGGCAGACGAACTAGGAGAACAGCAAAGACAAGTACATGGTACAGAATGCGTCACATCTATATGATTGGTTTTAATTACAGATGTCATTTTTTACCCATGACCCCGATCTGAGTCATTCAATATGAGTACCTGCCAATACCGAGATCCGGGTTTTATCTTTGTACATTTTTATAGATTCTTCCCAGTCTTGTGTAAAATTCAGGTGCCATATTAAATAACACAAATGGAGTAGTTTTGCTACATTGTGTTTTATGAATGACAGGTTATTAAACAGGCAATAGTTTGCCCTGTATTGGGGGAAACTAGCTGTGCTGTAGCTCAGATTTAGTTAAAGCATACAGTATAAGGAGGTGGTTTACAACAGCAAATCCTAACCGTGTTTCTTATTGTAGCTCCTGATAATGTCAAAGGTGACAGCGAACACTTGAAGGGGATCCCTCTGCCTCCTAACCCAGTACAGGTGCCCAACCCCCTCCAGCCTCACCACGCCAAAGGCCAGGTTCCAGCAGAGCCGGTGCGCCACCGCCAAAGTGAGTTCCTCCTCCATACTTTCAAAAAGCTAAATCATTTGCAAGGGAATTCGGGGTTGGAGAGAAGTTTTTATTTATTTTTAAAGGTATGGGAGAAATGCAATACACAAGGAACTGTACATTTCTGTTAGCTATGCCTTTGTGCTTAGCTGCTGCCTCCCTGCTCCCTGTGATGTGTGCCAACGCAGAGGGTGAAATACAACTTTGAGTCATGCTGTCTGTGTGAATTATGCCCATCACTAACTGGTTCCACCCCCACTTCTACATAACAGATTTTCATGAAAGTCAGTTGTAAGTCATGTCATGTCTGAGAAAGGCTAGGAGCTCTGTCAGGGAGGAGAGAGGGCTCAGTGGCAGAGGAGAGGAGACAAATCACAAACACCTGGCTCCCAGATGATCCTTTCCTGCTGCCTGGCTTCTGCTCTGCTCTGCTGCCTTCTCTCCCTCCTCCTCCTCCTCCTCCTCCTCCTCCTCCTCCTCCTCTTCCTCTGTTTTCATATGCTCTATCCTTTCACCTCCCCTTACATCTGTACCTCTGCTGTACTGCTGCTCACTGACTGCATTCAGTTCACGCGTTCATTTTATTTTTCTTCTAATCTTCCGCCTCTGATTTCATTATACTTTCATCCTATTATGACAAATGAACAGCGGCACCCACCAGATGTCTCGTTTTTTGGCAGTGTCTGGTGCTCACTAGACGGGCGCAGCTCGAACAGTGCCTGGCTCAGAGAATCTCGAGTCCCTGCCAGTCCTGTCTTGATCAGAGGTGCCATCTGAAATCAGAGAGGAACACAAACTGCCTCTGATGTCTGTGTCATTATAGATCAGAAGGCAAAACACTCTTTGTTTGTCCATATTTAATGATCAGTTTTTCTACTTTTGGCAATTTATACAGCATTTGAATCAAGTTTTGGAAGTTATAAGAACTCTTATCATGTTCCAACCATTAGAGTTTAAATGGCCATTTTAAACCAGTTGCTGTATCTGAATCTGCATCAAATCGATATTTTTTTCTATCTGCACACTGTAAATGAGGTTCAATAAAAAAAATCACACTTACTGTGCCTTGCTACCTTGAGTTGAATCCACACTTCCTCACAGTACCAACAAAAATAAACATTATTGGATTTACAGCAGGGCTATTGTATGTGATTGATTGCATCGTAAAGATGGTTCAATCAGTAACTCAATCAGTGCTTGGTGCTCTCTAGACTTTACACAGTCCCTCATTACAAAGGGAACCCCATTTTGTTTCCACTCACTCTGCTTTCTAGTCCATGATTTACTCTGCTTCACTCTTCAGGAACACTTGTCTTCTAATTACAATCTTTCACCTTGTGTCCATGCACCTCCTCATCTTTGTCATCCTCGTCATGCGATCACTTATTCCTTCATGCATTCATTATGCAATATTTCATCCATTCCTCGCTGTCTTCCTACAACTGCCGCCGCTTCCCTCCCTTCCTGATGAGGCCCTTCTCTGCCTCCTGCAGGCCGGTTCTTTGATGAGAACGAGTCCCCAGTAGATCCGCAACACGGCTCTAAGCTAGCGGACTACAATGGGGATGATGGGAACGTTGGTGAGTATGAGGCCGACAAGCAGGCCGAGCTGGCCTACAATGAGGAAGAGGATGGTGATGGTGGGGAGGAAGACGTTCAAGGTGAGCCAGGCCGGGGGACCGGACTGCCTGTCCAGATGTGTATCCACCATTCCTCCCTTGCTACCTCCCTCCACCCCTCTCCTGCTGCCGCCCCATGCATTTGTCCCGACAGTTAGAGTAGCTCACAGTACCCTGAGTTTGGTCCATGAATCAGTCATAAACTCCAGATATTTAAGAATTACGATGTAAAAAACAAAACTGCCATGTATGCAGACATTGTTTATTGTGTAAGCCCAGTACAATCTGAGCACCATGTAGAGGGAAACTTGTGGTTCTGTGAGAGCAATTCAATGTCCATCTAGTATTTTTCTCTCCTGCCTGTGCTTCTTTTTAGCTATACCACCTGTCTGTGCCCACCACACATCTGACCCACATTTAGAGCAGTAGATAAATATAGCTCACTGTGTTTGTGAATGTGTCTGTGTTGTTCTCCTTGAAACATTGAAATGCATGTCCATGCTTTATTTTGTTGTTATTGTTTCCTACCATAACATTCTGATTGCCTTTTTTAGATTACATTTGTATTATTTAATTACCGGTAGATTGCATTTGGATACTATTTTGATCTTTAATGGCTATGATTCTTGTTACTTGTTATATCTGATTTATATTTATTTTAGATAAATGTCTGAAAAAATCACCTGAATCATGGGTTGCAAGTCCTCTATGGGAGTTTCAATTCAAACCCACTTTATAAAGTACATCTAAACAATGAAAACATAAATCTTGACACTTGTGACCCAAGTGCATTGTATGTGACCATTTATTTTATGGATGTTTACTGTATTAGTTTGTGTTCTATTGATGTGATTGGACTGAAAGGGAAGACATTGTTAAGATAATTCACTTAGCTTTATGCATCTTATTTTACAATGGAGTATGGTTTCAGCACTTCTTTAAGTGTATTGTTTATTTCATCTCTAATGCTTGTGTTGCTTTCTTTTTTCCTAGATGATGAAGATAGAGACATGCAAGGAGACCGGGCTGTGGATTATGGGAAAAGACATCAAGCCATTGACATTCTTTGAATGGGAAATCATTCAGCTGAAACTCATTACAAATATTCAGACAGTCTTCTACACGTTCTTGAGGAAACAGTTTGAACATCAATATGTTTAAGAATTTATAGGATGCATCTTCTATGTCACAGACTATCATAAAAAGACATTGCAACTAATGAATTAATTCTAAATAACATACTATAATACAAAGAAAAAAATCATGGCACTGTCCGGAGATGGTGATTTGCTAATGGTTCTAAGTTATGGCAGGAGGGATCATATACTGTCCACTGACTGTTGAGTTTGTGATTTGATAACTGCCATAGTTCATACAAAGTGATCTGGAAGAGCCCACTGCTGAACTTCTAAGGTTTGTTTTTGCTGTTTCTTTCAGGTTGCTGTTGCTTGATAAAAACAAACTCTTCACCTGAGATGTTTATCAAAGAGACTAATACGACATTCTGCCTTTCTAACATAATTTTGGGACTTTTACATGGAAAATCTTGTTTTTCTTCGTAGAGTGGGAATGCATTGCAAATGCCAAGGACTTTGCTTAAGGCCTATTAAATCAATTACGTTTCTTTGTGACAGACACTTGAAAGTGATCCTTGTTCTGTTTTTTTTATGATGCCATTGCATGCATATGAAAGTTTTTTTTAATAATAATCAAACTGAGCAAAATACTGATGCTTAAGCAATACTTAGAGCTTTGTTAGTATCCTCCAGTGTGCAAAGATTAAACAAGCACATATAGTACTGACATACTGTACACATGCTTCCATTCATGAGGTCTCTTGTACATAATGTAGTTCAACTGTTACCATTTGTACTGAGGAAAACCTAATTACTCACCTTTTAGGGAAATTTGTGAACATGAAAACAGTTTGTGCAGCCAGAAAAAAGTGATTTCTCATGGAAAGGCACATTGAATGTAATTTTATTTTATTAAAGTTGATGCTTCGTGTCATTTTCCCTTGTGATATTGCTTTAAAGTCAATTGAGATGTTGAAATTAGTTTGTCATCGGTAGTGATTGGATTACTCAGGTGATACGGCTTTAAATGTAATTTGGGTCAGCTGTTTTCTAATCGCAAAGGTGGATGTTTAGCACATGAATATTTAGTTCATAAGTGTAATGCGCGTTTCTTTTTCATTGATAAAAACACATGTTGATATGTTCAGCAAGAAATCCATAAATATCCGATCGATTGTTGACATTATTCATTTACTAGCATGCATACGGGCAGTGAAATCAAAGCTGTGAGAAGAAAAGGCGAGTGGTAGTGTTCGCTGCAGACTGGCTGGTGTTTTTCAGAGGTAAGGGGGTGTGTCTGTGTCCCATACGGGTATCTGCCTTGGAGAGACTGAGCAGAGGCGGGAAATGGCGCCTGGTAACACAACGATTTGTCGTTTCGGAGACGGTACTTAAGTAGATGTACAGAAAAGGTCGGATGAGAGCACGAAAACAACACGGCTTCTGTTGTGATGGTTAATCGGTGTTGAATTATCATCGCCAGACACTGCGGATCACTTAAAGTAAGTCGGTAACGTTAAGCCTTCTTCGATCATTTGTCTTTTTTGCTTGTGGTTTGTGTAATGTTGGCAAACGACAGGATAAATAGTTTCCCTCCCTACCTATGTACATCTGTTAGCCCGAAGCAGTTTTTCAAAAAGCCTATGTAGGGCTAACGCTAAGCTAGCGGTGCTAAGCTAACCACAGCTAAGCTAAAACACGGCCTACATCGGAACTGACATATTCCTGGCGGACTCAAAATTTCAGTTTGGACTCCTTCTTTTAAATTAATGGTATTTGTCAAAGAATAACGATGTGAGAATATGAACTATTACTCTTTTAATCCGTTAAAACAAACGGACAGTAAGGTAATACGGAGCGTCAGGGTTGGTTAGCTTCGTGGAGGCTAACGCAGTCCAATGGCATTCCACAACTGAGCTGTGCTAACGTCAGTTAGCCGACACTGTCTTGTCCTATTTTTGTAAAGTCTTCCAATGGGTGTTGAGTTAGGCATGTTTGTGTACCACAATTTATGAATAACGCCCCACGACTGCAGCATTGGCTCAAAATTACGTCGACGGTATTCAGAAGATAATTTGGTTACAATGTCAGTTAGCTGTTTTGATTAATGATGTCTGACGAGTTCCCAAATAAATCTAAGCTTGACCCTGTAAATGTCTCCAGTAGACAGTCCAGTCAACCCCAGCAGCGAACCAAACACAAGCGTGCCGACTAATGTATCTTACTTTCGTTATAGTATTCATATTATTTGTAACAATTTAAGATGCCGCACTGGCTTGCTAACGGTAAGTTAGCCTATTTGGGCTCGCCTTGTTGAACCGCTACATGGTGCCGAGCTGTTTTAACATCTCACATTACCTGTAGATGTCACTTGTGCAATCTGGCGATGGTAAATTAAACAGTTTGTATACAAAGGTCTATTGTGAACATGTATGACTCCTGACTCTTTAGTTTAGGTAGTGTAGCTTAATCGAGCTAGCTGCTCAATTAGCTGCAAATCTTGATAGTCGTAATGCTTTGGTGCAAACGCTGAGTTGTGTGCATGCATGAGGCAACTGGACCAATGACATGTGTTTTTAATATTGTTTTCCCAGTTAAAGTTGGTCTGAATTGTTTAGCCACTTTCAGTCATTTCTGTAACGGGTTGTCCAACAAGAGGCCCCGTTTGTTTCTCCTCGCTAGCTCGTTCATACAGTGACGGTGGCATGTTCCTATTTCCCGCTCACTTACTCGTACCCTCCTAGCTGTGTACATGGAGCTTCGTTGGGGGGTGACATCCTACAGAGGTGGATTTTAAGCAGCCTTGTTGTTGGTGCATGCAAGCCGTGGCGAGATGTAATCATATAGTAGGCTGAAAATAGCAAGCCTGTTATTTTTATTTTGCAAATACAGGTAAAACTTAAGTACATACTGATATTAGCAATTTGTACTAACAGGAAAGGGGAGAGAAAAGAATAAGAGTAACATTCAGTGCATAATACACAATGTTCTAGTGCTTCCAGTATCAACCTCTGTAAACATGTGTAGATGTTATTTGTTTTTAATTTGATCAGATTACCATATACCTATTTGTCAGTATTGACTCATCCAGAGAAATCTGTTGACACAAGGGTCTGATTAATTACAATTTGAACTTTTGATGAAACAATTACAAAAGCTGATGTGATCAAGAGGAGTTTAAACAAATACTGATTAAGGATAATTGGTGTAATCATTTAATGTAATAAAAACACAATGAATAAATATGGTGATGAAATGGTTTGTTTTAAATCAACCATGCACTGTTTGCATTTTCAGTGCATCTCTTTTAAAACAAGAACTTTTCTTTTTTTTTAGATTGTTCAACCATCACTGCTTTACTGATGCAGTTAATGTGTATGCGTGCATGCACACAGTACACACAATTCTGGTGTGTTCATGGACACACCCCTTTGTAAATGTAAAGAAGATGTAGTAACGGACATTTACAGTATTTGAGATTTACAGTATGTATTGAGAGAGTGCTATTGTGTGTTTAGGGAAGCTGACAGGTTGTGGATATGTCCAGACACATTTTCAGCCAGCTGCTGTTACATAACCTTAAGAGGCTGCCATGCTTGACTGACAGACAATTCATGTTCACTGTGAATTGTTTTTAGTTTTCCATCGGCATGCACTTGAGGACACCGTTGACCAATATAAATCCCTCAGCTTTAGCTAGTAAGGAGTGTATTCCCTTTTTTAGATAGATTTCATCTTAAAACAACGTTGTCCATGTTCACAATTCTTCCACTATTGACTGTATTTTGGTTTCTCGACTTCAACATAGGTCTTCCATGTAGCTATTTCATTTTAAGTGTGGGTAGTAGTGTGTTTTTGGGCGATGTATTTTTTTTTACTGTACGGATGGAAGTAAAGCCAGCTGTGGCTGCAGTGATCCACTGTGATGTAAGTGAAATGGGATCTTGAGTGCATCCAGATGTTAGCAGGAAAAGCCAGCAGTATTCCACCACTACTGATAGATACACCCCACAAAAATATTAATTCTAGAAGCTCAAAGAGTTGAGACCGAGAAACTGTGTTTCCTTGACTGCAACGTAATTGTGGTTTCCTTTTTTCTTTCCCCCGTTTCTGACTTTTTCTTTTTCTTTTTTATAAACAGCCTTACATGTGACTGCTCAAACAATGAGGCTGAGAATGCGTAAGGCGTCTCAGCAGTCGAACCCCAGTCTGGAGAGCCGCCCGTCTCGTACCAAGCGGAAGCATTCAGAGGTAGAAGAGGATCCTCCTCCTCCTACCAGTGGAGGGAGGGGCATTTTCTCCACCATCAAGAAGTTCATCAGAGGAAATGCTGTTAAGGTAACCACCTCGCTGATAACATCAAATGACCCTGCTTTTAAATTGACATGAATGCAAATATGAGTGTGGGGTTTTTTCTGGGAGCATTGGGGGATATTTGTTGCTGTGTTTGGTTTAGAAGTGCTGCCTTTTTTGGCACTCTGTTTTAAAACTGTTTTTAGCACCATGTTCTCCTGGTGGCTGAGTTAAATACCGTGTTTCTTGGTACATAGTGTCACGTTTCCAGATAAATGTCTGGAGGAATGCAGCAGCTTGTCTGAGAACCCGGACTCGGTTCTAATTTTAGCTTCTTGCTCGCAGTCAGTGTGCAGTAACAGGAGGCAGGAACAAGTGGAAAAGTCTACTCTACCAAAAACAGACTT
This sequence comes from Notothenia rossii, assembly GCF_949606895.1. Taxonomy (NCBI): domain Eukaryota; kingdom Metazoa; phylum Chordata; class Actinopteri; order Perciformes; family Nototheniidae; genus Notothenia; species Notothenia rossii. The sequence continues at coordinate 20,309,727 of NC_136904.1, forward strand.
TTCCTCTGGAAAGAGAATGGGACTTTTTGGAGTTTTTACATGATATTTTTATTTCATGGTCCTCCCTGCATTTACTTATTAGGTCATAATTTAAGACGTGTAGCATATGGCTGTTGATGCTTTATTGTCTCTTTATTCATTGTTAAATAATAAACAAGCTGAATAAAACAAATGTTTTACTATTTATCTAATGGTCTCTATAGTTAACATAGTATAAATGCAGGTTCATTGTATGTCACACCATGTCAGATATTTCTAATTATAAACAGGAAGAAGCGTGGGGTGTGGTGCAGTGGTTTGTGTGTTGGTGTTCTGATCAGGGGGTCACAGGTTCAAACCCCACTGCAGTCAGCATGTCGTTGTGTTCCTGGGCAAGACACTTCCCCCCCAAATTGTTCCTGTGGGGATTGCCCACAGTATTGAGTATGTAAGTCGCTTTGGATAAAAGCGTCTAAGAAGTGATATGTAATGTAAAAGAAGCAACACTCACTGTTTGAAAATGCAAACAGTTTTTTTGGGGAACTTTTGATTGGTTGATGGTAGCCATAGTTAATAGCATCAGTTCGATTTTGAGATTTTGTCAGACTTTTGACACACGATTGGGGACCAGATTTCAGCACATAGCCCTCACTGTCTGTTTCACCGGAGACAGCCATGCCTGTTATTTATTTAATTACAACTATCTAACAATGTGAGCTTTTGTCTTCTCAAGGTGCAGCAGGAGAGCCCAGCCAAGAAGACACGCCTCCACTGCGATGTGGACAATAACCTGATCTCCTCCACAACCCCTGACTCCAACACCCCCCGCAGGACTATCCCCAGGAGAGGCTCCCTCAATGGACGTGAGTGGCACTCAATCAGAGAAAATGATCATTTCCTCGTGTTTATGTTTCACTTGTCTCTGTTAACGCTCTCATATTTTAATTCCTCCTCCGCAGAGGCAACCAATCATGACAGGAGTAAGGAGAAGCCCAACGGCAGTCTGGAGGAGACGACGGCCGTTGAGTTGCCAGTCACCAGCCCCCCCAGAAGCACCCTTCTTGGGACCATCTTCTCCCCTGTTTTCAACTTCTTCTCACCAGCTAAAAATGGTAAGCGGACCCTAAGGTAGCCTGTTCGATTCATGGCAGGCATTATGCGCAAACCTAAAGTGTATCTGTACTCAAATGTTTTCATGTTTATGTTACAGCCAGGAGCATGTCTTCAGTGTCAGTTAGGGAGATATGTAAGAATGTCATATCACAGTATTTTTTTTTATTTTTTTTTGTGACTAACTTTTTATTGTTTTTTTTGCCTTCACAAAAGGGACTTATACAGATACAAATGATATAGACAATATCACAGTATTTCTGATTACAAATAAATAAAAAATCTCTATTGTTATTGCTTCAAAATTATAGGGTTGACTATTGTTGCTTTCACAAGATATTTAAAGGTTATATTTTATGGATGAATGATTATTTGTGATGGGGATATTGACTAAGTGGGTAAAGGTAAATAATAGAACAGTCTGGTACATTTAGAAAATGATATCTCTTTGCTGTAATACTGCCTTTAAACAAGGGAAAGACATGTATCCAATGTTATGATATCAAACATCTAAGACCATCTCTTGTCTCGTATCACAATATTGATATAATATCACAATTATCAGTTAGGTCAGGATGGTACTCAGTATTGTGATTTTGTGTCTCAGCCTCCTCTGGCTCAGACTCTCCAGACCAGGCATTGGAGGCAGAGGAGATTGTCAAGCAGCTGGACATAGAGCAGGCAGTGGAGATGCCCACCAGCACAGCCACATCCACAGAGGAGCTGTGCGCCCCCACCAACTACTACTCCAGTGTATCACAGCTTCCACCTATGCGACCTCAGCACATCCCTGAGTTAACTCCCCCAGAGGGGGAGGGAGAGCTCTGTGCTGACGCCGACCTTCCACCCCTCACAGGTAGATATGGCAGCTAAGAACCAATGTTTCTGAGATAGAGTTTGAATTCATGTTGACGTTATAGTATCTTGCGTTATTGTTTTTCTGTTTCTCATCGTGCTCTTTTAACGTTTGGTTTGTGTTGTGGTTCCAGCTCCGGGCTCCAGTCCAGAAATGACATATGTGGACGCTCCTCCTGCCGCTGTCCCTCAAGAGGCAACCTATGAGGAAGACTGGGAAGTGTTTGACCCGTAAGTAAACAACTGCAGTCTTAAACGTTTCGTCGTGTAGTCAGACTCTATTGAACAGAATTCACAAGAAAACGGAATAACAATATTTGGAAAGTAAGGGGTAGTGGGATTTTTCATCAAGCAAGAGGGATGAGCAATGGCAGGGTGTCCGCGGGGTCTTAAAAAGTATTAAAGGTGGTGAATCAATTTAGAGAAAATGAAGGCTATTAAACGGCATTTTCCAAGGTATTACATTTTGTAGCTTGTTTTCAAAAAGTATATCAATTGTCCAAAGAGGTCGTATTCTACAGTCGGCCTGAATGTAATCATTGTGTAGGTGTGTAGTGTGATTCTGTGTAGTTTATTTATAATAATAATTTATTTTATTTATATAGCGCTTTTCACAACTCAAAACGCTTTACAGTATGAGGGAGGGTGGACAAACAAGGACAGGCAAACAAGTAAGTATATTATATATATATATATATATATATATATATATATTATATTATGGCATCCCGTTGGATTTGACGTCATCTGAACAGGACATCGCACGCTCACTGCTTGATGGCGCGCAAAGCTCCGTTTACGCCGGTTGTTAAACAACATGGTTATGGGGAAATGCAAGTCTGCGTCCAAATGGTTGGAAGATAAGGAGGAAGGACAATCAATACTGTATATAGTCAATGTGAGGTAAAGTGTGTCGCCAATGTAACCGGTTAGAACTCCAAGTGGCCATGAGGTCTTCAAATGTATGGAAAGGGTCTTAAAAAAGGTATTAAACTTGACTTCAGGATTCCTGCATATCCCCCCTGAAAGGGGAAAAGGTGAGCTGTTTGATTTGACAAAGTCCAGACTATGATTTAAGTCCAATGTATCCAGACCTCCAAGCTGACGCTTTCACCCACAGCAACACCAAAAAACCAGCAGCAGAACTCCCAATGTTTGATCTCACAAAGTGTTTCCACATGTTATAGTTTGCTATTAATATGAATGATCACAGTAACTAATGAAGTCTGTGTGATGTTTTGATTTGTAGGTATTTCTTCATCAAGCACGTGCCTCCACTGACCGAGGAGCAGCTCACTCGTAAGCCCGCCTTACCTCTGAAGACGCGCAGCACGCCTGAATTCTCTCTGGTCCTAGACCTGGTCAGTTATACAAAAACACATTTGTTTGTTTTTCAAGTTTATTAAAACTCTGTTGACCTTTTTACACATGTCATAGGATTGAGTAAAGTTTCCTTGTATTCTCTCTGTTGTGTCCGTTAGGATGAGACGTTGGTTCACTGCAGTTTGAATGAGCTGGAGGATGCAGCACTTACCTTCCCTGTCCTCTTTCAAGATGTCATTTACCAGGCAAGTTCACTCGCTCTGTTCATCTTTAGGATGCCACTAGAGGGGGATAAAATGTCATTTAAAAAGACTTGCAAAAATAGAAAAACTTGTCATACACTTTGAAAACTGTCAAATTCAATAGTCAAATTCCATAGACAAACCAAAATGACGATTCCTATTAACAGATTTTGACTTGCAATAAACTGTGTCTGTGTTTATCATACACCTTTGCTTACTTGTTATTTCCTGCGTGCAGGTGTATGTGCGCCTGAGGCCGTTCTTTAGAGAGTTTCTGGAACGCATGTCTCAAATCTATGAGGTAACTATAACCCGACGACTCCTACTGAGTCATTAATCCTATAAACGCATCAGATTTAAAAATATGTGACCTTTTTTATAATGTATTTTCTTCCTTTCCTAGATCATCCTTTTCACAGCCTCTAAAAAGGTCTATGCAGACAAACTGCTCAACATCTTGGATCCTAAAAAGCAGCTCGTGAGGTACGGTGTGTTTTGATATAACTGCACACCTCACTGAAAGCTTGATGCAGGCTGAATGAGCCGGGGCTGGCATGTGCTGCCGTTGAGGTGTCAGTGTTGTGGTTTTCTGAATTATTGATAGCTTTGACCTTGTCACTGATTGATCTTTCTCTCTTCCCTCTACTGTAACCGTAGACACCGGTTGTTTCGGGAGCATTGTGTCTGTGTCCAGGGAAACTACATCAAGGACCTCAACATCCTGGGCAGAGATCTGTCAAAGACCATCATCATCGACAATTCACCGCAAGCCTTTGCATATCAGGTGAGCACTTGAACAAATAAAACACGAGAGGTTCTCTGGTTACTGACAAGTATCTGCCTTTGTCACCAAAGTCAAACAAAGGAAAATGATAGACGATGAGGACTGCATTAAAACCAGAATTGAACTTTAATTTTTGTAATGACATTTATAATGTAGGTTTCAGCCAGCATTAAGCTTTTTCATGATTATAAATAACTCTGGTCTGATCAGTATTCAAATAACAGCATTAAGCTTCTACACAAAAACAGCTGGTCACAACAAACCTTTTATTACATGTTGGACGCTTTTATCCAAATTGACTTACATACTCAATACTGTGGGCAATCCCCACAGGAGCAATTTGGGGTGAAGTGTCCCAGGGACACAACGACATGCTGACTGCAGTGGGATTCGAACCTGTGCTCCCCCTGATCCCAACACCAACGCACTAATCCACTGCGCCACACGCCTCCCCTTTTATAGATTCTATTAGTTAAAATCTGTGCTTCGGTGGAGATGAATGATTAGATTTTTATCTCACACCTCCCCACCTGGTTGAGACTTGCTGAGCTGCCTTTACTTCCCCTCTTTCTAAAAACCAGGATGTGTTATTTGTTGCCATCGATTGGCCCGTTCTGCTCTAATTACCACAAAGCCAACAGGACGTTGATGACTTATCATTGCGACTGAAAGAGATATTTTGTGTAACTAACAGATAACCGTCTCCACATCTCATCTGACTAAAAACAAAAAGATTTACTGTTGACTGTCGTAGAGGAATAAAGAAATGAGAAACTATTCACATTTAAGAAGCCGGAAGCAGAGAACATTGACTTTTCCTTCTTTTAGAAAATGATTTGAACCAGTTGATTATTTCAATAGTTAACCACTAACCGATAGATCTTTAATCTAATGGAAATGTCTTTCTCTTGATCCTGTCAGCTGTCCAATGGGATTCCCATAGAGAGCTGGTTCATGGATAAGAACGACAACGAGCTGCTGAAGCTGGTGCCCTTCCTGGAGAAGTTGGTGGAGATGGTAAGATGTCCTACTGATCGGTATCTACATCAGTCATATTTCACCATGTCAGTGAATCTAAGTTGTTCTTTATTCTTCTCCTTTCATGGTCCTCTCCCCTGTGATCCTTCAGAACGAAGATGTGCGTCCGCACGTCCGAGAGAGGTTCCGGCTTCACGACTTGTTGCCCCCAGACTGATCCGACCAGTCTCTCACAACGGGACACCAAGAAAAGACTGAAAACAACGTGCGTGTACAAATGCCTTCTTTGGATTACAAAACTACAACATTGCCATAACTGTTAAGATTTTTTTTTAGCCTTTTTTCCTTTTTTCCGTTTTTAAATCCACTGTTGCTTTTTTTTAAACTTGAGAAAAGAGGAACCTTTTTAAAGGTCCGGGGGACATTTTCTAAACGTATAGATGAAATTACACATGCTATGAACAAGCCGAGGCTATTTCCTCTTTTGACTGACTGCAGCTGTGGAGCTGATCTCTCCTCCACTAAACTCTGAGGTCTTGGTGCTGGTTTAGTGGATTTAAAAAAGCCACTTGGTAAAGAGGAACTCCCCCCCCCCCGACCCGAGTCCTTGAACCCAAACCAACCCACTGGTGCTCACGCTGTTGACGCTGACAAATAACCACACTCATTTTCAGCAGGAATGACTGGCCTGAAAATCAATCTGCGCATGTGTGTATGTTTACTCCGGGCCACACACACTGACTTGGTGTTTGACAAACCTACGATCTGTAGCCTTTAAAATCATATGCATTCCTCCGTAGCTGAGTCAAGTTTCTATTGTTGGTTGCAGTTTTTTCTGGTAAAACTGGTGTTTCATTGTTTAAAAAAAAAAAAAGATAGCGTTTCAAAGTGTTTTACTTCTGTTTGTAAGATATGATGTTTTAAAAGGGGTTGTGTACGTTTTTAATTGTAAGCCTTTTTTTCTATTAGGAGAACATGGGTGCATTATTAATGACAGTCCACTGCATAGTCTAACTAAATGGACTTTTAAGTATAGTTTGTTCTCTTTTAACAAATAGAGGTTTAAATCAATGTGTTGGCTCCACTGTGGTCACAACAAGGCTCTTTAATTAAATGTTAGGATTAAGAATCTACTTACCTGTAAATCTGACATATTGTAAAGGTTTGAGGGCATTCATTTTCAAAATGATCAGCGTTAACCTTTCTTTGATAATAGTATTTGATTTGTCTATAACCAGTATTGTATTTTTCTCCTAATCAAGTTTTCTGGCTAAAATCAGAGCTCGGTTTCTTTTAGTTGTAATGTGTTTTCAGAAGCATTATGACTAATGTAGCACATCTCTGTGTGTCAGAAAGTCTGTTCATATCTAAGGCCGGACGCTGTACCAGCAACATACTGTTCAACAGCTTCCTTGGCTGTTCCTCCAGATGTTTCATTTTTTTACTTTGTACTTTTTAAGTTCCCTTTTTTTCAGTTTTCTGGTTAGTGCGGTTTAAAGCATTGTTTTTAAGAATGGTAACTATATGAATGTGTTTCTGCCTGACATCAGCCTGGACACTCAGACACTCTGTTTCTCAACTTTATTTATTTAATATTGAGACAAACGGTATTCTGACATGCAGATGTTTTGTTGGCATCCTTACTCAGAGGTAACGATGGAAAGCCCAATATGACGGACATTGCCCAAACACTCGAGTTAACTTGAATTTCTGTGACAAATCGGCATGCATTGTTGAACCTTTTTTACGTTAAAGCAGATGTGAGTGTTTGGATTGGTTGCCTGTACAGTGCCATACAATTCCTCCATTATACCCCACCCCAGATAGAAAGAGACAATCAGACCTCAAAGTTCTGCAGACACTCGACCCTCCTCCCCTGTTATTTTCAGTGTGCTGTATTTGTTGTGTATTGTGATTATCTCCCCCCCCCCCCCCCCCCCCCAGAGAACATTTACCGGGGGATCGTACTGAGCCCTCACTGAGAGCAGCTTCTGCTCACAGATGGTTTCCATCTGTCCATTATTTGCCTTTCTCCACCTTTTTTTGTTTTCCTTCTCCAGAAATCAGAATTAGTTTGTACTGAAGTAACATTTGTTACAGGGCACAATGGTGTTTGCGTGAGTAAACATCTACGGACTATGAATGTAAATTGTACATGGGGTGAAGTCTTAAGTGTATTTCCGAAGTCCTTGTTTTCTTCACCCCTCATCAACTAGAACAAGAGATGGCAGCATGGCTCTGCCGTTTACACGTTGCAGAGGAGGTGAGAACAATACGCAGGAAGAGGAAAACATGTCTTGAAGTCCCCTAAAGTTAGCCCCCCCCCCCCCCTCAGCTCTCACTATCCTGACTGCTATCTTTCAGAATGCAAGCCTCTCGTAGAGAGTGCGATGTCGTCCCCTCCGTGAGACCCTGTGTGTGCAGGATGGGGGGAGGGGGGCGTTTGATACTTCTCACTCGGCTCATTTGAACGTGCATTACCAGTTTATTGTACACTGAGTGTTGTACAATACATGCAGCTTCATGTTTAAAAAAAATCCTTAAAGTAAGGAAAATCTTTTGTATTTTTTATTTCAAAAGGCATGTCCTATCTACTTTTTAAATGTATTAATGAAGATTTAACTTTACATCAGATGGAGTGTTTTCTTTTTTTCTTACAAATATCTGTATGTTTAGTTTAGCGCAATGTCACTGAACTGTTAAACTTAGCATGTAGAGAAAACCGCTTGCTTTGTGGGAAAGTCCTAAATTAAATTTTAATCAAGGCACTTTTTCTGCAGAAAAGAGCAATTGTGTTAATGATTTTTTTTTTCTTCAAATATCTGTTAAGCCATTTTACGTGCAACAATTGCTATTTGTGCTGAAGATGTATTTAAAATGTTTTAAGACATCTTTGTACGCCGTCAGGCTTTATGCTATTGTAAAGTGTATATACAGTTACATTGAATTTGAAAGAAAGTTTTAAAGTTAAAAACCTCTTGCATGCTCTTTGTTTTTATTTCTCTTAACTGTCTGAATATAGGGGACAATTCATTCATTCACAATGGTTTAAGTGTGGGGTCCTGTTGCACCAACTATGCTTATTAAGAGATGGATTTCCTCATTTTTTGCCAACAGAGATGGCACCACTATATGAATTGTAGTAGCATTAAAAGGCCCACAAAAGTTTAGTTATTTTTTATTTTAATGTCGCTAATTGTTCACTTTGCGTTTATATTCACTTCATAATGGCCAAATAACTAGTCCACATAGAAATAGTTTATAATTATACCCTTTTCCAGATTAGCCTTTTATCTTAACTTCTTCCATTAACTTTCTTTCAATTATTTAACTATTTGATATTAGATTGTTGGTGTATTTTAACTGGACTCTGTGATTTAGATGATTGTTTAATCTCTAAATTATTGATTTAAGGGATTTTAATGTAATGTTTAAATGTGATTTATTAAAAATTGAATGAGTTTTCCTTTTGAAGACTATAATAAGGCAATATAGGAAACCTTTAAAATACATCATTATGTAGGAGCCCATTTAAAAATAAGTGACTACCTTGTTGTTCAGTTGATTTGGTACGATTATGTATACTTTTTAACAGGGTTGTTGTTCAAAATATTTTTGTTTGAGTGACCTAGACCAAATGCTCTTTGACCGTCTGAAGGACCACCATCATTGGGAGCTGTAGTCCGCAGTGGTATTTTGCAGCAGATGTAATGTCTTTAAAATCCTCCAGCTGTCAGCCCGGAGTCTTCTCGCTCCTCTGACAGGGCTCGGGTTTCAGATGCACGACTTAATCAACACACTCCATTAATAATTCAGCACCGATGGCCAGGCTTCTTGCTGAAATCCCTTCTGCATTTCACAGCCCTCATTTCGCACCTACCTTTTTCCCTTTACCGGTGTCCTTAATTAGGCCGTTTCAGAGCAGGGGTAGAGTTGCAGGTAGAAGCAGAGGTGAGGAGCTCCAGAGAGCACAGTGGCCTGCTGGGAAAAGATGAAGTTTGAAGGATGAGCGACGACTCTGTATAGTTTACCAACATGAAGCCTTTTCTCAATCTGGTTCTTCCTCACTTGAAGATCTCTACAGGATAAAGCAAAGTTGTTGTTTTTACCATTATAATCTGGACTGGACGCCTGCTTGCACTTTTTGCATGAGAACTATTACAATGTGGTCGACACCAGCTGCATGCATGCTGTGCATCCTGTTTGGTAAGTAAGCCTACATTACATTTCAGAAAGATTACTGTTTTTTTTCTGTAAAAAAAAACAAAACAATAGAAAATGTTTCATCTGAGGGCAAAATATATTAATAATGAAAAAGTTTAAATTATTAGTATGAATTGTTAATATAGCTTTATTAACACAAATGAGAATATGTGCTTGTGTAAGACTGAACATTCTTACACCCTCACAATGTACATAGTAAATGTCTGGTAAATGTTTTTTTTTCTTTTTCTGACCCTTTTAACAGAAAGTAAATTAGATAAATTGGTGTATCTGAGTTTTCAATCATTGATTCTTGATGTCGCACATTTTCACAATACAAAAGCGTATCGGCTCAAACAATTTTCTTTGTCTTTTCTTTGCTTCTTAAAATCTACAGGGATCATATGTGATGTCCAGCAGGTGTTTTCACAACCCAAATTAATACAAAGACAGTCCGACCAGACACCTGATGAAGACACCAAATTAGAGGAAGACATCCGGAAAGTTATTAATCAAATTCACTCTTTGTCCAGTGAAAATGCAAACGCCCGCCGCCTCGGGGTCTATTTAATGGGAGAGGGTTTTGACCTTAATGCATATTATGGAGCCCTGAGTAACTTATTTTCTATATTTCGACCCCTGCTGGGAGAAAAGTTCATGGATGATCTTCCCAATATGTTAGTGTGTCTACTGTCGGGGAAAACGGATTGTGGCCTCCAGGCAGAACTAACAAAGACCGTGACTCTGGAGTTGGGGAAGCCCTTGCTGACGTTTGTGTCGTCCCTCAGATCCCAGACATGCTCTCCTATGAGCCGCGACGGAGAGTCAAACAGCTTCATGGGGGCCTACATCAGGATGGGGGAAACAACAACAGCAGCATTAAACGGTTTCCAGCAAACATTCATAAATATACTGTCAAGTGTCCCTCTCTCTGGGAATTTGATAAGTTCTGTGAGTGGCCTCGTGGATGCAGCTGTGACGTATTTCTCAAAGTCCATGGCAGCGTTACTGCAAATACCAATGGACTATATTAAAATAGCTTTACAGTTTGGAATAAGAATACCATCATTAGACAGAACAGAGGTCTGTGAGCAAGGTAAAACATTTAAAGTGTTGCAGTATGAAAAACACTTTATTTTAACTTCTTAATGTTAACCAACTTGTTTTCCCATTGTTCTGCAGGAGATCTCAAGCAGCTTATTTTGTGGTAAGTCAAAAAGTCAGAACCTTTCATTATTAAAAGCTTTTACCACTAGTAGCACTACTCAGCAATTTTTTGCCAAAAACCTATTTGTTATGTTTTTCTATAAAAAAAATATTCTGCCACTCCCATCTCATGCACGAGTAGTAGGCTACACACACACATTACCTTTTTGATGGTGAAGTTCTACTGTGAGTGATTCAACATTTGAGCTCTTTCTAAGGCAAACAATAACCAAACATGTTAGAAAATGTACAAAAATTAAAAGACTAGAAAATGTAAGGCATAATATAAGATTGCAATTAACAAGGCTCATTTTCGCAAGAAACATCAATCATTGAGTCTCAAATTCTGTTATACTCATCATGGTTTATTTACAACACAATGAAATGCATTTGTAGTCCCTTTATAATAAATAAGGAAAACAAAACTATTCTTTATGGTGGTGGAGTCTATTACATCTCCCTTGATTTCACACAGAAGTATAATACATATGTAACACTTCTATGTACTAGGTTGCTTTCAATGAGGAGTAGAAGATAATATAAATAGAAAAAACAATATCAAATTAATATAGCTGGCATTTTATTAATAATTCATACAACACTTTCACAAACCCCTCATCCACCCCAGTGATACCCAATCTGCTATCATGGACAAAGCAACAATAATTGAACCCGGGTAGTCTGCAGCTTCCCTCTAGCAATCCAATGACTATCAGTCCTCCTTCTGGTGAGTATAATCTTTTAGAATAATTTCTCTGGTGAGGAAAAGACAAAAACTGCAGCTCCAAAAACTTTCGTCGGTTCTGCTGGTTCCTGGTTTCCCGCAGCATCAAAAAAGCACATCCTCAAACAATTCGAACACTGCCCACAGTCTTACACACACACAGGGCCCACACTCAGCTGCCACTCATTGAGCCTCATTAACAACCACACCTGGCCTGCTCTTCCTCTCCTCCCTCATATGCAGACTCTGCTGCCCCAGCACTGCCCCAAGTGGGAGCTGCTGTTTATTACAGGGTCTAAAACTCACTGCATTACTTGAGTGGGTTACACATATAAGCCAAAGTAGCTACCTGTATTCAATTTAGAAAATCTTGTTTGGAAAGAATCAGTATAAATTCTTAAGTTTCAGTTTTTATTTTTAGGGGAATAAGCAACAATGTGACCTGGTCCTTCGGTACCTCCATCATTGACATCCTCATGGAAATCTTCCTGGCTCCAGAGCAGTCTCTGTGCACATATCCAGGATCAGAGTGCCAGAACCCTCCCAGCGTCTCCTTCCAACGCAGCGCCTCAGAGACAAACGACAACATCAATAACAACCAGGAAATCCTGTTAAAATGTGATCGCCACAACTTGGCCAGGCTCAACGACACGCTGTGTGCCAACATCCTCACGGGGTCCAGAGCAGGATCCACATCTGTGCTCACATTTTGTCAGGCGCTAAGCTCCCTCAGCCCTACCCAGATAGAGCAGGTGTGGAGCAACACATGTTATGTTATTCAAACACTGGCATCTCCACTTCTCAGCCGGTCATCGGACTGCAGCTTTGGGGACGCCCAGCCTCCCCCTGCCGCCACCCCTCCCTCTGAGACTGCCCTTCCTTCTCCATCTGCACCTCATCGAGTAATCAGAGATGCCTCCAACCTCAAATTGCTCGCCTGCAACTTTGACAACTGGTTGGATACTGGGATGGTGGACGCTGTCCTGGTGTCCCTGTGCAGCGATAACGAACGTGAGGTGTTTGTGAAGCAGGTGTGTAACAATGCTTTGTTGATGAGGAAGCTGCTCTCAGACAAGATGAACTTCTGGCTGTATGGATACTGTGCCAACTCCTCTGCAGAGCCTGGGTACTTGGTGAGTCAGTTCTGCGTCTATGAGAGTTGGATCGAGCAGTCCTCAGTCTTGGTGGACCCGCCCTTACTGGAGTTCTGCTTTAGCTTGGACCGGCTCAGGCTGACCCAAATCATCTGTGAGCACACTGGATTCTTCATGTTTCTATTCTCCAACCCTGACAATGGACCGTTCATGCCTAACTGCACAAGCCTGCCCCCTGCATCACAATTCCCAGAGATGGGTCCATTGATATTAGATTCTTGTCGTTACTCAGAGTGGCATGATGTGATGCAGATCACCATTGACGTTTTGTCGCAGTGCATTCTCCAAGATAACATTGCTTTCACCAGAGAGGTTTGCTCTAACAAAACGTTTCTGAACAGCCTGCTGCGCAACAAAGAGAATGCCTGGCTTGAAGCTCATTGCAACTCATCTCTCACCGTTCTACCCACCGAGCCGAATGAGATCTTCGACATCGTTGGCTGGTGCGAATACCAGACCTGGGGAGAGCGGGAGGTGGATGATTCAGTAGTCGGTCTCTGTTGGCAGCATGACCAGCTTGCTTTTCGGGAGAATGTCTGCTGCAAGGCGTCCGTGTTGAAAAAGCTGTTAAAAAACTTTCAAAACCAATGGCTTACATCATCCTGCACAGACATAAAGGAAATGGAGGAAATTACAGTGTGTCCACAGGTGTGTATCTTACCTGAGTCTATTTGTATATCCATAGTCTAATCAACTTTCATGCACAAAATAAAGAAAATGTTAGTAAGTCCCATTTCATATTGCCAGCACACTGTCCTGAAAAGTAGAAGAGGCTTTAATATGCAAACAAAATGTATGTTTTTCATCTGCAAAAGGTGAAACTATGTGAATAATGTGACACATGTGAAGTGTAAAGGTTATTTTAAATCAACTCAGTGGTGCAGACTTTGTATTCTGATCTTGCATCCACCCTAATCTTTCCTTTAGATGTGCAGGTACTCTGAGTGGACCCGTCCCATCATCGTGGACATGACTGTGCTAGCTCTCTGCGCTGAGATCGACAAACTTAACTTCACGTCCAAAGTCTGCACCAACGCCACGATACTCCAGAACCTGTTGGCCAACCAGGACAACACCTGGTTAATACAGCACTGTGCCAACCATTCAGTAACAGGGATAGCTCCAGGAACAGTCCTGCCTGGGTTCAAGCCTGCAGAGCAGTGCCTGTACGCCAGCTGGAGCACGTCCCTTCCAGACGCAGCGCTCCTGACTCTCTGCTGGGAGCAGGACCAGACCAGCTTTGTCTCCTCCATCTGCCCTAATGCTGGTCTTCTCTTTTTGCTGTCCCGGGAGCCATCTAGTGTATGGGTGGGCAGAATGTGTATCACCTACACCAACTACACCACTCCTCAGAATAACAGCAGCACCACCGCACCGCCTACTTTTTGCCTGGCCAAAAGCCTGGTGAGTCAGTTCAACTGGAGCTGCTCTGCTGACTTCACCTCCGCCTGCCAGCCGGGGGCCAGCCAGAAAATGGCCCTGCAGATGATGCTGCGCTGCTGGGTGGAGAGTCTGAGGTACAGGGTGGAGGGGCTGATGACTCCACCTGTGGCCACAGTGCTGGAGCAGGCGGTCAGCACTGCAGTGGTGATACTGTTGGCACTTGAGGAAGTCCAGAACACCTCGCTGTACGTCAACAAGAACATACGACTGAGTGTGTTAACGTCTGTAGGTCACTATCTGGAGAGGGAGACAAACTTCGACAAAAAGAGGGTGTTGCTGCAGTGCTTTGGGGTATGTAGTTTGATTGTGCTTTAATTGTTTGTAAAAAAGGTAACTTGCTAACAGTGGTGGAGGAAGTATACTTTTCTTAGAAATGTATTCTGTTGGTTAGTCAGAGCATTGAGTTACTCCCTCACATGTTATTCCTAAAGAGTCAATCAGTAGAACACTGTCATTGACTTAATGGTTTATGTAATCCTCAAACATATCAGTTACCATTCGTGTCACTGTATGACCTCCAGTGTACAGGCTGGTGTAACGGTTAGTTCTCCTGTCATCCATACAGACATAATGAATCTCTTCCTCTGGGTGTAATCTCTACAGATTGACACCTTTGATTTGACCAATAATGATGAGTTAAAACAGCCGACCAGATTATGTGGTGACATTAACCCCCCTGTTAATAGTGTTTTTGTTTCTATTTTGTAGACAGTCTTAACCAGCCTGATGCAGAACGCAAGGGACGTGAGCAGTAATGAATTGCTCGTCATTAAGGTGAATTATACCAAACTTAAATGTTAATGTGAGTTTTGAGATATGCTAGCTGCATGGCTAGGGATGGCAGAGTCATTCTGTCAGTAGCTTTGATCTGACTTAAATATCTTAACACTTATTGGATGGATTTCAATGAAATTCTGTCCAGACATGCATGATCCCAAGAGGATGAATCCTAATGACTTAATTGCATTGTTTGCAGAAATCCATGTTCCTCAAATGATGTATCCTATTCACTAATATGGCTCTCTGTCTTTTCCTCTGGCATTATTATTATTTCAAAACTTCAATCTGCCTCAAACTTTGGTTAATGTTCAAGTACCTGCAAAACGAGTTACATTCCCATCCTTCGCCTAAAATTGATTGCTTACGTGGTAACGTAAAAATGGTCAACAGGGTAAATATTATACTTACTCAGCATAAGTAGTTAGCATCCTCGTTGTGTGCATGTAAGCATGCTGACATTTGCTTTTAGCTCAAAGCACAACTGTGCCCAAGTCCGGCCTTGCACAGCTGCCAGCACGGCTGTAGATCCTTATTGTATGCATGCACATGTGTTTATATTCCTAATTATTCACGTTTTATGTGTCCAGGAGTATTTCAGTATCCCTCTGAGCAGCCTGAGCTCAGTGCTCAGTTCAGCTCACATCACTACCGTCAGACTGATCCTCCGGTACTACAACAGAAACAAGGATACACTGCTGGTGAAAACACCATTACACAACAATGTGAAACCTACCAGAACCTTTTCTGTTCCTTACATTATTTCTTCTTCTTAATTCTTAGTTATTACACAGTATACAGTTGCACATTCCAGCTGACACAGAACTGGTATTTAATTTTATTTGCTAGTTGCCAAAAAGGTACCTGTCCACCATGGTCTCAGTGCTGTTCCAGACCCACCTGGTTAAAGACGGCAATCTGTTCCCGGATCTGGCCGCCCTGCTTGCTGCAGCGAGCCCAGCTGACATCCAAGCTTTGCCCTCACTGCAGAACAACATCAATGTGTAAGTCATAGTGTCAACTAATCATTTAGAATGAACAAATACTAATTTCTAATCATCTCAATATTGTTTTACTTATTCTAAGCAGTTTTGTTCTCTTTTTCTCTGGTATGTGAATGATGATTGTTTCCTTGGCTTCTTAGAAGTTAATTTGTGGTGCTGTTTATGTTTGATGGGAATCAGAACTGAGTTTATCATCTGCCAAGAGTATGCAATGAACACCATGATTTATTACCAATGTCGCACAATCCTGCAATCTCACCTACATACATTATGCTTCCCTCTCAACACAGCACTAGTGTCAGGCTTCTGCGAAAAAAGAGACGTGTCATTGCACCTTGAGGTGCCAGGACCATGCATAATACATAGAAAGTAAAGGAAACTGGTTCACTGGCTAGATTTCAATCTCCAAAGTGATAAGACATTAAAAGGCAGAACAAAAATAAATGTAGTTGTATATTCAAGACCAAATTAATCTCAAGTTTTGTCTCTAGACAATACAATTAAAGATAGTCAAACATGCACTTATTGTTTATTTTCTTTATAGAAGGACCTAACAAGTGTCCATTGATGATACCACTATGACAATATGTATGGTAATTATGTAGCTGCCAGAGGCAAGTCAATTATAGCTTAGCATTAAGCCTGGTAAATTAAGAAGAAAACAGCCCGTCATACAATTCGCACCATAAAATCCAGTACACAAACAAGATATTACGTGCTATTGCAAATCAGAGACCTTTCCTTCCTTTAGACAGTGTCACGGTATCTGTTTGCACCTCTGTAGAGTTTTTTTAAATATCGCCCAGTTTATTTCCTCTGACTATACTTTCTTGAGATTTGTCCATCCAAATTCAAAAACAAATATATTCCTCCTTCCCTCTGTATTGTACACAAGCATGAACCTCTTGCTGATTACACAAACAACCATGATTAGATATTCGCTGAATTTAACAAAACGTGTATTTATCAACCATCTCAACTAACTTGTATCAAAAACCAATTGAAGTGAATTCACCAAAATGTTTTCTTCAATATTTGTGCCCATTTGAGTTGAATATGTGTTACCCAACCTCTCACTTTGTTTACATTGCTTAAATGCAATGCGATATTCAATAAAACAGTTCCTTTAAAACACAATAAAAATCGTATTAATATATTTTTTTTCTAGGAGGGAGACCATTAACAGAGACTTGAAGACCATGACTCTGGACCAGCGGCAGGCCTTTGGCTCGTGGTACAGCAAAGTTATGCCTGTCTCTTACATTATCAGAAGTCATCAGGCACTGATCAGGGACACCGGAAACCTGATTGCCTACCTGCCCTTCCACAACTTCCAACACCTCTCCTCTGCTCAGGTAACAGCCTCTGAGCCCTGACACCTGGCTGAGAAACCCGAGCAGCTGGCACTCCGTCAGCTGCTCTATCCTCGGGCAGAGCAGAGCAGTCACAAACTGCTCACAGGAAAGCAAAGACAGACTCTTCTTTCTCTGTCAATGCGTGTCATATGCTCCCAGCTAGTGTTCAATAAGTAAAGATAGGAACACTTGAATTACCAATGACCCAAAGAAAAAGGGGTTACTGACCTTTCAGCACTCAACCATGAATTTCCAAGGTTTTAATGATATACAATATCACATTTCCACATTAAGATGTTTAGAACATTACTAAATATTGGTTCTATAGGTTGTTCGAAGTGGAATAGCTGCATCATTTACTTAATGCTTTGTATTTTACAGCCAACAGAGAAAAAAAGTTCATTTTTGGAAAATGTGAAATGATTCCTTTGAATGAATCATGGTTCTGTTCTGTATAGGTTTGAAGACATCTAAATCATTTTTTCTCTAATAATATTTCCTCACATTTCAAAAAGTTTAAAATGTCATATGTTCAGACACAGAGTTCTGTCATCGTGTTTCTCTGCAGCTGTTGGACGGGCTGGATGTGTTGCAGAGAAACCTCCTCACTTCTCTAAAGCAGGAGTTCATAGCTCACAAAGTCATCGGCACCTACAGGAATCTGACGGCTCAGGATTTTATCAGGTAAGGAATGACTGAAGGAAGGCACCTTCAACCTTTCTGTCCATGTCAACTGTTCTTAGACATTAACTCACCTGGTGTAACCTGGCAAAACACATTTACATGTAGTTTGATTAATTTGTTCAGGTTCATTTGACACTTGTTAGTATAAGTGTAAAGTAATAATCCGTCAAGTATGTTGCTTCTATAGTTAGATAAAGTTACATCAATACAACTTATAATAATAATATCATTAATGTATTAATGTCATACATTTGAGTCGTGACTTTCTGTTAGTATGGTCAATTATAACAAAATCTTATATGACTTTATATATGTAAACTATTTAAAGTAGTCATTTATTTTTGATTAAGTGACCAAATTACTGCATAAAAGAAAAGAGAAAGTTTACTGTTTTGCACAATCTATAGTGGAATTTCACTACAGAAATTGTAGTGTTTTGAATTGAAGTGTAATTTAAAATATAAAAAAGATATATAAATCTAGAAACCCACGCAGAAACAACTTATGCATATATGTAAACTAGTGTACCAGTAATACGGCTCTGTCTCTAGCTTTTATCTTACAGATATACTATTGTCAGATTTGCTTTGGGCAACTATGAATGAACAATTTGTATACAAGATGTGTACATTTATATACTTTTTAAAAATAAATATTCACAACTGCTCCCAGGTGTGTTGTCAATAAAACGTTGTTTCTCTTTTAGGCTTGGTAATCTGTCGTGCATGGCAGACCCTGAGGACCTCCTTGTATACAAAGACACTGAGGCCTTCAGTGTCATCCGGGACATAGTGATGAACTGCACACGTGACAGTATAGGTCTGCCCAGCCATCTGGTAGGAACAGAGAAGTTACTTTGTGTTTTGTTTTTTTATATTTTAATATGTGTGTTGTCATTCAAAGGAGTATTCATATCATATCTGACTCTGTCTGTGTGCTTGTTCTAAACCTAACTTTCAGGTTTCCAGTGTGTTACTGAACAGTGCAGAACTAAAGATCCCCTCCCTGCTCAGTCCTGACCACCTGGCAGAGCTCAGCCACCTCCTGCCCTCGCTGGGTGTGACCTTCCTGCAGGGGGTCACCCCCTCACAGCTGCTCTCTGCCCTCCCTGCCCTCAGCTCTGTTCCATTCAGCCCTGCTCAGGTAGGGGAGCATACTCAACCTGTAATGTAAAGAGGAAGATGCAGCAATCATCTTCTATCGCTCAATTTCTATTGCCATTTAACATACACAGTTTTCTTTTGTGTAAAAGGAATATCAGGGGTTTAGCGAGTTTCTTTCACTGCGTCAGCCCCTATTTGTTGTACTTGGTTGGGTTTCCTGGCAGCTGGTGGGGCTTGTAGGTTTGAGGAACAGCTGACAGGCAGTCGGTCTGCAGCAAACTGACCCCTGAAGCTCATGAGACAAAGACCTAGGCTTAACTTCAACCTCAGCTATCAACTGAACTGGAGCCTTTTACTTTGACCTCCGCCTCTCAGCTGCTTTTGCACGTCATAAGGTGTCCTCGGAGGATAAACCTCTTCGAACCTACAGATACATCATGAAGCAAACATAAAGTTCCATTATTCTAGTTAATAGGGAATGAATGGGAAGGACTGTGTACAGAGCTCAAGTTATTACATACAAATCATCCGACATACTAAGGTACTAAAGTATTTTATTTGTATTCATTTGCTGTCATTCTGTATGTTTTTCAGGCTTCCATAATTGTGGAGAAGTTGTCTTCAATGACAAGTGTGAGTTATTTTATAAACCCATCACAATGTGAGTTTAGTATAGAGATAGTCTCTGTATTTCTGCACCCTGAGCCTAACACCTGCCTCCCCTCCGCCCAGCTCACCGATCCCGGCCAGCTGCAGAAGCTCGGCTCGCTCATTGTGGGAATAAAGACAGAGACCTTCTTGACTCTTACCTCGGACAAGCTGCTGACTTCCCTCCCAGATATGGCCCAACACACACCAGGCCTAAGCCCGCCACAGGCTAATGCTATCTCCACAAAGCTATGGGTACATTGCACGCACGCACGCACGCACGCACGCACGCACGCACGCACGCACGCACACACACACACACACACACACACACACACACACACACACACTTAGATCCTTGACTTGAAGAACTGTATGGAAAAATCTCACCTTTTCTCTATGGGTAGATTTCATATTTCTTTAAGTCTTTTGGAGTTGTGTGGGTATTTATCTGTATTATTGGACGGCTGAAAGACTTGTCCTTGTGTTTTCTCACCTCTGTTGTCACCAGGGCTTCCCAGAAGTAGTGGGTTGGCAGAATGATGTTGAGCCGTTGCTCTATTGCACGCCCCTGCTCAGCGTCATGCCAAGGACTCGTCTGCTTGTGAACAACCTCACCACCGCATCCTCCAAACCCTGGAACACACAGCAGGTATCACACAGCCAATCTAGTGTTGTAGATTGTATTCAACCTGTTTGCTCTGTATCTCCTAATACATTCGCTCCCATCTCATGAGTTATCATCACAGTGGGCATGCAGAAAGGTTCAATGAATGGTTTCAGAATATCCCAATATATTTCTAAACGTTTTCTTAACTGACATCTGCTTTTCAGATTTTTGAATAATGTCAATTATGAGAAGTTATGTAACATTTGTGCAAACCATTTTTAGAAAGTGTAGATATAATTATTAGAAAGTAATCTAATGAGATGTTTTGCCCCACGTTGGAATCATGTTGGAATAGGCTATCGAGAGTTTTATCAGTTCCAAAAAGCTTGCTTGACATATAACCCCAGGCTGTGACTTTAACATTGTGATCTCTTCCTGCTTCCTCTGATTAAACATGCTTCCTCTGTGTGACATGATTAGGTGTATATGACAGTATCTTCATTAACTGCTTAATAATTGAGCGGAGAGGCAGACTCAAACACATCTTCACTGACATGAATGGACGTCCCTGTGAATACAAACAACTCAGACAAAAACTGTCTTCACATCAGATATCCATGATCCTTTAAACTGGGGAAGAAGCAGCCCAGAAAAAAACCTGTTGCAAAATAACGTTTTCTCCATTTTCTCCCCAGGCTAAAGCAATTTTTAAAGAGGTGCTTGATACTAGACCAAACGTAATCAAACAAGATTTTCTGTAAGTAAAGTTCTGTGATAAATGTGTACATACTATTTTCTCTGCGCCAACTTCTAGTCTATGTCCAAATGATATAGATACTATTGGCAGCAAATTCTCTCTGTCTTTTAACTTTGATGGTTTTTGCAGTACAGTGTATGTAACAAATACATGAAAGATATTGACACTAACCTCTATGTAATCAGGAGCCTGGGAACAGTGGGCCAGGGTGTGAGCTGTAAGGTCTTACAGGAACGTTTTCGAGCTGATCCCTCACCCTCTTCAGTGAGAAAAATCCTGACCTCCCTCAGACAGCAGCCTGGTCTTCTTCACACCTCCCTGGTAAACGTACCTGTTAGATTGATGCCACTCTATCTACCTATCTATAATAAATATGACGTAATTAAAATAAATAGTTTACTATAAATACAAGAGACATGATGTTCTTTCTCCTCTGTCCTTCATCTTCTGGACAGAAAAAGTGTGTGATCGAGGAGCTGTACCAGTTTGAGTTCTTCTCTGAGCTGCTCAAAGATCTCGGGGTTGAGATTGCCCTTTCCATGCCGTAAGTCAAAAGTTGACAATGATCACTGTACTTTTAATGTGCTAGCATAATTATCAGATACTTTAAAAACATTATTGAGGGGAAAAGTTCATCTCATCATTAAGAATTATATGTCAAAAACCTATGTTGCAGGAGATTTATGGAAAAGCCTTGTGCAGATATCATGAGCTATTAAATATGAACACATAGAGTAACGTTTACTACAATAACATTAAAGGTAAAAGGCCACTCGCTCCATTTGGATAAATATTAGATGTTCAATCTTTTTACTATAAAATAAAACTAATTTTTATCATTTTTATTTGACAGGGTTAGCACCATTAAGAAGTTTCCCACAGATATGATGGAGACTCTGAGGAAAATAATTGTCCAGGAACCTCGTCACTTCCTGTTGCTCTCCAGAACAAAACAATATCTGCTGGTGGACAAAATGGTGCAGAGGATGGTCAGTAGAGCCAAACCGTGTCACTATACTGATTCCTTTTCTTTGAAAAAAGATATATATAACAAAGGCAAATAAACAAGAAGATGGTAGATGTTCATATGTGAAGAGAGTGTCATATTTGCTTTGTGATCAGCGTTTTGGGGACACTTTCTCTGCAGGGCATGTACACAGGGGTGTTCACTGAGGAGGAGTTTAGTTCCCTGGGCATTATGGCTCCGTTTGTGGTGGATGAGGTGTTGATTCAGCTGGACCGCAGCTTCTTCATCGAGAACCTGGATTTCCTCCAAGGTCTCTGCTACAGCAGCAGCAAGATGGACATTATGGCTCGTATCCTGCAAGAACCTGCTGCCTTCGGGTAACGTCCGATACCACCTATAACTGAAACTATATTTGTTGGAATTGGATTCTCTATGCTTTAATTCAACAGTGAACTTTTGAACCACATGGTAGCATAAACATGCCATTACATATCCTTGGCGCATTTCTGATGACTCCATATACATTCCCTTTTAAAAATATGAAGCGTAATCAGAGGAAGATTAAACACATAACCTAACTTCATAAGTTTAACAGTTTGTCTGCAGCTTTTGAATTTTCATTTTAATTTGCTATAAGAAGCATAGAAGAGGATGAATGTTTTTGTGAACATGGCTTTATGCATAATGATATTTTGCCATTATGAGAACTGAATTAATCAACAAACTTTCCAATGCATCTTAAGAAATCAGCCTCCTTATAATGTATGATGACTCTCCACGATAAAGACTGTTTTTGGGATTCCTTAACTTAGACAGTGAACTATGTACGTTAACAATTAAGGAGAAACATATGTAAATAATCAGAATTATATGGAGTATGTTTTATATGACAAATGCTCTACTAGTTTTATGAAAAATTGGTCTTCTGTTTTCTCACAGCCCGGTCAACAACTGGAACCAGACAACACTCAGCCAAGTGGACCGGTTTCTATTCTTCCTGCCTGAAAACAAACTGCAGGAGATTCCCCTGGTGAGTTTACCGCAGGGTTTTCTATTTGTTTGGTATAACATCTTCATTACTTCTGAGATTAACTGACAGTTTGCTCCTGAGATGAAGGGAATTGCAAAACTAGTTCCTGTTACGGATTTAGTCAACGTGCAGGAATCTAAAGTGAAGCGTAGTGATTGTTACTTAATCCATGGCGTGTAAGACCAACAAAGGCTGCCAACAAATCTCTCAGGTGTCGCTTTTCCCGTAAGTGTCAGGATCAGGTTGTGAAGTTCCCAGTTTCAGGTAAACATTCATTGTTTGTCCGTAAGTGTTGATGTTTATGTTCCCCCAGGCGGTGATGACTGTGGGCCGGATAGAGAAGCTGTTCATGAGCCAGCGTCAGTGGGAACGTGGGGATGTGGGGATGGACTGTTTAAACGAGAACGAGAGGAAGAGATTCTTTGAGAAGCAACAATTTGTTCTACAGTTTTTCCTGGGCTTTCTCAAAATAAATCCTGATTCACGTGAGCATCTCTTTGTTTCCTAACATCTCAGTCTAATAGTCAGTCAGCGAAGAAACAGTTTAACATTTTGGGCAATAATGCTTATTTCAGCTTCTGCAACCAAGGCAGTAACAGGATAGCTTTTAACAAACAGACTGTCTTTGAAAAAAGAGTTTGATATTATGGCTTTTCCCTAGTGTTAGGCTGGAAATTCGATATCACTCTGGTGTCTGTCTGTTGAAAAGTCTGAGCTTAGCTCAAGGACTTGAAACAGTGAGATTCAAAGCACCTTTAATGCTGACTTATTAAATTTCATATAACTGTTTTTAATCTGTTCAAATTCTGAAGTGTTAAAACACAGTAATAGTAACAAAAGTTTTAACACAATGACCAGAACAAGCATTGTGACGATGCACCATTGAATGTCATACAATTCCCTGAATGTATGGCAAGCCAATTATTGTTCAAGAAAATTGTAGTTTTTTTTGGTTTGAATAAAGTATTGGAAATTCATACAATAAGTACAACAAAAGTTCCTATTCTTTACTTTTGTTTCCATTTCATATGCTTTATATAGTTATGTGTTGTATGTCAACAGCATCTCCTGATCAGATATTTGTGTCTGTGTCTTAACCAGCGACTCCTATGGTTCCTACTTGTGAGATTCTGCATACAACATCTCCCTCTGTCTGGACCTCCAATAGTCTGACCAGCATGTCCCCATCGGCCTTCTCCAACTGCCTGGAGCTGATGGGTCAGGACACGTTTCTCGCATCCTACCAGCGCAGCCAGGTGCTCAAGAGAGTCAAACAGGTGAGATCTGAAGTATTCCTCAGTCGGTCTAAGAACCTCTCAGATCTGTTTGATATGAGAGTGTTTCCCTTCCTCAGTCCAGATATTAACACTTAGTGTCTGTGCTGTCTTTACTGGGTGTGTGCAGATACACGGCCCGGTTTCATCCTTCTCCCAGTCTGTGATCTCTCAGCTTGGAGGAATAACGATAGAACTGACACTGGAGGAGCTGAGCAGGCTCCGACTGACAGAGCGGACAAGCATCGCTGCTCTGGGGTCTGTCAGCGCCTGGAGCAACAGACAGGTAGCTGCTGCAGGTGTAAAAGTTAACAAATCACACAAATGTACTATACCGCTTGCACTAAGTTCCGAACAAATTTGGTCAAAGTTGATACCAGTGTGTCCCTTTTTTATTCTTTTTATATTATATTACCTTACAAATATTATTTCCTGAGAGCATAGTGTGTAAAATGTACATTAATCTATTACAACTAAGAATCATTTAATGAGCCAATGTCAAATCATAGTGGACAACAAAGTTGAGCCCATTTGGATGGGTTTGTTTTATGTTTTATATTAATTCACCAGGATTAAACTCCAGGTGTACAGCAGTTTAGTGAGAAACTACACAAACTTTCATTTTAGACATGTTTGATATAAAAATAAATCTGTCATATAAGTAAATGAACAACTAATACATTCAGTATTTTGGTACTTGAATGTTGTTGAAGTGCCCACCACCAATTGTTATGAATGACAAGGGGGCAAAGAAATACAAAAAAAGACCTGAAAGTTGTTTCCTTTAGAAAGGTCTCAAAAAATGCTAAACAATATCTTCATTAAAGTCGGACTGCTGTATTAGACAGCATTATGCCGGACTGAACACCTGTGATGATTAAGTGTGTTTAATGTCATGATTCTTGTTCTTTTCATCCCAGCTTTCTGCACTGTTTGCCACTGTGTTAAACTCCACCAAACAAAGTCCGAGCCAGCTTGACTCCAGCACACTGGTGGCTATGGGATACATTGTGTGTGGAGCTAAAACCACAGAGATGAATTCTTTCAACGCTGTGGAGTTCAGGTGAGCAGATATAAAACAGGCTCTTTTTGATGCCTTATTTTTGAGAATAACTCAGCAGCTGACATTATTCAGTAGTAGTAATTTCTCCTCCCTCCTCCACTTCCCGTGCTGTGTCTCCCCCGGGTGGCTGCAGTAAGGCAGTGCTCTGGCTGGGTCAGCTGAGGCTCTCCTGCTCTGAGGAGCAGCTGCTGGCTCTTGTTGGGCTGCTCGCTCACAGTCTGGCCTTTGGACCCATAAGTGCGTGGGGAACTGATATCT
Organism: Notothenia rossii; assembly: GCF_949606895.1. Lineage (NCBI taxonomy): Eukaryota > Metazoa > Chordata > Actinopteri > Perciformes > Nototheniidae > Notothenia > Notothenia rossii. The sequence goes on from NC_136904.1 coordinate 20,335,258, forward strand.
TCATTGAGATAGGAGTTCTGGCAGGTATTATGCCTTCACTATAACGATTTTACCCACAATATTTCAAAATGTGTCATGGTTATTCTGTAACTAGTTGCATTGTGGACAGCTGTACTAAATATCATTATACAAGGAAAAATGTGTAAATTCTAAATTGTGTAAATTGAGTTTCTTTTTACTGGATCCCAATATTTTTGACGCAGGCAACCTTTTTTTACAGCTGGTCTCCCAGACATGGCTATGTCAGCTTTGGTGAAAGAGCAAATAGAAGGAATGACACCTGCAGCTGTCACAATGATACCACCTGATAAGTTTGCTGTAAGTCGACATTTAATGTAAACAATATTCACAGCATAATTACATTTCATGGTGAATATATTCTAAAAGGTCCTATATTGTCTTGTTTTCTTTTTTTGTGTCTATTTGTTTGTTTTTCATTTCCAAAAGGTGGTGTTTCACCAGAGACAGATCGGCATGTTCTCCTATGAGCAGGCGTCTGCAGTGACTGAGGAGCAGCTCTCTGCTCTGTCCGACGTTCAGAGGACCGCTCTGGCTCTGGTGCTGACACCGTGGGAGGACAGGCCTGTAGACTTCAGAGGTAAACCAATAAAACCCAGAAAACTCTTGTTTCACTGATGACAGTAAAGAAGGGTATTTTTTTCGAAAGCTGAATTATTTTGTTTAGCTCCAAGCGAAGTTATGTCCCAATTCCATATTATTATGAATTATTAATCAAGATATATAAAACTATATACTAATGTTCATAATATTGTATCTTTGAGGTTAGTATAACAGAGATGTACTAATGGTTGCACTGAATGTAAATCATATTAGATTTCCACTGACAGACATCACTCAAACTTTATTTAAATATTTCCAAAATAAACTTAGTCCAACAGCAAAGAAAATGTATTTCCAAATATCTAATATTTAATTGTATTGTTTCGTTGTCTGAGGTCATCCTGGAGCTGTCTCACATCATCTACATTTTGTTGATTTAAATAGCTCCTAAATATAATATCTTCAATTTTGATTGATCATGTGTGTATACAAAATCCTAGTTAGGAGTAGAAAGAAGTGTGGAAATGGGACAAAGTAAAACACAATTGGGGGATTTATAAGAGATTCAACTACCTCACAATTACATACAACTTACTGTTTGATAGACTTATAATAGTTTAGTATAATATACAATCAAAACAAATATCACCACGAGAGTAATAGCGAACAACATAAATGCTAATTGGCTCTTTTTGGAGGGGAAATTTCTTTCACAGTGTTTTTTGTTATGACATACAAAAGCAGAATACCCACACGTATCATTTATATTGCATGGCTCTATGATGGTATTGGTTTCACTGTGTTCCTGCAGGGAAGTCAGGGGCGCTGGCACTGGGCCACAGTCCTCTGTGTCTCTCTCTGGGACTGCTGATGCTGCTCATCGTCCTGCCCTGCCCCACCCTCCTCTGCCCCGGCACATGACCCCACTCACCCCTGCTGGATCAGGAAACAACTCCTCACCCACATAACCAATATTCTCAATTATCTATGCAATACCTCGTTGAAATAAGCAGCACTTCAGGATTTATATTGTGTAATGACAATGTTATTTGTTTTGTGCATCTTTCACTTATATTTACATATCAACATTCGGCACTGAAGGAACCACCAAAGTATGGTTTAATTAGAACAAAACACAGTACATATTAATATACATTATAAACAGCATATCTATCGACCAACATTGACAATTTGTTTCATTACACTTGGATTATTTATTCATTTATTTATTTTATAAACCTCTATGCTCCACTTCAAAGTATCTTCTAATGTGATGCACTACCCAGAAAAACAACCAAGACACTTAAAATATTTAAATACACCTACAAAGTTATATATTTTTGTGAAATAATATATTATTTTTCTCAGAGTAAGAGTTGTTATGTTTGCTATATTTATATATCGATTGTGTGTTATGATGAGATAACAGGTATGTTCAAAGAGACTTGATTCTTCTAGTTTCGGTGAACTTGTCAGTATTACTTTGCTGTGAGTTTTGTATTGTTGTGCACACTTTCTGGTGTGATAAATACAGTCTTAAATTATGAACCAATCTGCCTCTGATTGACTCTTTTTATTTCTTAATACATTCATCAAAGTGGAATCAAACAAAGGGTAGAAATGTATCTTCTCACAATTCTCAGTAATATCTCACATCCACATCAACACAACATCTCATACTTTTGCTAAATAAAACTGGGAATATCTCTATTATCCATCCTTTTCATTTTAAGTTTGTTCACTCTGCAACTCAGCAACTCTGGCCTGCAACAGTCCAGATGTACAAAGCTCTGGTTAAAATGTTGTATTACTTTACACAGAAATCATTATCACAAGCAAGTGTGTTTAGACCACTCATTTTAACTTCCCAGATCGACAGTTAAGGATGTAACCCTGGTTTCATTTGCGCAGCCTCATTGCTGTGATATTTGAGTATGACTGCTTAGCTTATCAGACACAAATAAATGATCACTATCATCTGTAGTTAAACTTTGTAAGTAATATATCAATTATGTAAAATAATATAGAAGTATGTTTATTTTTACTTTTTTAATTAACATTATAAGATGGCAGGTTAAATAAAACAATTATGGACAATGTATTAAAAGCAACATTACGAGATAGTTGATCAAGTTCCTGACTTTTTTTACAAAAATTATGATTACAAATTTGACCTACTTACTAGCTAATTATTTTTTATTTATTATCTAATAATTTGAATTAAATCTGAAATTGTTGATTCATATTATGTTGATTTAAAAAAAAATACCGTAACACACTATCAGCCTTGTTTGGCATGTTTGTGTTTTTTCTGTTTTCTGTAACAACCAAGCAGGAATACAAATGATCAAACATTAATACTTTAAATTAAACTAATACATTGGTAAATATATAAAATGATTACAAATATTATACAAAATTATGTTGCTTATTAATATAGTTAATTTGTTTTAATGAAAATATAAAAAACGTAGTTCCCACTCCCCCCCCAAAAAAAATCACATTTATGAATGTACATTTAATGTAGATATACCAAACGTCATCTACGACTACAAGATACATTTATTTTATGCTATAAATACTGTTGCTACTTATCTACCTAAATGTGTACTTCTGTAGATTTTAATAATTATATTTCAAACATTATGTGCATGCCTTTTTATTTAATAGTATTATAACAATGTTTTCTCTATCTATACTTTGCTGTAACATCTGTTGGAGGAGGAGGAATACAGTTACTCTGAATAAACAAAAACCTAGAATGAGATTGATTCGAAAATACTTAAATGGGTTATATGTAATTGTTTAAAATGTGATTACCCGGCCTACCATATCAGTACTGTCCAGTCGCCTGAAGAAGCCCAGGGAAGCAGCCAGGTCACAGGATCAGTGACGTCCAGAAGGTGGGAGCTGTTTGTGAACCAACGGGCTGCCGCACAGACTGACTGCGAGCCTGTCAAACACAACCAACACAGCCAACATGGCGGACTGGGGTGAGCAACTTAAGTTATGAAGGATAGCTAACTATTCATCATTCGCTTGTCACAGTCGTTGATTTACAAACCCCACGCTTTACCCGTTATTGTCAAACTAAGCCGTTAGATGTGGATTGCACTAACGAAGATCATGTTGTGGTTTTTACAGACGCTGAAACCTTCGAGCCGGAGGAGCCGAATAAAAAGGCGGCAGTGGTTGACAAATGGGAAGGCGAAGACGATGAAGACGACGTTAAGGTAAAGGAAAAAAGCTGAGTTTTCAGTTAAAATCAGTGTCGCCGTTACTGTTGTTACTGCTGTTAGCTGGACCGATTGTTGTGAAGCTAACGTTGTGTTTTAGCGGCGGTGCCATGCTTCATGTCAGGCTGCTGTCAGTCCTACGTCCTGAGTTAGCTTTGTGCTAACTGAGGCTAACTCATGTGCCTCCATCAGTCAGTCTTTTAGCTATCGTTAGCCTGATAACTCGGCTTCCAAATGGCCTTAAAGCACCGTTATCACAGTGAATGTTCACCAGTCAACGCTTGTGGATTAAAACTGATTAATGGACTCTTAATTATATTTGCCTTTGTTTGTACGATATGAATAAGCAATGTTAATCTTGGATATACGGGCTAAATTCAGATAACGTAGCTAACATTTTACCGGGCCACTCAGCTAGCTATCAGTTTGCTATGAAAATGAGCTTTAGCTAACCTCGACGATGGAGGGCTTTAGAGTCCCTTTGTGGATGATATAGACAGTGATGTCATCGTTGCCCAAAGTGTGTTGCATTACATGATTACTTACTTATAATTTCTCCCGGATTCCTGAGTTTCATCCAACATAAGGCTGTTAGCGAGCTAACCAACTTTAGCCACAATGAGATGTTATCATCACCCTAGTTGATGACTCAACTCAAGGCAAGGACGAGGCCTAGAACTTTCTAGAACTTGACAACAGGCAGATGGTATGAGACTCGATGCATAGCTGCTTTTCAGGTAGTTATTAGCTGTATGTCGTGATGGTGATTGTCGAGAAACCTCTGATAATTTACCTAGGGAAAGTGCTGGTAGAGGCCTCTTCAATTGTTCAGTTTTCTGTCACATATGGTTCCCAAGCTGAAGACACTGATGAGTCAATATACTCTACTATAGCTCAAACTGTGGTCAAGTCAGGGACTGACATAAATTGTTATTGTACAAAATATATTATTTTGTAATTTCAAGTGGATTGTATTAATGTTTTATTGAATTTATTGTAAGCTCAAATACAATAGCCTCTGTTCCATTACACCAATTGAGTTATTACGTATAAGTAAAGGGTGGATTTAAGTGATAACAATGATTATGTGGATATTGTAGCGCATTACAACACTGACTTATTTTTAGACTTTAATTACATGTTTTAACTTGGACGTTGCATCAGTCCCTAGGACAATTGGAATTTGCTTAGGGCTGTGCCAAGTAGGACTGTTATTGTAACTATTAACAATTATTTCATATCCTAGTGTTTTTATAATGATACATTCAAAACAACACGTCACATAATAATATTACCAATGTCCCCACTACAGTTTTATATTAGTACTCAATTCTTTAAATGTTTCTAAACAAAAACTTGAGTTATTAGTAGATTCATCCATTTGATAATAACATCTTACAAATACAATCTGATCTCACTGAAATTGAGTTTTATATTGATAAGAATGAACCTCGACTCACCTAGTTTTGCATGCTTTTCTTGCATAAATGCCCGTGAACTGTAAATATGTAGTTACATTGGTTTAGGCTGGAAACCGATCTGAACGCCTCATTATGCAGTACTTGAATGATTAGGAACATGGGTATCTTTTGTAAGTGAGGCTTGTTTGTAAAATTAAGGATGTTTATGGCTATTTTCTGCAATTTTTCTGATTTGTGTATATATGTGATGGTGTCTAAGTGATGTACTGTTTGTGTGCCATTCGAAAAGTTAATTTACATTGTTAAAATGGGAAATATAATCTTTTTAACTGTTCCAATAGATTTTTTAACAGTCACGTTATTCTAGTGTTGTTGCCTGTGTAACTTGGATGGTTAAAGGTGGGGTAGGTAAGTTTGAGAAACCGGCTCGAGATACACTTTTTGTTATATTCCATGGAATGTTCTTATCATCCCGATAGCAATGAATATCTTAAGTGTTTTGACAAAAGATCCATAATAAAACGTCATCTGTGGAAGCCGTAGTACTGTAAAAAAGCACGACCAATCATTTTAGCCGGCCTGCATGTCAGCTAGGGCTGTGCAATTAATCGCAATTACGATTTTGGCCTGCCACAATTACGAAAACAACATTATCGAAAAAAAAGATAAGTTTGCTTTGCTACTGTAGGTTGAGACAGTGCACTACAACATATTTGATCTAATTTATTTTAGTCTAATTTATATTTATTTATATATGTTTAGTAGCTTGTTTGTTGATCTTGTTTATTGGTATTTATTATTTTTATATTATTTATTTAAATTTATCATTTAATTAATAAATGTTTACATTGGTTTTTCAGTTGAATTATACGTTCAGGGTAATCAACAGTTAAAAAGATACTGTTGATGTTTTCAAAGTCAATGAATAATCTTATTTAATAATCGTGATATCAATTATTGACCAAAACAATCGTGATTATGATTTTTGCCATAATCGAGCAGCCCTAATGTCAGCCTTCCATCTGTGCACAAACTTATCTCGTGCCCTCATTGTTCATGTGCACGTTCTAGTGTGTTGGAGGAGGGGCTCTGTAAGGAAGTGGCAGATTTTCTCCGGTTTTGTATTTTCAAATTCTAGCGCACTCAAGCTGGTTTCTCCAAAATGACCTACCCCACCTTTAAATGAAAATGTTCCCACCTTTTTGTTCACAGGATAACTGGGATGATGACGAAGAAGAGAAGGAGAAAAGGGCAGCGATGAAAAAGGGTATGTATTTAATTTCCTCTTCGTTTTTTTAAATCCCTTTACATTATATGCTAATAAGTGGCATAGCTGTGTGCTTTCACTGCAAATTCACATGTGGTTTTATTCCATCATTTTCAGAGGCAAAGGTTTCTGAAAAAAAAAAGTTGAGTGAGAAGATCAAAGAGAAAGAAAACCGGTTAAGGAAAAAAGAGGAGGAGAAGATGAAAGAGTTGGAGGAAAATGTGAGTTTCTTTTAAACGTCTTATGGCTTTAACAGTTTTATAATTCACAAACGTCCGTCATCTCTTAATAATGTTTTTCCTTTTGACTTTGTATCCGTTCTTACAGGAAGAAGAGCTCTCTCCTGAAGAATTACTTGCAGATAAGTTAAGAGTGAAGAAATTACAGGAAGAAGCAGACTTGGAGCTAGCAAAAGATGCTTTTGGTAAGACATCATCACCCATTCAGACAAAAATGGAAATGCTCCTCTTTATCTTAAATTGCAAACATTTAAAAGCTTTCCAGAATACACACTACTTCCTTTTTTTATGATGATGAAATTGCACCACTACTGCATACAAGAGAGTACGTAGTTTATGTTCATATTTGTATGTTTAACTTGGCCTATGATGGTTCAAGTATATGCTTTATTGCTTCCTTGGTTGCTTTAACCATTTACATTAGAATTTGCTAATATTTTTGGTGTTTTGCAACATTTTGAATTGTCACAATAGGAACAGAATAATAAATGCTGAATTCCATTTACACCCTTGAGCATATAGTTAAAACAGTAATAATACAGTTCCAATACATGAACACAAGTATGGCTTTGCTTCTGTGACTCTGTATGCCCTTTTTTTCCAGGTGTCGGCAGCACTGCAAGTAGTGTCACTGGGCTCGACGCTATGTGTCCATCTTCCAAAGAAGACTTTACAGAGTTTGAAAACAAGCTGAAGGAAAAGATATCCCAGTTTGAAACATCTGTGCATTATTCAAGTTTCTTGGATTCTTTGTTTCGGGAACTCTGTATTTCATGTAAGAACAACATCTTGTCCAAATGTTTTTCTGAACACATTTGATTATATCTCTTTATTACTGTATCTGTAACTTACATTAGAATCATTGCAGGCTTAACCTTTTTTCTGTCTCCCTCTAACAGTGGAAATAGAAGATTTGAAGAAAGTCAGTAATTCCCTGACAGCCCTACTTAGTGAAAAACAGAAACAAGAAAAGGTGATTGTCTTCATACTTGTGATTTCTGATGTGTAGTTTATATTCAGTAGGGGGTTGCTGTTCACTTTGCACATTCTAAGTCAATATAGAAATCAACTGCGTTATGCCGCTTCTGGTTGGTCGTTAAACATTTTTGTGGTTTCTACAGTTTGTGTTAACTTAATGGCGATATGTAACATGCACAATTGTGTTTGCAAGGTTGATTTAGAGAATTCAAGATGATAAGAAAGTCCTAAATGCCTAGTCGTATTAAAATGACATTGTTTAAAGTGACCTATTTGCCTTTACAGCAAAACAAAGGAAAGAAGAAGAAGAAAGGGGTTGTAGCTGGAGGCGGATTGAAAGCACAGCTAAGAGATGACATGGAGTATGGAGAGTTTGATGGTGGCTACGCCCAAGACTATGAGGATTTCATGTGACACTGGCTCCACCACCTCTGCCCTTTCCCCCTCCCAACCCTCAGAAACGCAGCTGTACCTTCTTGTGCTGTCCAGTGCCATCCTGGAAAATCTGAACTATGTGTTGCCCCCTTCATTTTGCTTCTATGACCAGAGGGACTTTACCAGGGAGCATCCAATCTCACCAACTCTTTAATACATATGGAATTGCCTTTTCTGTCTCATTCAGCCTCGACTCACATCATGCATAATCTGTTGGGTGACCCAGCAATAGAGAATACATTGTGACTGCTGTGGTCTGACTTTTGCAGGGCTAATTTTTCTTATTAAATGTTGCTCTTGTCAAAATATCAGATACAGTATTGCAGTTATAAGTAACGTGGCATAGAAACACAAGGTTCTATGCTAATTCCTCAAGCAGAATGTATATATTCTAGGTCTCGCTTACCTGTGGATGGTATTCTTACAGGAAAGTATATAGTATCTATAACTTGCCAAATTCAGAACAATGATTCATCTTTATCTCTGGAAGGTTGAGTTGTGGATGATTTTGAGACTGACAACATGTAAGTAGTTGTTGTAATTTTACAGAGAGCACACGACTTTCAATGTAAGGTAAAAGGGATAGACAAGTATAATAAATGTGACTTTAAAACCTCACAGCCATTCTCTGAAATATCCTTAAGTGTGAAGAAAAGAGTACTTAGGTATTTTTTGTGCATGACCAATGTAATTGACTAATTTGAGTTCTACTAATGCAGGAAAAGTATGGATCAGGCTAGTGGATTAACTTGCTACGACTGGTCTCCTAATCATTGCTTCTGCAGGCTTGTATCAAGTGTGATGAGGAGCGGGGGCTTATGGGCTTCACCCCTTATGTCTTCATACGGGCTACAGTTTGTTGAAGGGGCATATTTTTCTTTTTCAAGCAATTTCAATGTTACATGGACAATTGGATATACACAATGTGGAAGAAACAGCATCTGCAGTGTTTTATAAGCATCTAATTTAATAAATCACTGGTCAAAACAATAGGTTGTGTTCTTGTTTATAAAATCAAGGGAAGAAATGAATGCAATAACACAGCTCTGTGATTACTATGTTTAAGGCATGTGTAATAAATACTCTATTTACAGTTTCAAGTAAATATTTACCACAGTACAGGTGAACATTTAAGATAAAACAATGCAATTATTCCTCATGAAGATGATGCCAGACAGACTTTCTTTAGTTACATATTCAATTAATTGGAAAGGATATTCAATATGTCATTAATCAAAAAGTAAGGTTAACCCTATCTACCTATCTTAGTAGCAACCTTTTTTTATTGTTGTTTAGCTCGTGGTCTTGGCACGCCGTCCTGTAGGATTTCTGGTGCTACGTCTGCTGCTGCTGCGAGGTGCATTGGCCCTCTGCCGGCGTCGGTTCTGTCGGCCCTCTCCTCTCACGACGCTTGTCATTGTCTGACCTTGAGGATTCTGCAGAGCCTGGAAGACACTAGGGCTTGACACTTCACGATCTCCACAGATGAACGTCATCGCAACACCTTCATTGCTCTTCATGACACGAGACGTACCATCAGAGGTGCCATCAAAACAGCGTCCAAGTGCAATTTCTTTGGCTGTGCGGGGGTCCTGGTCTGTCACCGTATAAATTCCATAGTTGTGTCCGAGGGGGTCTAGAGGTCCTAGCATTGTGAACTCATTGGTGTCATTATTGACAGCTAGGGGCAGGTGATTGACCAGATACTCCTGAAGAATAGTGTTGACGTTATCTCTCTTACAGCTTCCTTGTGGAATAACCTTAATCAGGGTACGATCTACACGCTCCTGATCATACAGCATCCCACTGCACTTGAACTCCAGGCACACTGCTGACATTTTTTCCTGATCCATATCACGGATGCTGCGAGTGTCTCGGAGTCCATACAGCTGGCCTACCGTCTTTGGGTGGGTGCCACCCGTGTTGCGGGACCGCACATTGATCTCATGTGGGCTATTGATTTTCACTTTGATGTAGCAGGCTCTGTATTCCATTGGCTTAGGCCACCAGCTCAGGTAGTCCTCGGTCCAGCTCATTGGGTCATCTTCATTGAAGGGCACTGTGTTGTAATCATAACGGTCTCCTTCTACTCTTGTGAAACGGAAGTGTGCCGCACTGAATGAGGCCTCCTCACATTCTTTCAACTTCTCAAACGAGTACACTGGTCCGTTGCTTTCCTCTGCAACGTTGGAACCTGGTTTTGCCACATTAATGCTGAATGCAGTCTTTTTCATTCTGGGGTCTTCGTGGTCAGTCCTTCTGTAGTTCATCTTATCCAGATAAGGCTTGGGAACTCCAATGAGGTTGGGATTGAATTTTGGAGACGAAGACACAGCCTCCAACTCCTCTCCTCCAAGGTTCGCCATGACATAGGCAGAGTAAGCATCAGCTTTTTGTTCATCGCAGAAGGCAGGAAGACATGCCCCATTGGAGCCAGTGATTACACTATCAAAACGGCCCCAGGCACGTGGGTTAGTGGAGAAGCCAGCTGTTGGCTCCATGTTGATAAGACTCACCACAACTCCCTCCACCTGCTCACTCGGCATGAAGCGTTCACTGCGGAAGGCCCTCACTTTCACATAACACCTGCGGATCTCCGGGACATCCAGGTTAAAAAGACGTCTCTCTCTGATCTCCATGTTGCCAATCAGAAACGTTCTCTCCTCCCTTTTGCCTCTTCTTTTCTTCTCCACCTGCAGACTTCCTTCCTCCTCCCACAGGCCAGTTTCAGGGTTCAGTGACCACAGCTTCATGGTGTTGAGGTGCTCGGACATCTTCACCTCGGCTGAATCAAGGAACACCTTCACTTCACCTGCATTCAGGGGCTCATTGTTTTCCTCCCCCCTAAAGTCAACAGAGAACATCCCGTAGGTTCTCAGTGGCAAGGTATCTCCTTCATCTCCTACAAAGTTGAGATCACTTTGAGCTGCAGCAGCTGTGGAGACGTCTCTAGGGTCTAGGAACGTTACGCTGGCATTTACTTTACCAGTAAAGACTTCTCCCCTTTCTGTATAAAAGGAATAGGGAGGAATCTGGATTTGAACCATTGCCTCCCGGCCCTCCGCCTCCCCAAGCTCCAGAGTGTTGATTTCTGTAGAGTCGATAGTAACAGGGGCTTTCTTTCGGAGAAGTTTGATCTCATGATAAACAGCCCCTCCTTTAGTGTTAAATGGAAGTACCTTTGTCGTGTTGATGAATTTCTGCATGTTGTCCACAAAAGTCAGGACTAGCCTCTCTGTGTCTAGAGGAACCTGGATGGAGAAGGTACCTTTGTATCCTGTGCGGCTGATTCGAACTCCATTCATAAAGACATGGCCAAACCTCATTGGCTCACCATTGTCTGCAGCAATGGCCCTACCATGCACAATGGCCTTGGTGTCCACACATTTCTGGCAGCCACATTCAGTCACAACCTTGGTAGGCAGTAGGTAGCCCTGGCATGTTAGCTGCCTCAACGCCAGCTTTTTGACACCACAGCAGTAAGTGACTTTGTCTTTGCACCTGATGCCATTGTCAAGCTGTCCAGAACATGTACTTGAGGGGCACTTGCCCACATTGTAGTAGAGAGAGTCTGTGTTGTTTTGGTAGCAGTCATGTGGAAGGCGGATGAGGTGGGATTCGGGCAGAGGATTACATGAGTGCTCATCCCAACCTGTGTAAAATCAAAATTATGATTTAGTTTGATCATACTGCAATCTCTGAGTTAAAATACAGTACGAACAATAATTTATATTACTGTACTCATTTCTCACAGTATATTTATTTACATTCCTGCATATTTAATTTGTGTTCATCAATTTATTAAGAACACACCTAAGACTTTTAGTGTAGCTGGTTTGGTCTTAATAGCCCCAGAGGAACCACTGGCTCTGCAGTAGTACTCCCCAGTCTGCTCAAGACGCAGGTTTCTTAGGACCAAGGTGCTCTCAGAGTGTTTCTCCAAGAGACTCTCATTATGAAACCTGTTGGTTCACACAAAAACAAAGAGAAGCTTCAAGTGTTCAGTACACCATATAATTCAGACAGTAGATGCATCTACAGTGGGGAAAAAAAGTATTTAGTCAGCCACCAATTGTGCAAGTTCTCCCAATTAAAAAGATGAGAGAGGCCTGAAATTGTCATCCTAGGTATACCTCAACCATGAGAGACAAAATGAGAAGAAAACAATCCAGAAAATCACATTGTCTGATTTTTAAAGAATTTATTTGCAAATGATGGTGGAAAATAAGTATTTGGTCAATAACAAAAGTTCATCTCAATACTTTGTTATATACCCTTTGTTGGCAATGACAGAGGTCAAACGTTTTCTGTAAGTCTTCACAAGGGCAACACAGACTTTCAACTCCCTCCAAAGATCTTCTATGGGGTTGAGATCTGGAGACTGGCTAGGCCACTCCAGGACCTTGAAATGCTTCTTACGAAGCCACTCCTTCGTTGCCCGGGCGGTGTGTTTGGGATCATTGTCATGCTGAAAGACCCAGCCACGTTTCATCTTCAATGCCCTTGCTGATGGAAGGAGGTTGTCACTCAAAATCTCACGATACATGGCCCCATTCATTCTTTCCTTTACACGGATCAGTCGTCCTGGTCCCTTTGCAGAAAAACAGCTCCAAAGCATGATGTTTCCACCCCCATGTTTCACAGTAGGTATGGTGTTCTTTGGATGCAACTCAGAATTCTTTCTCCTCCAAACACGTCTAGTTGAGTTTTTACCAAAAAGTTATATTTTGGTTTCATCTGACCATATGACATTCTCCCAATCCTCTTCTGGATCATCTAAATGCTCTCTAGCAAACTTCAGACGGGCCTGGACATGTACTGGCTTAAGCAGGGGGACACGTCTGGCACTGCAGGATTTGAGTCCCTGGCGGCGTAGTGTGTTACTGATGGTAGCCTTTGGTCCCAGCTCTCTGCAGGTCATTGACTAGGTCCCCCCGTGTGGTTCTGGGATTTTTGCTCACCGTTCTTGTGATCATTTTGACCCCACGGGGTGAGATCTTGCGTGGAGCCCCAGATCGAAGGAGATTATCAGTGGTCTTGTATATCTTCCATTTTCTAATAATTGCTCCCACAGTTGATTTCTTCACACCAAGCTGCTTACCTATTGCAGATTCAGTCTTCCCAGCCTGGTGCAGGTCTACAATTTTGTTTCTGGTGTCCTTTGACAGCTCTTTGGTCTTGGCCATAGTGGAGTTTGGAGTGTGACTGTTTGAGGTTGTGGACAGGTGTCTTTTATACTGATAACGAGTTCAAACAGGTGCCATTAATACAGTTAACAACAGAGGAGGCTCTTAAAGAAGAAGTTACAGGTCTGTGAGAGCCAGGAATCTTGTTTGTTTGTAGGTGACCAAATACTTATTTTCCACCATCATTTGCAAATAAATTCTTTAAAAATCAGACAATGTGATTTTCTGGATTTTTTTTCTCATTTTGTCTCTCATAGTTGAGGTATACCTAGGATGAAAATTACAGGCCTCTCTCATCTTTTTAAGTGGGAGAACTTGCACAATTGGTAGCTGACTAAATACTTTTTTGCCCCACTGTATGTGACTCAACCACTATAATTTCATTATAACAAGTCCTACCATTGGTACTTGTCGGGTTGTGGTGTTCCCGCCACTTTGCAGCAGAAGGCGGCCGTTTGTCCCTGCCTCCTGGCCTTGTTCTCAGGGTTGCTCAAAACATGAAGCTTCTCTGAAAGATTAATGATCAAATAACATTAACTATTATCTCCCATGCATGCTTAACAACTCATCAGTAGTAGGCAGTTCAAAATTAACATTTTGGTGAACAGCAATCAAATGTTTTAGTGTGAATAGTGTTTATTGTGTACCTGTTCTTTTTAGCTGGATAGTTAGGACAGAGGTGCGTTCAGAACTGTAAGGCACAACAACGCTGAAGGGGGCGTGACCCTGCAGAGTGACAGTTATGGTGGTGTTGCCATCAGGGCAGATACCAGGGATGCGAAAATGCCCGTTGTGGTCGCTAAGGGAAAGGAGTTTCCCATTGCGAAGGAGGGTAGCCCCTTCAGCTGTGAGACCTCCAGCACCTCGAACAGATCCCAGCAGGATGTGCTCTTCACACATGCATGCGTCACACTCAGCATTCACCTTCCCCATCCCACATTGCAGGGTGCAATCTAAAGAGAAGAGTAACACAAGGTTAGCCAATTCACAGAAGGTTAGCCATTCTGTGAATGCTGAATCTCTTAGATTTAAAGATAAATTAAATGACAATTGAAAGAGATGGGTTTGTCTGACTAAACCAGGGCTGGCGCACCTGTTTCAGGGCACTCAGGTCCATCGCATGGTTTCGCTTCCAATTTAGGTCCGCTGCAAGGTACAGAGCTAGATTCGCAGTTTCTGGATCTTTGTTGGAGTCCCACCTGACCACAGAGGGACGGGCATGCACTCCAGTCTGACCACCGTCCCCAGGTACCCTGAATGTTCACACTGTCATCTGTTGGAAAAGAGAGCACAACAAACAGTCAAACGTGTATCACCAGCAAATCTATAAATCAGACTTTTCAGGCAAAAATATGTAGACTGTATAGTCCTGCTTTAAAACGGACACTAACTTTTGGTGACTAAAAGACTACTAAAGTTGTGGAATAAAAAGATGTTTGACCTTTGGGACAGAGGAAACGGACTGCGTAGTTGGAGCAGTTGCGTTCAGGACCCTGCTCCTCATTGAGGCACCAGAAGCCCACAGTGGGGTCTGCATGCACCGTCTCCCCAGTTTCACGGGCTGGGACCCATTCAGTGGTTCTGGCTTCGATTGCAAGGGGGGTCTGGCACACTCGGGAACGGTAGTAGAAACGAATGGCCTCCAGCTGCTCATAGTCTCCACGGCCTCCGGGGTGATCAACATTGAACCATGTCGTCCACTCATGGTTGCCTGGAGAGAGTACACAAACCTGTTAGGAATGTCACTCAATAAACAGAAAAAATTACATATTTGTTTTAATTTCAAATAGAAGTAACCATGGTGCTCTGAAGGGATCGACTCTTTGTTGTCTCTTCTCCATGATCCTGCAAGACAAAAACGTCACAAATGTCTTGGATGTATCTCAAAGGTTTTTTGTACCATGCATTACATTATTATCTGACAATGCACTATTGTTGTCATTACCTCAACATTTTGTGATTAGCATTTTACTTTAGTCACATTTCTAAAGTCATGTAAATCTTAAGTAAAATGTTTCTCTATCAAAGCTCTCCTAGTCTTAGACCCGATTCCAACTAAGCTGTTAAAAGAAGTTTTTCCATTAATTAGCACTTCTTTATTAAATATTATGAATATGTCTTTATTATCAGGCTATGTTCCACAATCATTCAAAGTAGCAGTGATAAAACCGCTTCTTAAAAAGCACAACCTCGATCCAGAGGTTTTAGCCAACTATAGACCTATTTCTAATCTTCCGTTCCTCTCAAAAATTCTTGAGAAAGCAGTCGCAAAACAGCTGTGTGATTACTTAAAAAACTATGATTTATTTGAAGATTTTCAGTCTGGCTTTAGAACACAACATAGCACAGAGACAGCTCTGGTTAAAGTCACAAATGACATTCTAATAGCCTCTGACAAGGGACTTGTCTCTATTCTTGTCTTGCTCGATCTTAGTGCTGCATTTGATACTATCGACCATGATATCCTATTGCAAAGACTAGAGCACTCAGTTGGCATACAGGGAACTGCTTTAGGCTGGTTTAGGTCCTATCTATCTGAACGCTCTCAGTTTGTACGTGTCAACGATGAATCTTCCATGCAAACCAAAGTTAGCCATGGAGTGCCACAGGGCTCAGTGCTTGGACCTATTTTGTTGACCCTATATATGCTTCCGTTAGGCAATATTATAAGGAATCATTCTGTAAACTTTCATTGTTATGCGGATGATACTCAACTATATTTATCAATCAAGCCTGATGAAATTAATCATCTAAATAAAATTCAAGACTGCCTCAAGGACTTAAAAACGTGGATGACCTTACATTTTTTGATGTTAAACACGACCAAAACTGAAGTTATTGTACTTGGCCCGAAGAATCTACGAAACAAATTATCTAAAGATATATTAACTATGGATGGCATTAATTTGGCCTCCAGTGAGACTGTAAGGAATCTTGGTGTTATATTTGATCAGGATTTATCCTTTAACACCCACATAAAATCAATTTCAAGGACCGCCTACTTCCATCTACGTAACATTGCAAAAATCAGGCATATCTTGCCTCAAAACGATGCAGAGAAACTAGTCCATGCATTTGTTACTTCAAGGCTGGATTATTGTAACTCCTTATTATCAGGGTGTACCAAGAAGTCAGTCAAGTCGCTTCAGCTGATTCAAAATTCTGCAGCTCGTGTACTAACCAGAGTTAGGAAAAGGGAACACATTACTCCTGTTCTGGCTGCCTTACACTGGCTCCCTATAGAACACAGGATAGAATTTAAAATTCTTCTTCTCGCCTACAAAGCCCTTAATGGGCAGGCGCCATCTTACCTTAAAGAACTCATTATACCCTATTGTCCTACTAGGGCATTGCGTTCCAAGAATGCAGGGTTGTTGGTTGTTCCTAGAGTCTCTAAAAGTACAATGGGAGCCAGAGCCTTTTCTTATCAAGCTCCACTTTTGTGGAATCAGCTTCCAGTTTGTGTTCGGACGGCAGACACCCTATCCGTTTTTAAGAGTGCGCTTAAGACCTTCCTTTTTGATAAAGCTTATAGTTAGGGCTGATTAGATTCAGCCCCTAGTTTTGCTGATATAGGCTTAGTTTGTCGGGGGACATCTTACTTATTCCTTCTCTCTGTCTATACCTGTGTACTCTCATGTTCCGATTAACCCAGCTTCCCCAAATTTCTTTCTTTTTGGTGTCTATATACGCCGGGATCCGGAGTCATGGATGATCCTGCGGTCCTGTGTCATGGATTGCGAGTCCTGGATCTTGAGTCGTGGCTGTGGTCCTGGATCATAAGTCCTGGATGGATATACTCGTGGATTCATCTTCCTATTATACACACATGCATTTCCAAACATTTGGTCTACCTATGTTGCAAATGTATTATCTTTTCAATTTATACACGGCATCTATTGCACGTCTGTCCGTCCTGGGAGAGGGATCCCTCCTCTGTTGCTCTCCCTGAGGTTTCTCCCATTTTTCCCTTTAAACTGTGGGTTTTCTCTGGAAGTCTTTCCTTGTACGATGTGAGGGTCTAAGGACAGAGGGTGTCGTATTGTCATACTGATATTCTGTACAAACTGTGAAGTCCACTGAGACAAATGTAACATTTGTGATATTGGGCTATATAAATAAACATTGATTGATTGATTGATAGTTCCAACCTTAAGTTGTAGAAATTGTTTGAGTTCCAGAGAGATATTTTACGAACCTGACATTTTCCGAGTTTGTTGCAGTTGGTGCAGTGCCATGTATTTGTAATATCAAAGCAAACTGATCTTCAAATGCAGCTGTTATGAACATAAAGGCTGACCAGTTGGTCAGACTTACAAAAATAAAGTATGGGGAAACATGGATTTGGATTTTACGTTCACTAAACACACATTAACATTTACTTTGACTGTACATTATTGTTTTTATCAGCCAGGCCCTCTCATTGTTCACACTCCTACATCTTAGTGCAAAGTGTCTGTGTACATTTTTAAATGTTCCCATTTGTTTTTTTACATTTCTGTAACCTATGTTTGTAGGGAGGGTTCTGTGTTTTCTGGTAGCTATGTGCCAAAAACAACTGGGTATTGTTGATTGACCCACCTTGAGCTGTGACACCAGTGGCTGTGGTGATTCCCAGGATGAGAAGAAGAAGAGGCCTCATCGACATTTTCAAACACTGCCTCTACGTCCGACCCTTGAACTTTCACCTCTCCTAATGCGCGTTTCACACCAGGAGCTCCACAGAAAATAGAGTCCAGCAACAGAGCCTCGCTGATGGCACAATGAAGATAAAAAGATGGTCAAAACATAACAAAAACTAATAATCAATGTTGCATTTCACTCTACTTTAATTTACTCAACACATGCCTTACATACCTGTAGATACGAGTCAATTAACTATTCGTTATAAAAACACAAGTGTTTTACTTTACATAGCAACACTTCAATAGTTCACCTATGAGACTAAAAATGTTTCTCTAAGAATAATTTCAAATCATAGTCATCTATCTGAGAGGAAAAACATGTTCCTACGGAAACCCCCACTCAGATTTCACATCTGTGTTAGCTATCACCATTTATCACTGGAGCGCTCAAATATTTCTGCATCCACAGACGAAACACTGGCTAAACCATCCAAACACCCACACACACACGGTTTGCATTTGTACGCTTTCAGCTTTAAAATAAAAATCACTTGCAACAATTGTACATGCTAGAATTATCAGTCCCCTTTGCTTTTTTAGGCAGCATGGGTTACATGCAATAGATTGAGTGCAGTTATCGCAATAAAAGTTATTGGCTGACACGCCGATTACCAAAAGACATCTGATTTAAATGTATTGTACATCATTTACAATACAAATATTACAAAATACAGGTTTTGAAATTCAAATGTTAGGTCTGCTTGCAACTATCTTTTAATGTAAAACATCTATTTATTTTCTGATAATATTTTTAAACATCAATTGAATTCAGATTGTGATAATCCTCAAAATTATTTTAAAGTACATGGTTTGCAGATTGATATAAACACATGTTTATTTAATAAACTGTTTCTTCCTTACCTTCTTGTCGAGTGCACTTTCTGTATAGAAATTTCCTTCTTTACTCTTTCCTTATATTTCTCTGTCCTCCTCCTGTGTTCCTCACTCTGGTTGGACTCACTCCCTCACTGTCTCTTTTATACCTCCCTGCTCCGGCAGCCCTCCCTCCTCTTGGCATCGAGCCACATTGTCTTTTGATTACACTTTTATCCTCATCATTTATCACCTTCATTGTACAACCATGACACCCAATGTTTTTTTAATAGTACTATGTATGAAAGAAGGAGAGTCAGGGGGTCTCAATTACAATTGCTGGTGTTAATAAATAGGCCCCCACTGCCATATTTGAGATCAATGGTGATTGATTGAGTAAAGAGGGGCTCTTCTCCTCTGCTCTCTGTCTGTACTGTGCATGCAGAATATAGCCTGATAAAAAAAGATCCAGTATATTATACTAGCATTACAATATGCCTTAGTTATGGTCAGTTGTTTTAAATAAAACACTATCAGACTTGAACATTCAAATATACATTTGGTTCTTGATTATTTTTTTATTTTTGTAATGTTACGTGTTTAGGAAACATAGGGTATGTTGACAGCAATAAATGACAAACTTAGTTTAGACCGCCTGTGATAGAGAGGGGACTGGTTGTGTGATTTATTCAAATGATTTAAACATTTAAAAAACGTATCTTTTTAAAGTACACAGATAGAAAAACAACTCTAATTTGATTTGAGGGAAATGCTCAAATAGTTCATTTTTTCTTTCTTTGTATCTGCATGTTGTTATGACATGTAGAACACTGTTGGGTGATTTGCCTGAGGCCATTATCAACGTCTGCAATCACATAGAGGAAACACCAACGTATGCTACCTACTGTACACAGCAACCCCACAAAACCTCACATTGACTTGTTATGTAAAAAATCTCACCATAGCGAGATTCTTTAGCCCAGTCACCTTGAATTTTTTAGGATTGGGGGTCATGTTGATCACAATAAAAACACCCTCTATTGTTTTATTATGAGTTCACATTGTTTTGTCTATAGGATCTATATTCTAGAGAAAAAAGGCTGTGGTGGGAGAGGCATCAGAGAGACAGGGAGCGGATGTGAAGCAACAGTTTCTAAATGTCATGTCTGTAAAAGATCCTGTAAAGTCGTCACTATCTGTTGTTTTCTCCACACAACATTCATTAGCTGACCTCATCCTGTCAATTACAGGCCCTGCACCTCCTCCTTTCCGTTCCCAGGAAAGGTGAGGGGACAAATGACTGGTGTCTGCGGCACGTGTTACATATAGTACTTTGTTCTGGCAGTTCAAGGTACTTGACATGAAGAAAGCGTGCTACTCTGAGGGGAACAAATTCAGTTCAACAAGCACAACCTTTGTTTACCTTCCACCAATGACTGTGTTTCCTCAGCAGAGGGGTCATTGTGGTATAAAGAAGGACAAAGGACCGAAGCAATGCACGAGGGAAAGCACTGAAGCCACATACAGTATATGATCAGTGCAGACTTTTTTCAGTACAGGAAAATAACTACTTTTGAAAAAACTCAATTTGACTGCTGTTTTCATGTTGCATGCTTGTCTGAAAGCCATGCAATATCAGAACAACAAGTACAAACATTCTCATTAACATGGTCTTACTTTGGTCCTGATATCATAATTGCACAGAAGTGGTTAACATCCATCTCAGTAAAACAGATGTATATAATACTTCAATTGAATTCTTTGTGAAATCAATCCTGCTTATATTAACACACATTAAGATTTACCACTCGCCTAATTTGCATAAGCTCCAGGTTCTTTTAATGTTTCATCACTTCCAGAGTGGACAGCAGATTGAACATTTACAATCAGGTTTGTGAGGACAACTTTACGACACTTTTTAGCTCCTCGAAGGGCTTTATGTCTTTCTTTAAACAAGCAGGAGAGCGGTAATGATGTGAGGATAGGAAAGTGAGAGAAATGAGAGACTGGACACACACACAAACTCACAGTTTGGGGACGCGGCAACATGGGAAGACACAGATTACTTTCTCACAAACTGTATTTCTGTCCAGTCAATTACGTTGGACCAAGTCCGCGGAGTTATATCAAAAAAGACAGATCATCTTTTGGGACGCTTTGAACTAGCCACACTATGTCATGTAGAAGTTGTTTGTTTGTCATCATGCTGGTGTTCACTCATTCTTTGGCAGCATCTGTCATACACAGTAAATACTTACTCTACAGTAAACATTTCATGTGACAAATGAATACATTTTTCATTGGTTTGTTTAGTTCACCATCTGTTTCATTTTAGTCCATCTGACACTCATCCACTCCATCATGGTTTTGCAGTGAGGGAACGCAAATATATTCATTTATACATTAAGTCGTTTTTCAGTTGAGTTGCTTTTCTATACTACTGCAATACAAATACAATACAGTGTAAACTCCTTCATTTATCTGACATCTAAAGTAACTAATATGTTTTCAGATTAGGATTTGTTTATCATTTAAAAAATTGTATAACTGTGACATGGGAAATGTTGCTGCATTTTACTTATGATACTTAAATTTAGTTGACCATACTGTACTTGTGCTTGCTGTACGTTTTACAATGCAATTTTGTATTGAAATGTATTATTGTATAATATTTTAATACTTAATTACTTAAGTAAAGGGATGAAAATACTTTTCATCAATGGCATTTCAGTTTTTCTCAATTTGGCACTTATTCACAAAATGTAGGCAATTGAAATTAGTAACCATACAGGTTGGATAACTATACTGTAACATAGAAATGACATAGAGAATAATTAGTTTAACAACAAAGTACACATTCCTGTAATGTCTGTGAGTGTTTTATCACATGTAGAGGGTGCCTGTCAATCACAATAACAAAGCAGCGGCCAAGTTTTTTCATGATAGTATGTATAGAGTCTTGCAGCTATACACTATTGTTACATGAGCTCTTAACAAACACATAAGCAACTTCCTGACCTGACACGCCATCAATTACCTAACTGGAGTCAGTCCCAGGAGAGAGGCCATAAAGCAGAAACTCACGTCTGTTGGAGCCTGAAGGCAAAACAGGTCACATTGGCACAGTTTACCAAGAAAACTGCAAAAGTTTCAGGGTTTCTGGTAGGATTCTTACAACTAATATATCAACCGGGGATAATGCAATATTCAAATGCCTGATGCAAGCAAACATTCGTATAAACTTTATCATTTGAGACACCTCTTTCGGTTTAAAAAAAACTGACTTAATGGTAATATAATGTTCAATCGACATTAAGATTAACTTATAGTCTTTAATTCAAATGGTGGACAGTAACTAGCTACAAATACAGAGCATTTTACATGGTGGTATTTCTACCTTTACTAAATACATTTCCTAAATACTTATCCCCCACTGCAGTTAACTTAAAAACATATTTATTTTGATTGTTAAAAGAACGACATCTGAAACTTTCATTGGGTTTTTGATTAATTAAGCGCTTTCAGTTTAACTTTATTAAGCGCTTTCAGTCTAACTTTAGCAACAATGTGGTGGTGTTGGGATTCACCTGGTGAAGCCAAACCGATTACATCCTCATTGATAAAACATCACTTGGTTATCAAGGAGGAACATTTTCCATTAAGATGTAGCTCTTCTACACTGAAAGTGGTCATTTCGCATAAGTAAAATGTTTTGACTCCCAAATTTCCAAATGTCTTCACATTTCCTTGAATCTCCATACCTTTTCTTCCCCCCTGAGCTTACCTAAAGGAAGCAGTGTGGGCTTTTTCTCCCTCTGTGTGAGGCCGGGCCCCTAATGACAGTAGCAGAAGTTTCTCTGCATACTTTCACTGGTAGAATCATTAAAGGGACCAACACAACCCCCCCCAGGGCTCCTGGCCTAACCTCTGTCTCCTCTCCGTCCTGGAAAAATTTCATGGAGCTCAGTCTCTGTCCGAGCTATAAGGGTCTTCTGTTTAACATGAGTGGTCGTGGACAACTGATAGTATGGTGTTGCCCTTTGTATTTCTGCTCCTCAGCTCTACAGAAATAGGTTTCAGGTCTATTTTTCAAATATCCTTACATGGCCATTTGTACATTGAAAGTAGTTAGTATAACACAATTTACACTCCTCATTCTGTTTAAAAATGCATTGTGAATTCCCTGTAAAGTTAATATGAGGCATCAGCAGTCAGAGTTAGACACATGAAGTGATCTTTCAAAATCTAGTATGAACCACTTTTTTTTTTACTATTTTCAAACCCAAAGAACATTAGCTTCATCTTAACTTTGTCATATATTCTTTGTAAAGATTGGCAATTGGACTGTCTCCCACCCAAATAATGTCCATTAAGACAGCAAATAAAGACTAGAGAAAGCAATTCCTGAAGAAATTGCTAGTGGGAATGCTTTATGCTGAAAAGCTGACGCTGAATTGCTATGCTGAAATATAATGTGTAAGAAGAAAGTGAAGAATTTAGATTGAAATGATACATGAACACTGGGGGCTTGAATGTGTGATGAGAGAAGAAAAGAAAGTAGTGGCAGATTAACTAAAGGTGTGCGGCTGCTGCTGTGAGGTAATATCAGCCTGAAATTACAATGGGCTTTAATGGAGACATGTTGAAAGTTTTTGTCACTTCATGCCCTCAAGAGGCATTTTGTTTAATTATTTTTTGCTTAAATATATTTTCATTTTTCAAGCTACGAGTGTCACAGTCTGCTCTATCATTCACCAGTAGTTTTCCATTGATTTTCCATGACGAGGACGCCAATTCCCACAGGGGACAGGAGAAGGAGGCCGAAATAACTTTTTCAGATGAGTACTAACCCCACCTCCCACCCTCCTTTGTAGATTAGCGTTTAGGGACGTCAGGAGCCATCCATTAAGGGGGTTGAGGGGTTCTGTCACAGTCTGCTCCATCATTCACCAGTAGTTTTCCATTCACCTGTCTCACCTGTTAACCACACCCACGTTTTTGCTCACTCTATTTCTCTTCTGCACCCATTAGCTTTACTCCCAGTATTTAAACCCTCACCAGACACACACCCGCTGCCAGATCGTACTTTGCCTTATGCTAGTCTTTCACGCGTTTGTTACTAGATTGCCTACCCGGTTCCGACCCTGCCTGTCCCCGACCTGCCTGCTCTGCCTAATCCCTGACCCTGCCTGTCCTTGGATATATAAATAAAGTAATAAAGTACATTACCAATTCTCCGTGGTTTCTCGAGTGCTGTATTTGGGTCCTTCATAAGATTGTGACAACAAGATGTTTTCCTACGTTTGTCATGAAAAATTATGTCTCAGGAATGTAGGGTTTGGGAATTATGGCAGTTTTTTTTAAAAATATGAAGGCAAATTTCAAGATTTCCTACACTCTAGCTGTGACATCACGCACTCTAGTTAATACGATACGATACGATAATACTTTATTGGTCAGATCAAGTCTGAAATTTGACTTGAAATTTGGCGTCACAGCAGCTCCATGTCCAACATCAACAGACAAGTATCCAGACACAATACATGAAACACAAACAACAAACATTTAACATTTAATGTTAAAATCTGAAGAAGGCCTGTCACGGTTTGTGAAACAAGCAGGACCCAAATGCAGATATAAACTGAACTTCCTTTATTTCAAGGCTATGAGATATATGTACAATGACAAAAACAGAACACTCACCGCAGAACTAGTCAGGGAACAAGGCGAACCGACCAAGACAGACAGACAACCCAGAACTTAAATACACACAAGACTCAATCACACAACAAGACACAGGTGAGGAGGGAGGAGAAAACACAGGGGCCCAGGTGAACATAATCAGACAATTAGACACACCAGGGAAACTAATGACAAGAGGAAAAACACAGGGAAAAGGACCAGACAATAACCCAAAGGAAAACATGACATGGAAAACAGCAAAAACACCCAAACCTACAAAACTATAAACGTGACATAACATGAGAATCGTGACATAACCCCCCCCTCAAGGGACGGATTCCAGACCGTCCTCCAGACAGGAGGGGGTCTGGAGGACGGGTCTCGGGCGGACGGCCCGGGGGCAAGGCCGAGTTCAAAAAGGGGAATTCGGGCGGACGGCCCGGGGGCAAGGCAGAGTCCGAGGAGGGGTGAAGACCAGACAGCTCCGGAGGCCGGTCAGGAGCCGGTGTCGGCAAGATCCCCCATGGAAGAGGACACAGGACCGGTAGGACCCCCGGCAGGAGAGCAGTCGGCGGGACCTCCAACGCGACAGGACATGGAGTTGGCAGGACCCCCAGCGGAAAAGCAGTCGGCGGGACCTCCAACGTGGCAAGACATGGAGTTGGCAGGACCCCTGGCAGAAGAGCAGTCTGCGGGACCTCCAACGGCTCAGGACATGGGGTTGGCAGGACCCCCGGCAGAAGAGTAGTCTGCGGGACCCCCGGCAGAAGAGTAGTCTGCGGGACCTCCAACGGGACACGACATGGGGTTGGCAGGACCCCCGGCAGAAGAGCAGTCTGCGGGACCTCCAACGGCACAGGACATGGGGTTGGCAGGACCCCCGGCAGAAGAGCAGTCTGCGGGACCTCCAACGGCTCAGGACATGGGGTTGGCAGGACCCCCGGCAGAAGAGTAGTCTGCGGGACCTCCAACGGGACCAGACATGGAGTTGGCAGGACCCCCGGCAGGAGAGTAGTCTGCGGGACCTCCAACGTGACAAGACATGGAGTTGGCAGGACCCCCGGCAGAAGAGTAGTCTGCGGGACCTCCAACGTGACAAGACATGGAGTTGGCAGGACCCCCGGCAGAAGAGTAGTCTGCGGGACCTCCAACGTGACAAGACATGGAGTTGGCAGGACCCCCGGCAGAAGAGCAGTCTGCGGGACCTCCAACGACACTTGAGTGGGTTGGTTCGCCAACAGAACCCGGGGAACTGGCGTCGGACGGACAGCCAACAGGAGACGAGGTGCTGGAGTCGGCCGGTATGCCGACAAGACACGGGGAGCTGGCGTCGGACGGACAGCCATCAGGACACGGGGAGCTAGCGTCGGACGGACAGCCAACCGGAGACGAGGTGCTGGAGTCGGCCGGTATGCTGACAGCACATGGGGAGCCGGCGTCGGACGGACAGCCAACAGGAGACGAGGTGCTGGAGTCGGCCGGTACGCCGACAGGACTCAAGGAGCTGGCGTCGGACGATGAGTCAGCAGGTGACGAGGAGCCGGAGTCGGGACCATGGTTACTGGAGCCGGCACTGAAGCCGGGAACATGGCTGTAAGGTCTGGTTCTGGACCCGGAAACATGGCTGTAAGGTCCGGTTCTGGAGCCGGAAACATGGCTGTAAGGTCCGGTTCTGGAGCCGGAACCATGGCTGCTGGGCGCGGAGCGGAAGCCTGGACCCTGGCTGTGTAAGCCAGGTAATGGAGTATGGAAGTAAAGCTGCGTGGGCCGGTACTGGAGCAAGGAGCCACGGCTGCTGGGTCTGGCGCTGGAGCCGGAACCATGGCTGTTGGGCGCGGAACCCTGGCCTTGCGTCTCTTAGGAGTTTTTTGGAGGCTTCGTGGACCCCCAAACTCCAGAGCAGACCCCAAGAAAGGGTCAGAAAATGAGGACTGGCTCTCAGGGCTACATGAAAAAATCCTAAGCCACTCGGGCAACAAGCTCCAGAGCCAGGGCTTGCGAGCAACCTCCTGACGTGCCTCCTTCAACGCAGCCTCTCTACCCCGTCTAGATGAGGCGCCTTTTCACTTATAAAAAATATACTCCAGAGAATATCCAAGACGTTCCGCCTGTAGCTTCAAAAGGTCTGCTGCGTCCATTTTAAGGTCGGTTCGTACTGTCACGGTTTGTGAAACAAGCAGGACCCAAATGCAGATATAAACTGAACTTCCTTTATTTCAAGGCTATGAGATATATGTACAATGACAAAAACAGAACACTCACCGCGGAACTAGTCAGGGAACAAGGCGAACCGACCAAGACAGACAGACAACCCAGAACTTAAATACATACAAGACTCAATCACACAACAAGACGCGGCTGAGGAGGGAGGAGAAAACACAGTGGCCCAGGTGAACATAATCAGACAATTAGACACACCAGGGAAACTAATGACAAGAGGAAAACACAGGGAAAAGGACCAGACAATAACCCAAAGGAAAACATGACATGGAAAACAGCAAAAACACCCAAACCTACAAAGCTATAAACGTGACATAACATGAGAATCGTGACAAGGCCTCTGTACCAAGGTCTGAACAATGTTTAATATCTCTAAAAGTAAGAATCAGATTTAAAAGTTGTGTTACAAGAACAATGTCATAAAGATGTGTAACATTTTAAAGTTGGAATGAGGTTTCTTAGTGAAAGTATGAAGGAACAGTTAGCAGTTGAAGTCGCATGAAGATTGCTCGAGTTGCTCGAGTCTGAAGATTTTCTACATTGACTTCAATGGTTAAAAATGTGGTGAATTATGGGATATTTCTCGGGAATTATGAAAGTTATGAATGAGAAAAGTAATAGCAATCGATTCCCGACCGAGCTGAACGTTTTGATGTTCGAACGGAGTTTCTGCGATTTGGAATGTAGGAGAAGAAGACCAGCAAAATAACGGGTGGAATAATAAGAATAAAGAAGTTTGTGCGTAGAAGAACAGATATTATTAAAGAATTGTCACTGATTGGTATATTATGCAAGATAAAACCATGTTATATGACACTATACTATAATATTTTCTGACTTTATTCAAACTATACTATTGCGCTAAAAACATTTGAATGACATGCTATGGCATTTTAATAAAATGTTGTATGGCATGCCTACAATTCAGAGAAAAACAGCAAATCATTCACAAAGTAGAAGATACAATCAGAGCGTTTTTTCTGAATTAGTTAGAACAATGACTAGATCAGCAAAATAGTGGTGGGACAATTTATTTTGTCAAATAATTGATTAGTCAACTAATAATTTAATACTTAAATAATTTCTTTTAATTTGGGTTTTGAGGATAATGTCAAACTTGTATCATGTAGTGTCCTACATGTCAAAGTAACAGTGTTACTGTGATTTAAACATAATTATTAGACTGGCCCGCATTACTCACAATCAAAGCCTATAAAATAAAATTGGTTGTGTCTGTGTCTCAATGGAGGAAATGTTGTTGGAGATTAAAGATGGACACTTTGTGTCTGGGAAAGAGGTGCTTATTTAAAGTATGAGTAGATAAACCACAGAGGAAGTCTGCAACACAAACAGGTTGGGATTCTTTGACATCTGATGATTAAAATGTTACACTTTAAAAGCTCTCTTTTATTAATGTTATGGTTGAACTGTGGAGTCTAAACATGTTCAACTGAAGGCTGTAGGAATTTGAATTATTACCAGTGATGCCTTTGCAAGACCATTTACAAAACATGAATTACTGTTTATATTCATATTTATGTGGTTCTAACATTTACTGTAATTCATAAATGAATGCATTACAAATCATTTTATGTTGTGGGTATAGGTAAATGCATAATGGACAGCTTGTTCTTAGACCAGCCTCTGACAGCAGATGTAAAAACAATTACTAACAGTTCCTATCTACACATCCAGCTACTCCAGATCAACCTTAACATTCATTTACGGTTGTGTATGTATCTGTTGTCCATACGTGTAAGTCCATTATTAACTCTCATTATCAGCTTTAGCTCCTTGAGACACCTACTGTAGCCTGGTCCGTTGGCAGATTTTTTCTACCCAATAGTCCTGCACAAATGCAAGATTCAATCACATATTTGTACAGATGTGTTGTTAACTGTATGACGTAACTTCATGATAAAACACAAGTATATGATCATGGATCTCTACTCTACTAATGACAAACGTGTGCTAGTGTTTAGGGGTGGAGAAAGCAAGTTTATCTTCCATACAACTGATTTGTCTCTTGTGCAGAAACAAAACACTGCTTATCCATACGTATCTCTGAAAATCAAATAAAGCATTATTAGTCACAGAGAAAAGCAGCAGAGTGAACATCTGCACGATGTAAGATTATCATACCATTATCATCACCAAACATGACCAAAGTGCAAACATATTTCTACTTACACGATGGTAAAGATACTGCATGTTAACCTGGCAACAAGAGGAAGACATGTGCTTTTCTACTGACTCATTATGGTGAGCACATGTAAATGTTTAAGCTTCTCTTGTTTTCTGGCCGGCTCCAGCTCAGTAAAGCATGAAGACATGCAGAATTAGGGGCTAGATTGGAAACATGTGGGTCTGACCTGGAAGACGGATGATAAGTGCTCAATGAGGTCGTCCATTTCCCTCCTGTACCGTGGGTGAGAGATCTCTTGAGAAACCAGTTATAAAGGTCTGGAGGAGGAGGATATTTGACTTTAGAGAAGAAAAAGAGAAATTTCACTCTAAAAAACGTTCTCTTTTCACATTATTTTAACTCTGAATTTAATAAAAATGTAAGAGTTAGTTTAGCAAATGTAATCTTAGCACATCATGTTTCCTTTTAAAATGTGTAGAGTGAAAACTGTTCTGTAAAAGTCTTACAAATCACACTGAGCCCACACAGCCACAGCTCTCTATTCTCCAGTCAAAAACAGAGAATACAACTGTTATAGACATAAGACTTAACAACAGTGCAGGAAGAGAGACTTTCTTGATCCAAGGCCAATGTCAGGAACATGGCAGGCAATTCAAAAGAGGCACATCCGGAAGGTGAGTAGGCAGAAAGGAAAAATGAAAGAATAAACCGACAAACGGAGAGACAGGGCAGGTAAACATACTGAAGGGCTGATTTTGGGGAATGAGCAGGTGTGCTGACACGTAAAGATCATTTGACATAGGGTTTGAAATACCTGAGTAGATAAAGGTCTTCTCAAATCCTAAATTGTGTTATTTTGTTACTTTCTTTTCTTTATTCAATTTTTATTACATGACCTGCTGTTGTATTTCCCCAGATATGTGCTTGACATTTGTGAACTAATGCACCATTTATTTCATCCTGTTTGAGTGTTATATTCAAGTAGACTTAGAGAAATTATATATTGTATATCTGTTTTAAGGAGATTTAGGTCCTCGGTAGGAACAAGTGGCCTGAGAGCAATAGACAGGCTAAGGAAGTAAGAACATATTGACAGACAAACTTGGTTTAGTGTTTTCATTGGATTTATTTTCCATAAAAAATATATATTTTCGTCCAGACATGTCCATTTTCCTGTTGTCAGGTTTATGCACAAGTTGTACGTCGTGTTAAGAACAAAATCCCCTTGAAATACCTTTGGCACGACTGTAAGGATACAATGCTGTGGAATAACTAAACAGGATACAGACTTTCATCCAGATCATGAAGGAACGTTTTTCGGAGAGATAATCAGTTATTTTTGCTTTCGGTCCCACGATGAAAGACAGGAAACTCAACAGCTGGAAGAAATGCTCGACATCATTGATTTTCACGAGTCGTTTGAAACCTGGCTTGATTCAGCTGTTGCCTAACAGGAGGTGAGAAGATGTGTTTTGCACAAGGAGCTATTCCCAAATCAGATGACTCAGTCATAGAAAGAAAAGTTTGAGATTCAGGCAGAAAGAAAGGAAAAAAACAGTATAAAAGCTTTAAAAAATATAAAAAACCTGACATACAAAAGTCTTTGCAGGATCAATCTGTGCATCTTTACATCCATCCCAATGTCCCTCTGTCCAGCTTACCTTACTGACTTGATTGATTAGTTGAACCATTGATTTAGTTTAATGATTTATTGTTCACTAAACGAAGTATCTGACATTTTCTGTTTTCTGTTCTACTCGGAAAAAGGGATGACTGCTTGGCTTCATCTCGTGCCAAAAAACTCCCCTGTTGCTGACTGGATGTGGACAGGAAGAGGATCAGGAAACGAATGATGGCAAAAACACATTCTCTCCAAAGCTGGATGATAGCTGATCTTTATGTTGTTTGTTGATATTAATAATGTCAGCTACACTAAGCACAGTTAGCATTACATTGTGGTTTATGTTTATCAGCAAGTGTTAGCATCCTATCATGCTAAACACAGTAAACATTACACGAGCATGTAGGCAAACTGAGGGTAGCATTTAGCCCAAAGCAGTAGCATCGCTGTGGACTCTTTATCCTGACACATGGAGATATAATGTATGGATGGAACCACATTCAATTTCACATATGTATTTTCCATTCAGTAAATGGTAGAAAGTAAGGCGTCTGAAATCTAGGCTCGACTGTGTGTACATATGAACATAATGTATCATAAAGATTGTGTTAATTCAAGATATATTTAATTATTGTAACATGTTAGCATCAAGTATGTTTTATATTTTACTTTCGTGAC
Source organism: Notothenia rossii (assembly GCF_949606895.1). Taxonomy (NCBI): domain Eukaryota; kingdom Metazoa; phylum Chordata; class Actinopteri; order Perciformes; family Nototheniidae; genus Notothenia; species Notothenia rossii. The sequence goes on from NC_136904.1 coordinate 20,366,426, forward strand.
AACTTAATGCCACTTCTCTGCCAGTTTCTCTGTTGAACAGGCAAATGGTCAAACATTTCCTTAACAGTTCTGAGCTCCTTGTCGATCGACAGTATCTGACAGAGCAGTAAGAGATGAGATGGATCTTTATTAATCCCTGTGGAGAAATTCAGGGAGATAGTGTGTGGAGAGAACAACATAAGCACAGGAGTCACAGAAATGATCATCATGATCGCATGAAAGCAGAATAACTATGCTCTGCAGGAACTCAGTGATATATAATGAGGAAAACTGTTGCAGGTTGTAAAACAGAGGAAAAAAAGAGATCCAGCCAAGACTAACAGGAAGAAGCCGGTCTGAGCCAGAGCTTTGTACATAGGTAGAGTTATGACTGTCTGGAGTTAAATAATGCTCTTAAGTGTACTTGGACCATTGATCCCAATCAAACCCACTCACCAATTCCATGTTCCCATGTTTTAAAAACATCACAATGCTTAAATATGTTATGCATCATATTTTTGCAAAGAAAAATAGATTAAATCACAAATCAGACACATAAACAGTTTTTAAAGGGTGATTGAAAAAGAAACCTTTTTTTGACAAAGAGAAACCCTTGTCAAAGAAGCACAATTGTGAGATATCTGACTTAACTCAAACACAACTCGAAATCTGCTGCAGGGAAATTAGTCTAACTTCAGTTCCTATAAATGTCAGAGCTCAATAACTTAAAAGGTCATTCAAAGTAATGATATAATATAAAAACGACTTTAGTTGATGGACATATGATATCATAATACATTATTGATCACATGGAGACAGTTTTCCATTACTGTATTGCATTATAAAAACATCACAACCGGATCTCATCGGTGGAACACAGCAGAATCAGATGTCAGTACGCCACAAACGCTGTCAGCGACCTCAGGGGGAACAAGGTTGTGCAATCTCCTCCAATGAATGTTTTAATGAAATGTCTCAGATCTCTTCCCCTCATCACACTCGTTACTTATCACACCAGACACAGAAGAAATCTGATATTCCCAACAGGACAGGGATTATTATTCACTCTCATAACACGAACAAGAACTCAATCTTAGGCGCTCCAGTTTCCCAAAGTAACTTGAAATGTTTTCGGATCTGGTTATAATTAAGTCTGGCGCTTGGCTTTCATCTGTGGAAGTGAGGACATTGTTCTCTGACGAAATGTCACACAATTTTCTGCTTTTAATCACTGCTTTGATAAATGGGTATTATAGGAGATTTTAGGCTATAATATTGTTATGATGATCTGCATGAACATACACAACATATAGTGCTTCCTAGTGTAACACAGTGCTAACCTCCAATGAGAAAACATCATGCAGAGTTAAAGTCCATCACGTCCTCTTTGAATCAACATATGTTTGCAATCTGACCAACAATCTTGGCTAATGGAAAGTGGGTGGTTTTAAATTCAGACAAATAAAAGTTTCTAAAAAAAGCCGTTCTATTTGGGAGTTTTATCATTGGGTACATGTCATGTCTGTGATTTTATGAAAGGAAAAGCAATATGAGAAAACGTTTTCTTCAATCAAACCTAGTAACTCAAGTATGTTTGTATGTTTTTAATGTTTTTTCAATTGAATGTATATTTCCAATATCACAAATTACAACTTTGCTTCACAATCTGTGCAGCGTATGAGGTCCTCTGTCCTCAGAGCCTGGCAGCAGGAAAAAGTGTCCCAAGATGGACAGATGTGCAATAGATGTTTATAGAATAAGCAACCCAACATCTGCCTGTGTTTGACAACCTTTCAGTTGTAGTACTGAGGTTTGGCATGTAGAGGAACATTATAAACTCTAAGATAAGAGGAAGTGGCTTCATTCTTTGGCCTGTTTTCTCAACTCTTTCACATGATCGATTTTCCAACTGTATATCAACAAACCAAAAGAAAAACACTGAACCAAAAACATGCAGTCATCTTTTATCAATTGTGCTCTTTCTGTTCATCATTCATTAGGCCACTTCTTATATTCAGTCTGGGATAATGTTAATAATGAATGTTTTTTCTTTACCCCCCAAATCACTCTGAATTAGATGTTTTAAAGATCATTAAACAAATTCACCAATGTTTACATAATTGTCAGTGTGTATCAAGGATTGATCTATGACCGCGCTGTAATATTAGAAAATAATTCTATATTTTTTGCTTTTCATTTTAACAGCACATCATTTATAAAAAAGTATGTGACCTTCCTGTGTAGAGCCAAACGCAAAAAAAAAGCTTCCCCTTACATTCATTCATACAAAGCAGGCAGGAAGCCCTGAGGCTGGAAACAACATCAGGCCAAAATGCTCCAACACACTTCACATATTCATTATCAAATGAGAATAATTCATGATCACATATGTAATCTCTTTGTATACCTGCATTTAATTTTTTTTACTACTTTTTATTCTTTCCTTTTTCCTTTTTATGCAGGTTGTAATCTGCAGCACACCTTCTGTGATTACATTTATAGGTTACAACAAATACATAATATCATTTCATATTTTTTCCAGAGTTCAAACTCTGGTTTGCATTGAGGGAGCGAATGGCACTGCTGCTCTCTAGTGGCAACCTTGTTTTGATCTCCAACCAAAAAACATCTGTATGTGTTCAGGTATTAGTCAAACATGTAATGATGACATTTATATATTTACTTAGGAATTTGTCGACTACCGTGATTGTGACTGCAAGTAAATGTACAGATAAAACCATTCTGGCATTTTTTTTAGGTCACAGAGAAAGATGTACACCTTTTGAAAAGGTAACCATTTTGAAAACATACAAGTTACAAACGTTCTGCATGTGAAGTACAACATATTTAATGGATTGTAAATTAAGTCTGATTTTGGTGTGACCAGATTGTTTTTTTTTTCTTTAGTTTGAAATGTAACAAATGAGCCATCACAATATAAGTAGCAAGTGGATCACATTATGTTTTTGGTATTGTACGAGGTAGAACCATGTAGCAATACATTCAATAGTCGTTAAAAAATGATTTGATTACGTAACAGATAGATGCTTGGTGCTTTTATTTTTTGCAATTTAAAACAACAATGTTGTTCATGTTTCTTCAAGCGTTGAGATAAACAACTGACACTTTCTTTTGTGGGGAAAGTGTCTTTGTTATCCCTGAAACAACATTTCAAATTATTTTGGCCAGAAGAGGTCACTGTTCTGCAGTAGATTTCCGCCTACACAATCACCGTGACACTTCTAAATGACAAACGAGAGTCCATACACATCCATCAGTCAAGCAAAAATAGAAATGTCTGCCAGCAGAGCTCAAATACAGAGCTGTGGAGAAACTAAAGGTTGCATTGAGTGAATCCACACAGCCAGCCAGCTGTTCAGTTACAGTCAGAGACCGGATTCACATTAAAACATGATGGTTATAAAGGTTAGCACCATGGCCACATGACTTTAAAGGTCAAAACTGGCATAACCTATGGGTGGAAATGTTTTAAGAGGAAGAAATGTCATCATTTCCTTAAACATTCAACATTTTACTCTGGCAGTTCATGGAATCAATCATTCCTTTCTAAAAATGGCTGAAACAATCATTGTGTGCAGACCAGTGAAATAAGAAGCAACAGAAACCAACTCTTGCAGGTGCAAACACATGTAGCTGTATGTATGTGAGAGAAAACGTAATCGTATGTGGGTGTCTCTCCAGGTGTTAACTCGCCATCCAGTCCTAGGTAATGGGTGTAATTAACTGGTCACTGCAGCATAAAGTCTTTACTATAAGTAATAGTCATGTTCGAGAAAATCACCGGCTAATGGGCAATTCTCCACCCAGCAGGGACACTTAATGTCTCATCTCGCTTTTCCTCATTACCCAATTAAAGCTTATAGGGCAGATTTGTTTTTCCTCATTGTCTTCGGTTTTATCTTGACAGTATGAGGTCCTTTCGGCAGTAATATCCTACAGTGTTTACAACACGGGAACAAGAACAGAGAGAAGGAGCACAATGAGCAAACCACATGCCAACATGTAGGTACAATTATAGCTTTTTCTAAATTGATGTTGACAAAACCACAAGTAGCTACTGTATATATAAACATGTCTTTAACCTTTC